>NW_027363063.1:1200000-1615000 GCF_046119375.1 Phyllobates terribilis | reverse complement strand
GTGGCATTTCTTTGGAGGGCCGCACAGCCCTCCATGTGCTCGCCAGAGGTAGCCTGACTGCCATTAAGTACCGAGATGAGATCCTCAGGCCCCTTGTGAGACAATATGCTGGTGCAGTGGGCCCTGCGTTCATCCTAATGCAGGACAATGCCAGACCTCATGTGGTTGAAGTGTGTCAGCAGTTCCTGCAAGATGAAGGCTTTGAAGCTATGGACTGGCCCGCCTGTTCCCCAGAGCTGAATCCGATTGAGCACATCTGGGACATCATGTCTCGCTCCATCCACCAACATCACGTTGCACCACAGACTGTCCAGGAGTTGGCGGATGCTTTAGTCCAGGTCTGGGAGGAGATCCCACAGGAGACCATCCGCAACCACATCAGGAGCATGCCCAGGCATTGTAGGGAGGTCATACAGGCACGTGGAGGCCACACACAACACTGAGCCTCATTTTGACTTGTTTTAAGGACATTACATCAAAGTTGGATCAGCCTGTAGTGTGTTTTTCCACTTTAATTTTGGGGGTGACTCCAAATCCAGGCCTCCATTGGTTAATAAATTTGATTTCCATTGATGATTTTTGTGTGATTTTGTTGTCAGCACATTCAAATTTGTACAGAACAAAGTATTCAATGAGAATATTTCATTCATTCAGATCTAGGAGGTGTTATTTGAGTGTTCCCTTTATTTTTTTGAGCAGTGTATTTTAACCCATCTGAAAAGTGAACTGGCCTCCTGAGGGGAAACTTGAAAAAATGTCTGAAGTCAGATCAAGTCCATTCTCTTCCTTCAGCTTGGCTCCGCTGGGCGCAGTTCTTCTTTAGTAAATGTTCATACAAAATCATCAATGGAAATCAAATTTATTAACCAATGGAGGCCTGGATTTGGAGTCACCCCCAAAATTTAAGTGGAAAAACACACTACAGGTTGATCCAACTTTGATGTAATGTCCTTAAAACAAGTCAAAATGAGGCTGACATACTCCATATCTCACCCTGTCATCACTGTGTCACGGATTTCGCCCGGAATCGCGAGCACACGATCCAGATTACTCGACAGTTCAGCCGTTTTTGGGGATTGCGAATCTCAAGAATGCTACCTCCCAGAAGCTAAAATACAATAAATGAGGGGCAAGGTGAAGAAAGCCATAGCAAATTCGGTCATGTCCCTTGCAGGTGCAATGTACCTGTTGGGTACCCTGATATCGTACTTCCCAGGGGTTCTGTGAGTACAATACCATTCCAGGGTTTTACAGTGGGATCTGCTACATAATGAAGTTTCTCTTAAGGGGCACTTGGAAGGGAAGATGTCCTCATCATCCCAGTCAGTAAAATCTTTATAGAGGTTAGGCTCATCCTGCCACCAATCTCGAGGGGTTCCCTGGGTACTTGGGGTCACTAGCACAATTACCACAGATGCGAGTCCCAGAGGGTGGGGAGCCCAGGGGACCTGGTCAGATATCGAAAAGGGTCTCTGCTTCAATGCAAAAGACCTTCTGGTGGTAGACAAGGCGGTGAATAATTTCTTACCTTTCCTTCAGGGCCAGAATGTAAAGATCCTCTTGGATAATCTAGTTGCGGTAGCATATGTGAACCACCAGTGGACACATGGTCAAGATTGCTGATGAGTGACAGATCATCTCTTCCAGATTACAGAAAGTCACCTCCTTTCTCTGATGGCCCTCCATATAAGGGAAAAAGAAAACACCAGAGCAGATTTCCTAAGCTGCTATCCTCTGACGCAAGGGGAATGGGAACTAAATCAAGGAATTTTTACCCAAATAGCCGAAGATGGGGGGGGGCCCCCTCCGGTCAGGTAGATCTGTTTGCCACAAAACTAAATCGGAAGACAAAGATCTTGTGTTCCCTAAATCTCCTAGCTGTGGATGCTCTCCTGATACGTTGGGATTTCAGCCTGGCGTATGCCTCCCCCCCTGGTTGGCTCTTCTTCTCATGGTCATAAGAAAGATCAGGGAGGACAAGGCCAGGGTTCTGCTGATCGCACCCTTTTGGCCCAGGAGGCCCTGGTTCTCATGCCTGAGGAGCATGTCCATCTCCGATCCTTGGGTTCTTCCAGAGATTCCGTATCTCCTCAAGCAACTGGCCTCCACTTGACGGTGTGGAACTTGAAAAGACACTGCTAAATCGGAAAGGTTTTTCCCAAGGTCTAGTAACCATCCTGATGCACAGCAGAAAACCTGGGGTTGATGGGGGAGGGGAAGGCGCCAATAAGAAAAATCTTGGTGTTTTACAAAAAGGTCTTGAACTAGGGTTATCCACCAGCATCCTTGAAGTTCAGGTTTCTGCCTTGGGTTCCCTATATAGCTGTGATCTAGCTGGTAACTACTGGGTTTCTCCGTTCATTAAGGCAGCTTTTAGATCTAGACCTATTATTAAAAGCAGCTTGGTTCCCTGGGATTTAAATTTTGTTCTAAAGGCCTTGACTAGCTCGCCGTTTGAGCTAATAGAGTCAGCAACCCTTAAATCCCTCTCCCTTAAGACCGCTTTGTTAATAGCTTTAACCTCGGCCAGGAGCATTAGTGACATCAAGGGCCTGTCTATGGCCTCGCCGTTTACTCAAATTCTGGATGATATGCAGGATCTGGTCTAAAAATCACTCTCTCTCTCCCTAAGGTAGCCATTTCTCTAGCATATACATCTAGCGGCAAGGAAGTGCCAGGAGGGTTGAAGGCTCAGTCCACCCGGGCTGTGGCGACCTCCTGGGCTGAGAAGACAGGTGTCTTGATTAGAAGACATATGTAAGGCTGCTACCTCATCCTGTCCCTCTACATTCCATAGACACCCCCATATCTAACCTATATAGTATCGGCTGACCTCACCTTTGGGAGAAGAGTGTTCCAGGCTGTGGTCCTTCAATAGATTACTTCATCCCTGTAATTCTCTCGTGGTGCTGTCATGGTCGACCGATAAAATCATAAGTTACTTACCGGTAATGGGATTTTTCGGAGACCATGACAGCACCCTTACATTCCCTCCCTTCACCTTTGTGGGAGCACTCCCCTTTTATAAATTATAATCTCACACTCAATAGGTGTCGTGTGGTATGGCAACTTTGTGATTGTTTGCTGTGTTCATTAACCTGGCGGTCCTCTCAGTGCTCTGTAATCCAAACTGAGGCGGGAGAGAGGTGGCGCCCTTTTAAGCCTGTAGGTGTCACACTGTCACAGAATACTGGAGGTAGGGGGCCTAAGCTGACCCTAAGCTGGGGCCCTGACTAATCCCTCATCCTGGAGGTACTGTTAAAGGTACAGAGGTCCAGGCCGCCAGCGTAACCCCTACCTTCTGAGGATCCCTGCACCTAAGTAATCTAGTCCTGAGAAGGACCCCGATCACAACAATAGGGAACCCGAAATAATATGCCCACACACAGTATTTAGACGAACGAGACAGTACAAGGGAAAAACCAAAACCACCTTGCATACAACTTCTAAACAACTACAACAGAGGGAACACCAACGGGAAAGGAGATAAATGATAAAGCGAGGAAAGGGAAAACACACTTCCAAATACACTTATCTCAGCAACTCCAAACACCACGATCCGCTCTGTAAGTCTGAATGAAAAGCTCTCACCGACACCTCCCAAACAGACCTGCAGGAATATAAAGGAGTCTCACTAAAGAAGCATTGATTGCAGCTGGGCGAGGCTGGACCTCAGCTAGCCCAGAGAGAGAGAGAATTAACTCCTACACTGCCGAGAAAACACAAAGCACCAACAAGTCAGCTGCGAGAAGTCAGGCTGTGTACTCGTGACGATCTTCGTGGCAACACACCCGTGACAGTAGGTTTCCTCTCCTTGGTGGGCGGATCCCCTCTCTCGTAGTGCTGTCATGGTCTCTGAAAAATCCCGTTACCGGTAAGTAACTTATGACTATTCATTTGATGGAGCAATCAAAAAGTTGTACCCCAAAATGGTAAGTATTAAAAACGGTCTTAGAAAATTGAAACACGAGCCAAACAATTTGTTTGCAAAGTTTAGAATTTTTTAAAAGCAGTAAAATGTTTTTTTTTTTTTTTCTTCTGCACCATTTCACTTTATTTGGAGTTCATTACCCTTTTTTCTATATCTTGCACAGTAAAGTGAATGGTGTCATTCAAAAATACTGTAATTTTGTACCACAAAATACACCTCAACCCTGCTGTATTGAATAGTGTCTGTGTTATTCACTATATAATATGTTGTTTTTTATGGTATACTCATGTATAGTGACTAGTGATGATCGAGCGTGTTCTATGAACCCCTTCGGAGAGCACGCTGTCTAACAGCCGTGACACTTGCAGGCACGGCGACATTAAAAGAAATGCCGAGCATGCCAAAATACTCAGCGAGCACCCGAGCGTGCTCGCTGAAGGGGTTGATAGAACACACTCGATCATCACTAATAGTGACCAGATACCTCTAAGGAATCATAGAATCATAGAATCATAGAATGGTAGAGTTGGAAGGGACCTCCTGGGTCATCTGGTCCAACCCCCTGCTCAAAGCAGGATTCACTAGATCATCTCAGACAGATGTCTGTCCAGCCTCTGTTTGAAGACGTCCATTGAAGGGGAACTCACCACCTCTCGTGGCAGCCTGTTCCACTCATTAATCACCCTAACTGTCAAAAAGTTTTTTCTAATATCTAATCTGTGTCTCCTCCCATTTAGTTTCATCCCATTGCTTCTAGTCTTTCCTTGTGCAAATGAGAATAAAGATGATCCTTCTACAATGTGACAGCCCTTGAGATATTTGTAGACAGCTATTAAGTCTCCTCTCAGTCTTCTTTTTTGCAAGCTAAACATTCCCAAATCCTGCAACCGTTCCTCATAGGACATGGTTTGCAGACCAGTCACCATTCTGGTCGCTCTTCTCTGAACTTGCTCCAGTTTGTCTATGTCTTTTTTAAAATGTGGTGCCCAAAACTGTACACAGTATTCCAGATGAGGTCTGACCAAAGAGGAGTAAAGACCGATAATGACTTCACGTGATCTAGACTGTATGCTTCTGTTAATACATCCCAGAATTGTATTTGCCTTTTTTGCTGCTGCATCACACTGTTGACTCATGTTCAGTCTATGATCTATTAGTATACCTAAGTCTTTTTCACATGTACTGTTGCTTAGCTCTATTCCTCCCATTCTGTATATGCTTTTTTCATTTTTATTGCCCAGATGTAGTACTTTGCATTTTTCCCTGTTAAAAACCATTCTGTTGGTTGCTGCCCACTGCTCCAGTTTATTTAGGTCTTTTTGAATCCTCTCTCTCTCTTCTCTAGTATTAGCTATCCCTCCTAGCTTTGTGTCATCAGCAAATTTAATCAGTTTACCCTCAATTCCTTCATCTAAATCATTGATAAAGATGTTGAACAATACAGGTCCCAGGACGGAGCCCTGTGGTACCCCACTTGAGACATTCATCCAGCTGGATGTGAAGCCATTTACAACCACCCTTTGAGTCCGATCACTAAGCCAGTTATGAATCCACCTAACAGTTGCCTGGTCCATTGTATACTTGGTCATTTTTTCAATAAGGATGGTGTGAGATACTTTGTCAAATGCTTTGCTGAAGTCAAGATATACTATATCTACAGCATTTCCCTGATCCACCCAGTCAGTGATTCTGTCATAGAAGGAAATTAAGTTAGTCTGACATGACTTGTTAGTTACAAACCCATGCTGACTCTGGTTAATCACTTCATTCTTATCCATGTACTTACATACATGTTGTTTAATAATTTGTTCAAAGATCTTTCCTGGTATAGAAGTCAGACTCACCGGCCTATAGTTCCCTGGGTCCACCTTCTTCCCCTTTTTGAAGATAGGAACAACATTTGCTCTTCTCCAGTCTTCTGGGACTTCTCCTGTTCTCCAAGAATTTTCAAAGATTATGGAGAGTGGTTCTAAAATTTCTTCTACGATCTCCTTCAGTACTCTGGGGTGTAATTCATCTGGACCTGGTGACTTGAACTCATTTATGTTAGCTAAATATTCCCTCACAATCTTTCTGTTTACAGATAACTTGGATTCCTCTATTCCTTTAAAAGGACAGTGAAGATCAGTTGATGTTACATTTTCTTTCTGAGAGAAAACAGATGCAAAATAGGAATTAAAAAGTTCAGCCTTCTCAACATCCTCTCTTACCATTTCTCCATTTTCATCCTGTAAAAATCCTATAGCATCTTTGACTTTTCTTTTACTTTTGACATACCCCCAAAATCCTTTTTTATTGCTTTTGACATCTCTTGCAAGCCTTAATTCATTGTCAGCTTTAGCTAACCTGATACGTGCCCTGCAGGATCTGCAGACTGCATTATAATCTTCTTTAGATATGCCTCCCTCTTTCCATTTAATAAACATTTCTTTCTTTCTTTTTAGCATGTGTTTAAGTTCTGTGTTCATCCATCCTGGTTTCCTTAAATGCTTCCCATTCTTCCTACTTTTCGGGATTGTTAACGATTGTGCTTTGAGAATCTCATTTTTAAAAATTTCCCATCCTTCCTGGACATTTTTGTCCTTAAGGACATCCAGCCATTGGATCCCTCCTATTCTCTTTCTGAGTCTCTTAAAATCTGCCTTTCTAAAATCTAACCTTGAAGTTTGAGTCTTCACATGTCTTCCTCCTCTAGTTATCCAAAATTCTATAATAGCATGATCGCTGCCTCCTAGGGTCCCAGCCACCTTTACCTCCTCAACCATTTCCTCCCTGTTTATAAGGATTAGATCCAAAGTAGCAGATCCCCTTGTTTTCTCCCCTACCTTTTGGAAGATAAAGTTGTCAGCAAGAGAGGATAAGAATTTGCTTGACCTGTTAGTTTTACTTGAGAGAGATTCCCAACAAATGTCTGGATAGTTGAAATCTCCCATGACCACTACGTCATATTTTTTGGAGAACTTGGTCATTTGATACATAAAGAGTTCATCCATATCTTCAGCTTGCCCAGGTGGCCTGTAGTAAATGCCTACAATGGTGTCCTTTCCGTTGTTCTCTCCTTGTATTCTTACCCAAACAGTTTCCACAGAACTCCCAGTCTCTGAAGCTTCAATCTCTGTGCAGATATACGCTTTTCTAACATACAATGCAACACCTCCTCCTCGTTTATCAAGTCTGTTTCTTGCAAATAAGTTGTATCCTTTTAGCCTTTTATTCCAATCATGTGTATCGTCCCACCAAGTTTCAGTGATTCCAATGACATCATATTCCTTTTCCTGCATTAGTAGTTCCAATTCTCCTTGTTTGTTGCCCATGCTTTGTGCATTTGTATAAAAACATTTTAGTTTGTGATTGGTTTCTCTTCCTCCCATATTTTTATTATTTAAATTGTTTTGTCTTTGTTCTTCTTTTCCACTTCCAGTAGCAGAGATCTCAATAGTATTTGTCAGCTGCATGGCTTTTTCTGGCCTTTTGCTTCCCTTCCCACATTGTTCTAGTTTAAAGCTCTTCTGATGAGTGTAGCAAGGCGACTTCCAAATACATGTTTTCCAGTCTTCGTAAGGTGCACCCCATCTCTAGCAAGTAGTCCATCGTATAGGTAATTCATTCCGTGATCCAGAAATCCAAATCCTTGTTGACGGCACCATCGACGTAGCCAGTTGTTCACCTGTAGAATCTTATTCCACCTCATTGTTCCATGGCCATCCACTGGGAGGATGGATGAGAAGACCACCTGCGCTCCCAATTCTTTCACTTTCTTGCCTAAGTCTTCAAAGTCACTGCAGATGGTTTCCAGGTCCTTTCTTGCGGTGTCATTTGTCCCCACATGTATTAGCAGGAATGGGTAGTGATCTGTAGGTCTGAAGAGTCTTGATATCCTGTCAGACACATCTTTAATCTTTTTTACTGGTGCTTGAAGTGCACATTTTTGTAGCGCTAATGATTAGGTAGTATGCAACTATGTGAACTGCAATTGCCATTTAATAATTTAAGGGAATCCTTCAGATATACCCCTCCCTCCAATTCCCATTCATGACCATGCAGGATTTGGAAAGCTAAATCCATAGACACCTCTATATCTTTTATCTGTTGCTGCATTTCTGAGTGCTCTGGGAGTAACGGAGCACTTACCGAGCCTCAGCCTTCCAAGGTTGCTTCCCTGCCCAGCACCACCCTCTTTATCTTGATTGATAGCTTACTGTCTGATTTTCCTTGCCTGGTGCCTGACGTCCCAAAAAACTGTGAGCTATCATTGACACTGAGGCTAAGTTCCCACCACGAGCTTTCAGTGAGTTTTTGATGTTACAGATTTAAAGAAAAAAAAAACAAGTAACCTATTTTACTTAATAGGTGCAGGAATGCTGTAGAAAATCTGCAACATCGAAAACTCATCAAAAGCGATGGGAACGTAGCCTAAAGAGAACGGATGCTTGCTGTGGGAGATAATCTCAGGAGACAGAAACTTAACTCCTCATTTACATGTGAACCAAAATTCTAATTACTTAGGAGTGCAGCAACAGGTAGAAGATATAAAAGTGTCCATTGGTTTAGATTTACATTTCAAAGGCCTGCATGCCCACATCTGAGGTCAAACAGATTTCCTTTTAAAATTAGTGTATTGCTTTGAACTGGAGCTATTGCTCAATCAGTAGCGCCAAACACAGTCACAAGGTAGCCCTAGCCTAATGGAGCACCATAGACACTAGCACTGGGAACTTTCCCTCCGTACACGCAAAACATACACAAAAAAAAGCAATTTGGCACGTTATTAATTATTTATGTAGATTTATAGAATGAAATGTTGGATCTGGTACGAGCTCGATCCTTGTTTTTCACAGAACTCATATCTATTATAGTCTAGGGCTGTTCACATATTTCTGCGGATCGCGTATTTTTCACCGAAACACGTTGACCTGTCGGATTTTGATCCAAATCAAAGTTTAGAACTTCTCGGATGCAAAACAAAGCTGATGAAAATCGGTCTTTTTTTTTTTTACCTACAAGAGAAATCACTGTGGTCTGAATGAGGCCTTACTCTATTATTTATTTCTTAAGCAGCGTTCATTCCAGGCTGCTGTACACATGAAGAGGGTTTACACACATAAAATACATATATAAAACACAGAAACAAGCTAGCCTTGACAGACTAGTATGGAGGGGGACACTGCCACCACGAGCTAACAGTGTGGATTCTGGGGTCTCGCTCCTTCCCTCAGGGTGTATTCCAAAAGCCGCCTCCAATAAGCAAGTTCTGGCCAAGCTGCAGGTGGAGAGGGAGCCCGGATTACGGTGAAGGCCCAGACTGCGTCTCTGGTTTACACTTAGGAGGGAAAGAAGTATCTCCTGAACCTGATCCACACTCCGGTGAGTGTGACGTTTCTTCTTGATTTGCTTCTCTGTGCTCTTGTTGCAGATGTTCAGATACTGAATGAGTTATACAAAATGCAGCAGCTGCAATAATAATAATAATAATTTATTATTTTACAGGGTGGGCCATTTATATGGATACACCTAAATTAAATGGGAATGGTTGGTGAGATCATCTTCCTGTTTGTGGCACATTGGTATATGGGAGGGGGAAAACTTTTCCAGATGGGTGGTGACCATGGCGGCCATTTTGGATCCAACTTTATTTTTTTCAATGGGAAGAGGGTCATGTGACACATCAAACTTATTGAGAATTTCATAAGGAAAACAATGGTGTGCTTGGTTTTAACGTAACTTTATTCTTTCATGAGTTTTGTGCAAGTTTATAACCACTTATAAAATGTGTTCAAAGTGCTGCCCATTGTGTTGGATTGTCAATGCAACCCTCTTCTCCCACTCTTGACACACTGATAGCAACACCGCAGAAGAAATGCTAGCACAGGCTTCCAGTATCCGTTGTTTCAGGTTGATATCACCAACCATTCCCATTTAATTTAGGTGTATCCATATAAATGGCCGACCCTGTAGATCTAACACTGTTTTGGTTTTTCTATAGACGCCCATAAGAGCTATCCAATATTTTAAAATTGAAAGAGTTTGCTCTCAGATTACAACTTATCACTTTTCTACAGAACAGATTGCTTGCTAATAGCTGGGGGACCCATCTCTGGGACCCCAATCACAGGAAATCAGGTGCAGGAGCCATATTACGCCAATGGATTGGCCGATGAGCGTGTGCACTGCTGCTCCACTCAAAGGCTAATGGGCTGCCGGAGATGGCCAAATTCAGAGCTCAGCTATCTCCATCAGTCCCGTAGACAATGGCACCACTCCATTAAAAAAGGGGATGTGAGACATCTGTTCTTCTGATCATTGGAGGTCCCGGTTGTCACCCCCCCACAGAATAGCCAAAAAGTTGTGATCTTGGCACAGCCTATTTAAAAATGCTATAGAAAAAAAACCACCAGCTCACCCACAGCGTCTCTCGGCGTGCTGAAGCCCGGAGATCGTGTGGCCACACGTGTGTAAATCACAGGAAAAAGAAAAGGAACTCCAGCTCCATAAAATCCATCATTATTATTTCATCTTTAAAAGTCCATTAATCCACAAGGTTCAAGTGAAAAATTTATGCAACATAGCAACATGTTTCCAACGCTCAGCATTCTTTGTCCATCTACGTACAAAATGACTCCCCTCACATTTATACATGGTTATTTAAGAATGCGCCTTGTATCCATCAATCCATATTTGTCCAACATGTTTTCCCTTTTAACGTTTTTGTACTTTTGTAGGGTCATGTTGATTTTAGCTACGAAGTTTCAAGGTCCCTTTCTGCTTGCCAAGGTGTATTATTGGTGGTCGACGCAAATGAGGTACTTTTCCTTAGTGACGTTGTATGTAATTATAATGCATATGCTACCTGTAGGGTAGATATAATTTATGATATACTGATTACTTCTTTATTCTTCCAGATTTATTGTACACTTGCATCTATACTCTTATTAGATTCTGATTATATAAAGACACAGACTCTGATTCCAGCCATGTGTCAATAACTGGCTGCTTGTTTTAGTTTTATCACTCAAGGACTAGTAAACTTGCTACCATGTAGTCCTCCACATTCATGAGCTCTATATATAGCCCCACCCGCACCACTGATTGACAGCTTTCTGTGTACCCTGTGCATAGGCAGAACATCTGCAGCTAATAAAGGGATTTTATCAACACTGCATCAAGCAGCTCAGTAAGTGACACATCGCTGGAATCCAGGTACCACGGGTTTACCGTAATTAGAGGGGCCAGAAGACTGCGGCGTCTGAGCTCCTGCACTGATTAGAAGCACTTCACTATCATATTAAACCGTGAAGGTTTCTGCTAGCAGTGCAAAGGTTAATCTGTTCAGTTGAGAGCTGCTAGAGCTTTCCAGCGTTGATGGTCTCAGCTGTTCAGTGTTGGCCTCTCCCCTCTCCTATATATACTCGCCTCTGGCAATCTTGGATTGCCAGTGTTAGATTTATGCTGCCTAGTTCTGGAGTCGGAGGTGTTGGTTGTTTTGAAGAGGCGTTTGTGTGTTAACCGCTGTCTTTTCCAGAGACATAAGGAGACACTCCAATTTGCAGGGGGCCTGTGGTCAAGGGCACCGAGGTTTGAGTTAACTGAGGAACCCATGCTGTTGGGTGTGGCGACTTGTTATGTTGGTCCAACTGTAGTTTGGCGGAAAGGGGGAGTGTGTGTGTGTGTGTGTGTGTGTGTCTTTCCTAAATTCCTAAACACCCACCGGAAAACTAAGGCGCCCGAGTTGCGGGGTGAATTGGCAACTCGGGGGTGTACTTATTTCCTCTGTGGGTAGGTCACAATTTTTTTTTTTTACCGTCCAAGATCCATCTTGGCAAAAGTATGGTGGTAATTTCTGCCTTTCTGGACAGTGGGGCGGGGTTTATTTTGATCGACGCGAGGTCTGATCAGGACCTCAAACCTCATAAATTTTCTGGCTCAACACCCATAATCGCCATTGACTCTGCACCCTTGAGCTAGGGGTATTTTACTCTTGTCGCTCGTGTGCTACATCTGCAGGTAGGGGCCTTGCACTCAAAATTTATTGACTGTTATGTGCTAGAGGGCTTGCCCTCTCCTGTGGTCCTTGGACTACCTTGGTTTACGCTGCACAATCCTGTGGTAGGTTGTGTGCCCACTATGCGTCTTTTAAGTGTTTCCGCAGCGGCAATTCCGCTGCAGGAACGCTTAAACGCTTGGTAGAAGGTCTGCAATGTTCCCCAATGATAATCCGCATGTGCTGTGCACATGCTGCGGAAATTTCCGCTGCGCATTATCAGTGCGGAAAAATCCGCAGCACTACCAATTATTTTGCGTAATCGTGACGTTTTCGCCTCCATTGAATGGCTTAATATCCGCATGACTACATGTGCACATGCGGATATTAAGCGATTCAACGTGCGGATGGTACCCGGGTCTGGAGAAGACGAGACTCTCCTCCAGACCCGGGTACCATGGTACCTGTAAAAAAAAAAAAAAAAAAGACAAGAAAAAAATACATTATACTTACCTTCTGATGGCCCCCGGTCTTTTCTCCGCTGCGTCCAGTCTCTTGTACGGCTCGTCGGCAGTCGCGTGACTTGTCACATGACTAAATGACGTCATGGAAGGTCCTTTCACACCACCGTGAGCCATACAAGAGACCAGGGGCCATCAGAAGGTAAGTAAAATGTTTTTTTTTTTTTTTTTTTTTTACCATTCTTAATCTTTTTTCTTCAACTATTAACTTGGTCACACTATATAAATCCATGCTGGTTGCACTTATTTATATAGTGTGACCAAGTTGTCAAGCACTTTCCAAGTGATGCTAAAATCGCTTAGAAAGCGCTTGACAACCCGCATGCGGAAATGCATGTGAAAAAACGCTTCACTTACGCTTGTCCCTGGCAGGAAAAACACATGTAAAATCCGCATGCATTTTTTTCTGCCAGGGAGATGCAGAAACGCTCAGGAAAAATCCGGCGCATTTCTGCATCGTGGGCACTTAGCCGTAGACTGGCAGACTCGGGAGGTGGTAAAATGGAGCGAGTATTGCCAAGAACACTGCTTGGTCACTCGGATAGCCACGGTGGGTCTGATTTCAGGAATGTGTTTTCTGAACAGGGGTGTCAAGAACTTCCTCCCCATCATCCTTATGATTGCGTCGGTAATATTATTCCTGGGGCCAAGCTGCCAAAAAAGCAGGTTATATAATATCTCTGGTTCAGAGAGGCAGGCCATGAAAAACTAGATCACTGAAAGTCTACCAAAGGGCCATATAAGACGTTCTTCATCTCCCGTTGCAGTGGGGTTTTTCTTTGTCAAAAAAAAAAACTAGGGGTTGCGCCCCTGCCTTGATTTTTGCGAGTTTAATCAGATTACGGTCTGGGATGCATATCCTCTCCCTCTCATCCCAGACCTCTTTAGAAAACCATTTGGCTCCTACAATTTGATGAAACTAGACCTCAGGGGGGCTTATAATCTCATTCACATTGAGGAGATGAGTGGAAGACAGCCTTAAATACTCCTGAGTGGCACTATGAAAACCTTGTGATGGCATTTGGGTTGACTAATGCTCCCATTTTTACTCATCTGGCAGGTAGATCACAACAAACCCATCTTGATGACATAATGGTAGACTCCATACTAAATAAGGAGGGAGTCACTGACTGTGGTGGCCCCTCCCTGGGCCGTGGCGATTGGTGACCCCCCCTTCGCTGCCCCTTACTGACCAGTGATCCTGAAGCCCCCGGAAGGATCCAATGAAGCGAAAGGGACGGCTGCTACAAGCCGTCCCATGGATACATAAACACCGGGACATCCCACGTTACTTCCTTTCTTTGCTGGTCCCGGAGTCGAACTTCATGGAGATTTCAGGATCAGGTCAGATTGCTGAGGCCCTCCAGGCTGGGTTTGCACAGGGGGGTGAGCGCTGGTTACAGGCTCTCATGTCGGGGCTCAGCGCTCATCCCCCTGGCCCCAAGCTCTAAATCCCCAGATCACCCTGCCCCTGGCCCTCATCCCCTTATGGGAACATCATATTCCCCAGTCCCAGTCCCCTCACCACTTGGGCCTACTCACCCACTCCAATTGCCCACGATACAACGGTCCCCTCCACGGCGGTCGGGTCATCTGGAACGGGGGGCTGCATTACTTCCGCGGCCTGGTCCCGATCCCCGTCCTCACCCGACCGCCGCATCTGCACAACTTTACAGTGTTCATCGGGCCACTCAACCCGGCGCGGGATGGCAGGAGGCTGCGGTAGTGCTGCGGGCGCGCGCTGACTCGGGGAAGCGGGCAGCCGTGGCGGTCCGGAAGCGGGCGCGCGACTCCACTAGGCCGGAGAGGCATGTTGGCGGAGGCAGAGCTGGAGGGCAGGAAGCGCTCGATGCGCATGTGCGGGGCGCATGTCCGCCCCACGTGACCCCGCAGGTCACGCACCCCAGTCCAGAAAGCTGCGGGGCGGAGCAGGAAGCTGAAGCTGGTGCGGCGGTGGACCCTGCGCCTCACTCACAGCGGGCGCAAGGCTCCGCTGCACTAATAAACGAATGCGGGCTGTCTTCCATGTCGGCGGCGGGCTCAGAGGGGATTCAGGTCTCCTGCCTGCCGCCGGCGCTGGAGACAGCATAGAGCCTGTTGTTCCCCACCCCCGTTAACACTCCCGTCCCGCATCCTGCCGAGGAGCGCCCTGGAGGGCGGAGGTCCAGCAGGCACTCCCGTCCTCCAGAGCGCTTTAGGCACACCACCCCGCAGCCTCACAGAAGAAGCTGCGGGCCACTTAGTAACCATTCCCCGCCCCCTCAACACACAGCAGGGGCTGTGGCAGAGCAGAATCCTCTGCCGGGGGCTGTGCTCTGCCTCCCCCCCAAACAATCCCCCACAGAAAAACTCCTATTAAAAATAAAAGAAAAAGTTCCCAAAACAGAACACGTGACACTACACATCCAGGGGACATTGCGGCCCCTGTAATCACCGCAGCCCATCCAGCGCCCAGTCACAGTATCAATACCCCCCTGATGGACACGATGCGGAGCCTAAACACTTCAGCGACCATCCTCGCCTCCCCCATATACCCCTATAATAGCGCAGCGACGCACGCGCTTGACACTGCTATATCATCGCCCTGGCCACAAATAGCACCGACATGTCCCGGCGGGACACATGTAAACTGCGCAGAACCCTCCATACACCCTCAGGGACACAGAGACTCCAGGCGTACTCACTCTAGGCGAACTCGCTGTAGTTCCTCCGACGACAGATCTACGCCATCGCACACAAGTCACCGGCGAAGGAAGCGGTCGTCACAAGCAAAGCGGAGATCGGCATCCCACAGGAGGGGTCACAGGTCGCGGTCCTCAAGGTGGCGCTCACCATCCTCTGCATCAGAGATGTCGAGCGCATCGTCGAGCCCCAACAGCCGCTTGCACCGATCCCGTCCTCCGGGGGACAGAAACGATACAATGGCACCCTCCAGAGCTTACAGTCTGCACGATACAACGATTTCACGCAGGTCTACGAGCAGAGGCACGCCGCTCACCCCGAGCGAGACAGGTGTCAGAGTCCCTCCACACATCGGAGTCCCTCCTCCAGCCGCAGGAATGGGTGCGTGCAATATAAGTATAACTGAAATGGGAAATAGTAACACCAACTTAATAGCGGCCCTTAAGGCCATAGTCGAACAACTATCCGTGCCACCAGGCGCTATACATAATTCTACTAAAACAACTCCACCATTAACCAGCGTACACAAGGACGCATTCTTTTGCTGGATAAGCCCAATGGGCTCACACATAGACGAGGAAACCAGAATTAAAATATGGAATAATGACTACATCGACATTTGGTCACTTGTAACTGCTGACCAACATACTATAGACAAAGAGAAAAGGATAGCCGACAGACCATTCGACAGAAACAGACAAAAGGTCGCAAAGACAATGAGTAACTGGTTACAGGCGTTCTCTGTGCTGGGTTGCATCATGGGCCAAAAGCATCCGGAACGCTGCTCGGAACTATTCATATACCAGGATATGGTGTATAACTCATACAAAGCCCATGGCGGTTCAGCATGGTGGCGCTACGATGAAGAGTTCCAGAGGCGGTTGGCCCTGCAACCACAGCTAGGCTGGGGGGTAAAAGCTACAGACGTATGGTTGCGATTAATGCTGTCACAGAAACACCATCCCTTTCCAACAATGGCTACTGGACAACAGGCAACAGCAGGCCAAAATTCGGTGGTAGTACGTAGACCAGGGGCCTGCTGGCAGTGCAATGAGGGACACTGTCGTTTCTACGCCTTATGCAGATACAAACATGAATGCTCAGCCTGCGGTGCAGCCCACCCCGCGGCAAGATGTTCTCATCCCGCAAGCAAATTATCAATTAAACTCCCACAATCAGAATCCAAGGACCCCGGTGAGCGTAAACGCGATGGGCCCCTGGCTAGACCAATATCCTAAGAAAGACGCAGCGGGGCAGTTATGTTTTGGTTTCACATACGTTTTTTTCATCCCTTTCAAACTTAATAAATCGCCCACCTTTGCAAATAACCTTAAATCTGCAAAAGAGCACCCTGAAATACTTAGGCAAAAAATACAAAAAGAAGTAGCTCTAGGCAGAGTGGCGGGCCCTTTCCCAACACCACCATTCAGTAACCTAAGAGTTTCCCCTCTGGGAATAATCCCCAAAAAAGAGCCAGGTTCATTCCGGCTTATCCATCATTTATCTTACCCAAAAGGAGAGTCTGTAAATGACGGTATTTCGTCTGAAGACGCCTCGGTCTCCTTTGCGTCGTTCGACAGAGCAGTAATGTTAGTACGCGATACGGGGCCTGGAGCGCTGCTCGCTTAATCCGACATAGAATCCGCCTTTCGCCTACTACCGGTGGACCCAGATTGCTACCACCTGCTGGGATGCTAAGTGGACAATGAATACTTCTACGACACTTGCCTCCCAATGGGTTGTTCAATATCTTGTTATTACTTCAAACTATTCAGTTCCTTCCTAGAATGGGTGTTGAGGTGCGAAACCGGCAATAGGTCCGTCACACATTACCTAGATGACTTCCTATTCGTCGGACCCAAAGACTCAAATCAATGCCAATCATTACTTAACGAATTCACAAACATCTCTCGACGGTTTGGAGTCCCATTATGCCCTACAAAAACCATAGGCCCCACAACAAAGCTATCGGTCTTAGGCATCAAAATCAACACCACAGCAAGGTTATTCCACCTCCCAACAGAAAAAATACAAAAAACACTACACCTCATCGAGGGATTTTGCACAGTACGGAAAGTAACACTACAACAGATGCAAGTGTTACTAGGTCTCCTCGTGTTCGCGAGCCGGGTGATGCCAGTCGGAAGGGTTTTTTCTCGTCGTTTATCCCTTGCAACAAAACGTGCATTAAAACCGAGTCATAGAATCAGAATCAGCAGGCAGCTTCGGGCGGACTTAGAGGTGTGGAAAACCTTCTTACAATCATTCAATGGTCACATGTTATTTATGTCAGCAGAACAGTCCAACATTGAACTAACATTATTCACCCTGGCAGCAGAAGCGGGCTGATACTAGATAACCAGTGATGCACAGGCTTATTGCCTCCGTATTGGTCTGAACAAGGGTTAACAAAAAAACAGACACTCCTGGAACTTTTCCCAATAGTGGTAGCCATAGAAATATCGGGCACGTACCTAGCGAACAAAAAATATACGCTTCATAACAAATAACACCAGCCTAGCGCACTGCATTAATAAGATGGCATCATCGTTTCTCCCAGTGCTAGGCCTACTACGCCGGCTAGCATTCCTGTGCCTAAAACACAATGTATGGGTCCGCGCAAGCCACAATGTGGAGGGGGGGATCTAACGCTGCTGCTAACGCTTTATCACAATTCAATTGACAGGTTTTCAGAGAGCTCCTCCCCAACGCCCACCCGTCGGGCACCAGTTGCCCACCCTCCCTATGGGATCTAGTGGTGAACAGCTGATGCCATTAATCAGAGCGTCAGTCGCCTCGTCAACGTGGAAAGCATACGGTAAGGCATGGGAAGACTGGACACGACTAGTAGCAGGCAGACGGGTTGACCAATGTGAACAAGCCAGACTAGATGTAACCATAGAATTTCTCCACCAGATAATGATGAGGGGCATATCAGGGGCGTCAGCGCAGCGGTGGCTGACCGGAGTAGCATTTCATTTCCAACTACTGAATTGGGGAGATGTGACAAAAAGATTCATCATCAGTCAAGCCTTAAAAGGGTGGAAAAGAGGTCAGCCAAGTCAGGAGTGCAGTCGTCCCGTGTCACTAAATCTGCTCTCAAAAATCATATCCCTAACACCATTAACATGCCACTCACAATTTGAAGCAACACTACTGTCTACTGCATTTGTGATCGCCTTTTTCGGGGCGCTATGTATAAGCGAATTAGTCCCTCGATCCAAAATCACCACCAGTGGAGGCTTATTACACCAGGACGTAGTCATAGCCAATAATGCAATACGCCTACGTATAAGCAAATCCAAAACAGACCCAGCGGGCAAGGGCACTTGGGTGCTTCTAAAACCCACAAACAGTACACTGTGTCCGGTAACAATAGTAAAAACATATACAGCCATCAGGCCACAAAGTAATTTCTTCCTATCACACATTGATGGAACGCCATTATCAAGATACCAGTACCAATTTATATTTAATAAATGCCTAACATCAGCAGGGAACCACCCCACCAAAGATTACGGGACACACTCATTCCGCATAGGCGCGGCCACGGAAGCAGCTAGAGCAGGACTGTCAGAAACGGAAGTGCAGAGGATAGGCAGATGGCGATCCGCGTGTTTTGCGAGATACATAAGACCGGACTTCTTATCCTAACGTGGTTTGTTTCTTTTACAGGTGACGATAAGCCAACAGTGTGGGTGATAGGACACTCGTACATATACTGGGCAGAAAAAAGGGCGACAGTCCGCCCAGGCGGGAGGAATATGGGGTTTCATGACACATATTTCAACTGGAGAGGTATTAGAGGCCTGCGATGGCCACAGGTACTAATGGAGGTAATCAACATAGGGAGAGAAGCAACAGGTCCGGTTATCTTAGTTATACACGCCGGGGGGAACGACTTCGGTCATTACAAGAGCGCAGAACTAATGGCAATAATGAAGCTAGACACTGAGCGCTTCAGAGCATTTTTTAGTAAACAAACTATAGTATGGTTAGAGATTGTGCCGAGAGCGGTATGACGAGGTGCGCGAGACAGTGCAGCCATCGAACGGACAAGGTGGCTAATAAATATTCGGATGGCAAGATTTTTAAAGGAAAGAGGTGGTGTAGTGATAAGACACCGAGAACTGGAAGGAGATAAAGCAGGCCTCATACGGCCCGACGGTGTTCATTTAACGGATATTGGACTGGACATAATCCTGTCAGGACTCCAGGACGGAGTGGAGCAAGCGTTAATGATGATGGGTGGGGGTCGGAGTCCTGCATACGGGTACGCAGGATCCTCCGTGGCCTGAAATAGAAAGGACATGTTGGAAAGTTACTCTTGTTGGCCAACTTGCCGGTGTGGAGACACAGGGCATGCTGCAACAAGCGGAATTATTTTTGGAAATAAAATGCCTTTCTAATGGAATGAGTTAAAGAGTTAATAAAGCTGTGACCGATCCTCACCCATCCAGTTGTAAGAGTTATATTACTGTATTGTTAAGGAAGGGGTGGCGGTAGGGGGGCTGAGCGTCGGGGTTTCTTTGGGGGTCCCCACAGTCTAATTTATTCACCTCGTATCATATCAGGTACATGTCAGGCAGGTCTTACAGATACTCAAAGATAATACATTTCTCTGGTTTGACAAATAATTTATGTTCTCCATCAGGAGGTCCCTTTTTTGGGTTATTTCTTATCATTCACTGTTTTTTGCATGGATCTGGCAAAAGTCCGGACGGTACTGGATTGGTATTATATTCAGGACTTAAAGGCGTTACAAAGTTTTTTGGGTTTCGCCAGCTGCTACTGTAAGTTCATCAAAAACTTTTTGGTAGTGGCCAAACCTCTGATGGACGATGTTGCCAAATAATAAAATCTTAATTTTTTTTTTTCTATTTTTCTTTCCATTCTTGTAGCTAAACACAATCCAGCTATGTTTTAAAATTGAAATGAAGCCCCTGTACCCCCCTCTCTAGGTGCTTCTGTAGCAACTCCTCCCTGGTCCAGGACAGTCTCTGTATCACGGCCTCCATCAATAACCTATTGACACATGATTGTGGCAGCCCTCACGTGCTGGTATATCACGCTGCCAATAGAAATGGGAAGCGGCACAGAAATCACAAAATAAAGGCAGTGTTTGTGGTAATGCAAGAATCCAACAAGCAGAGTAGTCCACACGTCGTACAACAGCCCAACATGGATGATGAAAAGCAGTGACCAGCCCAGGGGATGGGGATGACTCGGTACCCGGGCCTTTGCCTGGCCTTGGGGATGTCGCGGTGGTCGGCTCCCGGGCCCGTACCCTGAGGTCACTCTTTAAAAGGGTGGTTGTTTGTTAATTTTATGAACGTTCGTGACGCCACCTGTGGTTTCTGATGATAATCACCAGCGCTGCGGCAGTCCACTGAGGCCGGTGATGAGGTTGCTCGATGGTATAGCTCCCCACAGGTGGAGCTAGGCCTCAGGGCAGCGTATGCAAGGGGAATGCAGGACAGGCGAGACCCAGCCGGGTCAGAGCAAGAACGGGGACGGACACGGTAGTCACTTCAGTACCTTTTACTGATGGAAAGTCAGGCACATCCCGGAGCACTGTAGGGTGAAGGGTGCATATCAGGATCCTCCCCAATGAGCGGGTGTAGGGCCTCCTGTTTCTTGCCTCTGCGTAGTAAGTTTCTGACCTGCCTGGAGCTAGGCCTAA
Source organism: Phyllobates terribilis (assembly GCF_046119375.1). NCBI lineage: Eukaryota > Metazoa > Chordata > Amphibia > Anura > Dendrobatidae > Phyllobates > Phyllobates terribilis. Next base: position 1,594,205 of record NW_027363063.1, on the reverse strand, counting down.
CTTTGTCTCTGTCCTGCTCTGGCTGACCTTGTGGTAGGGCCTTTTCTTGGAGTACACGCTCCTCAGCTTGCGGGGCCTATGTGTCTCCCGGCTCTATTACGTATCAGCACTCTAGCGATCCTGGGACCTGTAGTTCTCCAGGGATTCCGGTTATGCCTTACTGGGTCGTAGAGATCCCGCTAAGCTTCGGACCTGGTGTCCGGTAAATTCTTCGGGGTGAGCTAATTAAGCTCCTCTGCCCCCTATGTACTCACTCTCCACTCACCTTTGGTCCCGCTTGGGGCCCTCACTAGGCAACACACACTGCAGCCGGGACACTGCTCTTCTTCGCCGCTCTCAGAGCGTCGGCACACTCCTAGCTCTCTATCCTGAGCTGAGTTCTAGTCTGGAATCACTCTACAGACTGTATTGAACTCTTTCTGCAGGAACTGCTAGGCTCTGGCTCGACTGCACTGAGTCCTTCTGGGTCTGAGCAGGAAACTGCTGAATCACTTTCTGGGCTGCCTGGCTCCACCTTCCCTTTATATATCCCTAACGGGCTCCCTCTGGTGGTCTGAGGTGGAAGGTGGAGGTGTGTGAATGCTTATGAGGGCGTCTTGTGGAGGAATCCATCAATGCACACTTCTAGGATCTGTGATACCAAGCGCAGCTGGGCGTCACAGCAGCGAACGTCGCGTCTTCAGGCGTCTGTGTAAGAACATCACATTTTTGTTTTCCTCCCTGAATAAGCACCAAATGGAATAGCTGAATGCCAGGATACAGAGACCGGCGGGGGGCAGGGAGGCGCTGTCCGCTGGATTTTGTGCTGGTTTCACAAGCGGTCACCCTGCAGTTTTCTCTGAATTTGCTGTGGAGACTTTTCACAACACATCTAATAATTGTGAACCTTCCACCTCACATGTTTATTATCTTGTCAGCTGGGCGGGATGAAAGCCGGACAAGAATGATCCTTATTACATATTGTAACGGGTCTGGGAGGCGGAACCTCTGAGCTACTATACAAGGGGGCGGTCCTTGTAAGGGAGCGGGTGGCGACCAGGCAGGCAGTCACAGCAGGTGACCGGGACAGTCTCTGGAAGAACGGGCAGGAGGTCAAGGCAAGTGACCGGGGCAGTCTCTGGATGAACGGGCAGATGGTCACGGCAAATGACCGGGGCAGTCTCTGGGTAAAGGGTTGGTACGACCTGTGGCGGCTGATGGTAGACGTGAGCTCCCAGGTGAGCAGGCGAGAGTCTCTGGATAAACGGGTGGTCACAGCATGTGACGGCGGAGCCTCCAGGAAGACCAACAGACAGGCGGCAGATGAGCGCTCCCAGGTGAGCGGGCAGAAGTCTCTGGACAGGCAGGTGGTCACAGCACGTGACGGCAGAGCCTCCAGGTAGGCTAGCAGACAGGCAGCAGATGAGCGCTCCCAGGTGAGCGGGCAGGAGTCACTGGACAGGCAGGTGGTCACAGCATGTGACGGCGGAGCCTCCAGGTAGGCTAGCAGGCAGGTAGCAGATGTGCGCTCCCAGGTGAGCGGGCAAGCTGGTCCATAGACAGACTGACAGGAGTTGGAAGGCAGACCGTCGGACCTCAGGCTAGCAGGCAGGTAGCAGAATATCAGGCAGGAATAAGACAGCAAGCTGGCAGGAATCTGGCAGGTATCTGGCAGGTAACTGGCAACGGGACCTGAGGGCTGAAGCAGAGTAGTGAACAGTGCAACAACATTGCTCGGGCACCTCCATTTTGGAGGAGGTGCCTTATATATGGTGAAGTCCTCCGGCCATTGGCCGGGGACTCCTTAGGACGGCGCGCGCGGCCCCTTTAAGAGGGAGGGAGAGCGCGCGCGCCCTAAGCACAGTGGCCGGGAAGGAGCGCGCGCTGCCAGCAGAGCGGGAGGAGGACGCCGAGCACAGAGCAGAGAGGTGAGGGGAACAGCGTCCCTGCCTAGCAGAGGGCAGGGACGCCGGCGCTACAGTACTACAGTACCCCCCCCTTTAGGCCCCCCCTTTTTTAGGCCAGACAAAAATTTAGCAAGGATAAGAGGGGCATGGATGTTCTCCCGGGGCTCCCACGTTCTCTCCTCAGGACCAAACCCCTTCCAATCTACTAGAAAAAAGGTCTTTCCTCTTACCCTTTTGGTGGCAAGAATGTTCTCTACCTCAAACTCGTCCTCAGCAGAAACCGGAGCAGGAGGCGTACCTGTAGACTTGGAAAAAGAGTTAAGTACCACAGGTTTGAGGAGAGATACATGGAAGGAGTTAGGGATCCGTAAGTTGGCCGGGAGTTTCAATTTATAAGCCACCGGGTTGATCTGACTGATGACCTCCAGAGGACCGATGAACCGAGGCCCTAACTTGTAAGAAGGTATCTTGAGTCGGACATATTTAGATGAGAGCCAGACTTTATCTCCAGGACGAAATTGTGGAGGATCCAGGCGTTTTTTGTCAGCGTGTCTTTTCATCCGTTCAGACGACTGAAGGAGTGCGGATCGGGTACTCTCCCAAATGGAAGAAAATTTGCTAACGAGAGATTCTGCAGCCGGGTTGTCCACAGAGGTGGAGACAGGAAAAGGAATCCGAGGATGCTGACCGAAGACTACAAAAAACGGGGATTTGGAGGAGGATTCGCTCTCGTGATTGTTATAAGAGAACTCGGCCCATGGTAGGAGATCCACCCAGTCTGAATGATGAGCATTAACGAAGTGCCGGAGGTAACTGGTCAGGTTCTAATTGATCCGCTCCACTTGACCATTGGACTGTGGGTGGTAAGCGGAAGAGAAGTTCAGGGTGACGTCTAGCAGTTTACAAGTGGCTCTCCAGAAGCGTGAGATGAACTGTACCCCACGATCCGACACGATGTGGAGGGGCAGGCCATGAAGACGAAAGATGTGACGAATAAAGTCTTTAGCTAGCTCGGGTGCAGACGGGAGGCCTGGCAGGGGAACGAAATGAGCGATCTTGGAGAAGCGGTCAGCGACCACCCAAATGACCGTACAACCGGCAGAGACTGGGAGGTCAGTTATAAAGTCCATTGCTATATGCTGCCAGGGGGCAGCAGGTACAGAAAGCGGAAGGAGGCGACCGGCTGGCAGATGTCTCGGAACCTTGTTGCGGGCGCAGGACACACAGGCAGAAACAAAGTCTATTACGTCCTTGTGCAGGGTAGGCCACCAGTAGTGCCGGGTAATAAGCTGGAGGGTCTTTTTCTGACCGGCGTGGCCAGCCAGTTTAGACGAGTGACCCCAGTGAAGGATCTTCTCCCGATCAGGTACTGATACGAACGTCTTTCCGGGAGGGAGACGATTTAGACTCACGGGAGCCACCTGCATTACTCTGGCGGGATCGATGATGTGTTTCGGATCTTCCTCGAGATCAGACACCAGAAAGGATCGAGACAAGGCGAGCAAAAAACAAGGACCACCGGGCTTGGCGCGGGTTAAGTCTCTGGGCATGCTGGAGGTAAGCCAAGTTCTTGTGGTCAGTGTAAATTATTACCGGGTGAAGAGCCCCCTCGAGCAGGTAACGCCACTCCTCCAATGCCAGTTTGATGGCCAATAACTCTCGGTCTCCTATGGAATAATTGCGCTCTGAGGAGGAGAAGAGTTTAGAGAAGAAGCCGCAAGTTACCATCCTCCCGGAAGATGATTTTTGAGTAAGTACCGCTCCGGCTCCAGAGGAGGAGGCGTCAACTTCCAGGAAGAACTGCTTGTTGCCGTCCGGGCGATGCAGCACCGGGGCGGAAGAGAAGGCCTGTTTTAAGGAAAGAAAGGCCTCCTCTGCTTCGGGCGGCCACTCTTTGGGATTAGTACCCTTACGGGTGAGCGCGGAAATTGGGGCAGTCCGGGAAGAGAAGTGTGGTATGAAGAGGCGGTAGTAGTTGGCGAAGCCCAGGAACCGCTGAATGGCCTTCAACCCCTCCGGTCGAGGCCATTTCTCGATGGCAGACAGTTTCTCTGGATCCATTCGTAGGCCGGTCTGAGAAATAATGTAGCCCAAAAACGGAAGCGAGGTCTGCTCAAAGAGGCACTTCTCGTATTTAGCGAAGAGGTGATTCTGCCTGAGCCTGAGCAGGACCTGACGAACGTCCCTCCGGTGAGTCTGGAGATCCGGAGAGAAGACCAAGATGTCGTCCAGGTACACCACTACGCAGGAGTAGAGAAGGTCCCGGAAGATGTCATTGACCAACTCTTGAAAGACGGCAGGAGCGTTACAGAGACCAAAGGGCATTACCAGGTATTCATAGTGGCCGTCCCGGGTGTTGAATGCCGTCTTCCATTCATCCCCCTGACGGATACGGACCAGGTTATACGCCCCACGGAGGTCCAGTTTGGTGAAGATTCTAGCCCCCCTCAGACGATCAAATAACTCCGGAATGAGCGGAAGGGGGTACTTATTCTTCACCGTGATCTGGTTAAGGCCTCTATAGTCTATACAGGGACGGAGAGAGCCGTCCTTCTTTTTGACGAAAAAGAAGCCTGCTCCCGCCGGGGAGGTAGATTTCCGGATGATTCCCCTGGCCAGATTCTCCTCAATATATTCGGACATCGACCGGGTCTCAGCAGCGGATAATGGATAAATACGCCCACGGGGAGGAGTAGTACCGGGTAACAGGTCGATAGGGCAGTCGTATGGTCTATGAGGGGGTAGTGTCTCTGCCTCCTTTTTATTAAAGACATCAGCATAAGACCAATAATGAATCGGAAGTCCAGGTAGATTAGCTGGGGTAGGAGAAGGACGGACGGGATGGACGGGAACCAGACAGGTCTTATGGCAGTCCTGTCCCCAGCGAAGGACTTCTCCGGTCTGCCAGTCAAGCACGGGTGCATGTCTCTGGAGCCAAGGTAGACCTAGCAAGAGGGCGTGAGAGAGTCCAGGCAGAACATGAAAGGAGATACTCTCAGAATGCAGCATTCCCACCTGCAGAGTAATGGATTCGGTGATGAGTTGGATGGGACGTGGTAAGAGGCCCCCATCCACGGCAGCAACAGACAAGGGTACAGCCAGAGGTTTGGTGGGGATGCGGTATTTCTCTACCAGGGACTGTGAAATAAGATTCCCGGCTGCTCCAGAGTCAAGTTGGGCTAGTTCGAAATAACGGTTCTCCCCGCAGACGATTGAGACTGACAGCAGCAGAGATGGAGAGGATTTATTCTTGTCTAGGTCGACCTCTCTGAGCGAACCTAGACACAGGCGTTTCCCGACCTCTCCGGGCAGGCACGGATCCGGTGCTCCTTACTGCCACAGTAGAAGCAGCTCCCCTCGGCACGGCGTAAGTCCTGACGGGTTTTGACCATCTTGGTCTGGTCGACCTGCATAGGCTCAGGAGAGTGTACCTGGGGAGAGACGGAGGGAGTGACGGGTTTCTGAAAAGTAGGAGCTAGACGTGGAAACCTCCTCTCACGGGTGACCTCTTTGGCACGCTCCCGGAACCGTAGGTCAATCCGGGTGGCAAGAGTTATTAGATCATCGAGAGTGGTAGGAATGTCCCGACCGGCAAGTTCATCTTTAATACGGCCGGACAGACCCTCCCAGAAGACGGATACCAGAGCGTCGTTATCCCAGGCCAGCTCCGAGGCAAGGGTACGGAACCGTATGGCATATTGGCCCACGGTGAGACTTCCCTGACGGAGGCGTAGCAGTGATGATGCGGATGAGGTCTTCCGTCCGGGTTCGTCGAAGACTTTCCGGAAAGCCGTGAGAAAGGCAGGCAAGTCGGACACCAGGGGGTCTCCTCTCTCCCATAGAGGATTTAGCCAGGCCAGGGCCTCCCCGGTGAGATGGGACATGATGAAGGCAATTTTGGCCCGGTCGGAGTTAAACTGGTGGGACAGGAGTTCAAAGTGCAGGGTGCACTGGTTTATGAAGCCCCGAGCCTGGGCGGAGTCGCCTCCGAAGCGAGGAGGTGCAGAAATCCGGGGTCCGGGGTAGGATACCATGGTATTAGTGGGCAGCGGAGCTGCCGGATTGCGAGTCATGGCACTGGCGGAGGTTGCTGGCGGAGCAGTCAGAGTGTCCAGGCGAGAATTGACATTCCGCAGGTGACCCAGGATGGACTCCTGTTGGGACCTCTGACGGGACAGTTCATGACACAGGTCCGAGAGCGAGGGAGCTTGGGTGCCACCGGGTTCCATGGCCCGAGCAAACTGTAACGGGTCTGGGAGGCGGAACCTCTGAGCTACTATACAAGGGGGCGGTCCTTGTAAGGGAGCGGGTGGCGACCAGGCAGGCAGTTACAGCAGGTGACCGGGACAGTCTCTGGAAGAACGGGCAGGAGGTCACGGCAAGTGACCGGGGCAGTCTCTGGATGAACGGGCAGATGGTCACGGCAAATGACCGGGGCAGTCTCTGGGTAAAGGGTTGGTACGACCTGTGGCGGCTGATGGTAGACGTGAGCTCCCAGGTGAGCAGGCGAGAGTCTCTGGATAAACGGGTGGTCACAGCATGTGACGGCGGAGCCTCCAGGAAGACCAACAGACAGGCGGCAGATGAGCGCTCCCAGGTGAGCGGGCAGAAGTCTCTGGACAGGCGGGTGGTCACAGCACGTGACGGCAGAGCCTCCAGGTAGGCTAGCAGACAGGCAGCAGATGAGCGCTCCCAGGTGAGCGGGCAGGAGTCACTGGACAGGCAGGTGGTCACAGCACATGACGGCGGAGCCTCCAGGTAGGCTAGCAGGCAGGTAGCAGATGTGCGCTCCCAGGTGAGCGGGCAAGCTGGTCCATAGACAGACTGACAGGAGTTGGAAGGCAGACCGTCGGACCTCAGACTAGCAGGCAGGTAGCAGAATATCAGGCAGGAATAAGACAGCAAGCTGGCAGGAATCTGGCAGGTATCTGGCAGGTAACTGGCAACGGGACCTGAGGGCTGAAGCAGAGTAGTGAACAGTGCAACAACATTGCTCGGGCACCTCCATTTTGGAGGAGGTGCCTTATATATGGTGAAGTCCTCCGGCCATTGGCCGGGGACTCCTTAGGACGGCGCGCGCGGCCCCTTTAAGAGGGAGGGAGAGCGCGCGCGCCCTAAGCACAGTGGCCGGGAAGGAGCGCGCGCTGCCAACAGAGCGGGAGGAGGACGCCGGGCACGGAGCAGAGAGGTGAGGGGAACAGCGTCCCTGCCTAGCAGAGGGCAGGGACGCCGGCGCTACACATATAATGGCTGCACTGAGCGATGGGGAAAAGCCGCAGAGGACTGAGAGCAGAAGGGCAGAGGGGTTTCCTCTTCCTCATAGGAGAAAGTCTACAGGGACCAGTACAGAAGCCGGTGCAGAAGGGGAGACAAGGGCTGAGCCACTTACACAGACAGAAAGCTGAGGAGAGGAGGACATGTTATTACTCCAGGATCTGCTCCATTCCTTCCCTATGTGGCATTCAAGCCCTGAGCTCGGCTTTTCTGGAGCCCCATAGAGAATGAATGGAGCTGCAGTTGATCCCTGACTTTCCACTCCTTCCCGATCAGACAATGGTTCGCAGCGGTCAGACCCCACAATCAGTAAGTGATTACCGAGCCTGTGGATAAATGATAACTTGTTTTCTTCAGACATCCCCTTTAAGCAATGGAGCATGCCAGCAGAGAAGGTGGGAGAAGGCGCTGGTTACAGGGAAGACTTTACCTCTGGAGGCCGCATATTGGACATGTGAGGGGCGGACACTTCCCGTATTCATCATTACTGAGCCCCCGCTCTGTACGGCTCTTAACTGAGCTGCAGGAGACGCAGCAGTTACTAATCAGCCGCTCTCCGTTCACTTGCAGCGTCCGAGCTCTGCTGTGCCTGTTAGGGGTGAAGTTCGGGTCCTAGGAGGCATCGACTATGCAGCCTGCACAGCAGATCACAGCCCGGGCACCACGTCTCCGGGTAAATCTCCACCTTTTGAGTTACTTCTTGTGCAGCTGCCCCATGCAAGTTGCTCCGCTCTCCTCGGCCAGCTCCTGCTGAAGACTGAGCTCCTCTGCCCAATCTAGGAGCTCAATAGCCCTGATCACATCAGTGGTAGCCCAGCGCCACTGGATCAGATTTACAAATGGCAAACTAATCAGCCCTAGGCATTTCTAATATGTGCAGAGCAGGCGACATAAGTCTCACCGGCGTCCTCATAGACCTTTGCTCAGCCGGGGTCTAATAGGAGCAGTAAGATGGCCGTCATGGAGTCCATTGTTAGATCTCGGCTGCTATAGAAACTCATCGGCACCATGATCGCGCCTCCCTCTCCTGTCTAAAGTGCCTAAATGCTGTGGAAGCCCCCTTCTGTGTCATACAGTGGATTAAACTGCCAGGGTCAGGGTTGGCTCCACTGTCGGTGGCTGAGGCAGGAGCAGGAATGTGTTATACAGCCACACTTCTGCCGCAGATCTTGTAAGAGCCCTGACAGGACCTGCCTGATGATAATGTGTCCTATAGAGCGGGTCCTGGTACCGGACTGCCCTGTACATATTCACCACTAGCTGGGAACCAGTTACTAACAAGGTCTAGTTTCAGATGTGTTTCCAGGATCTGTAGTTGTCAGCATTTTATCCTTAAGGCCAAGTTATAATATCACTGTAACACTCTCGCCCTGTACCTGTATACCTGCTCTGTGTGCTGCACAAAAGTATATAACAAAGTGTGTGTGTACACAGATATCTATCTCCTGAATGGAATTACTGCTACATCTCCTGTACATAGAAATATGAGGTTCTTAGCGCACATTTTGAGCAAATTGTGCGAGCCCATCTGCCAACGTCAAGGCGACCTCTTCAGATGGGTCCCTACACTAACACTACACTAACTTAGTAACTGGGACTAGTTTTTTTTATTATTACCACCATTTTTACTATTTATTATTATTGCATTAATCCAATTAATTGTAACTGTTATAAAACTAATTAAAAAAATTACATTCTAATTTTTTTATTAATCTTGTGATTCTAATAATGGTATTACTAAAATCCCTATGCCTAAAGCTGTTGATCCAGAAGAAGGCAAAAACCCCAGGACACCTAACGCCAATTTGTGTCACGGGAAAAATTCCTTCTTGACCCCGGTAAAAGGCGATCAGTCCTAGGACCCTGGATCAAAACTAATAATGTTATTGCAAGTTAAATATTACACTAATTGTTGTACTACTGGAGTTATTTTAATTTGTTTTTAGAAATCTAACTATTTGATATGGTTATTATTAACATTGTGCTATCTTATTACAGTATTACTCTTCTTTCCTATCACTACTAATACTGCCCTATACCTACAGTGTTGATCCAGAAGAAGGCAAAAACCCCAGGACACCTTCAGCCAATTTGTGTCACAGGGAAAAAATTCCTTCTTGACCCCGAGAAAAGGCGATCAGTCCTAGAACCCTGGATCAAACCTAATTATGTTACTAGTTATGTAATTACTATTACTGTACTAAATGTACTACTACAGTTGTTTTTAATATAGTTTTTATATATTTTGTCTTATGTCCTGATTTCTTATTAAAGTACTACTATAACTTTTCTATAACAATTTAATATTACTGTATTGATTGAACTATGTCTATAATTATTTTTATTTACTCTTTGTTCTTTCTATAGATATAACTAGTTTATATTATTATTATCCTGCTATCTTATTACAGTATTATTCTTCTTTCCTATTGCTACTAATATTACCCTATACCTAGAGTGTTGATCCAAAAGAAGGCAAAAACCTCAGGACACCTTCAGCCAATTTGTGTCACAGCGGAAAAATTCCTTCTTGACCCCGAGAAAAGGCGATCAGTTCTAGAACCCTGGATCACACTGCTATTCTACCTACTACTATTACTACTGTTATTTTATTACTTTCTTACTATTATCACTAGTATTATTACTCAAATTACACTAATACTGATATACTGCCACTATATTACTACTATCCTGCTATTATTACTTTGGTGGATTTATACTTACCAGCCGGTATTGCCGTATGATGTTATCGGCAGAGAGGTCCCAGCAGGATGGTCCACATGATGTTCCTCTTTCCTCTCAAATACCGGTTGATGTAATGGCGGACTTTGTTCTGGTTCTGCTTCTTCCTTTTTGTTGTAGGATCGATTGTTGTCTTTTCTGGCCTTTGGCCATTCCCTTTCCCCCTTGGGATCTTAAGGTGCAGTTCTGTCCTCTTCGGTCTCCTCTTCGGTGGGTCTCCCCTTCGGTCTCCTCTTTGGTGGTTCTCCTCTTCGGTGGGTCTCCTCTTCGTTGTGGTCTCCTCTTCGGTGGGGTCTCCTCTTCGGTGGGGTCTCCTCTTCGGTGGGGTCTCCTCTTGGGTCTCCTCTTCGGTGGGGTCTCCTCTTCGGTGGGGTTTCCTCTTCGGTGGGGTTTCCTCTTCGGTGGGGTCTCCTCTTCAGTGGGGTCTCCTCTTCGGTGGGTCTCCTCTTGGGTCTCCTCTTGGGTCTCCTCTTCGGTGGGTCTCCTCTTGGGTCTCCTCTTCGGTGGGTCTCCTCTTTGATGGGGTCTCCTCTTCAGTGGGTCTCCTCTTGGGTCTCCTCTTCGGTGGGGTCTCCTCTTCGGTGGGGTCTCCTCTTCGGTGGGTCTCCTCTTGGGTCTCCTCTTCGGTGGGGTCTCCTCTTCGGTGGGGTCTCCTCTTCGGTGGGTCTCCTCTTGGGTCTCCTCTTGGGTCTCCTCTTTGGTGGGTCTCCTCTTGGGTCTCCTCTTCGGTGGGTCTCCTCTTTGATGGGGTCTCCTCTTCAGTGGGTCTCCTCTTGGGTCTCCTCTTCGGTGGGGTCTCCTTTTCGGTGGGTCTCCTCTTGGGTCTCCTCTTCGGTGGGGTCTCCTCTTCGGTGGGTCTCCTCTTCGGTGGGTCTCTTCTTGGGTCTCCTCTTCGGTGGGTTTCCTCTTGGGTCTCCTCTTCGGTGGGGTCTCCTCTTCGGTGGGGTCTCCTCTTCGGTGGGGTCTCCTCTTCGGTGGGTCTCCTCTTCGGTGGGGGTCTCCTCTTCGGTGGGTCTCCTCTTCGGTGGGTCTCCTCTTCGGTGGGGTCTCCTCTTCGGTGGGTCTCCTCTTCGGTGGGTCTCCTCTTCGGTGGGTCTCCTCTTGGGTCTCCTCTTCGGTGGGTCTCCTTTTGGGTCTCCTCTTCGGTGGGGTCTCCTCTTCGGTGGGTCTCCTCTTCGGTGGGGTCTCCTCTTCGGTGGGTCTCCTCTTCGGTGGGGTCTCCTCTTCGGTGGGTCTCCTCTTCGGTGGGTCTCCTCTTGGGTCTCCTCTTCGGTGGGTCTCCTTTTGGGTCTCCTCTTCGGTGGGGTCTCCTCTTCGGTGGGGTCTCCTCTTCGGTGGGTCTCCTCTTCGGTGGGTTCTCCTCTTCGGTGGGTCTCCTCTTCGGTGGGGTCTCCTCTTGGGTCTCCTCTTGGGTCTCCTCTTCGGTGGGTCTCCTCTTAGGTCTCCTCTTCGGTGGGTCTCCTCTTTGGTGGGGTCTCCTTTTCGGTGGGTCTCCTCTTGGGTCTCCTCTTTGGTGGGGTCTCCTCTACGGTGGGGTCTCCTCTACGGTGGGGTCTCCTCTACGGTGGGTCTCCTCTTCTCAGGAAACACAACCAGATATTAGGAGCAATCCTCAACTGACAGCGTGCCACTACTGACCACCGCGCTGCCCTCATCCCGCTAAGAAAGTGTTTTTTCCTGTTTTACACAGAATGCAGACTACTGTGCAGCAACCTATACTCCCGAGGGGCCGCAGGAAACAGGAGTGAATAATGTCCTCCTCTTCCTTTAAATTACGCTTATGCCATGTTCTCACTGGTGCTATCGGCTTCCATTGGCGATTTAAGCTTTTTGGTATTTTTGATGCTGTATAGTTAGTCACAAAATTACCTGAGACGTAATAAATAGCATTAAAGCTGCAGTAATTTTTTTATATACACTGCTCAAAAAAATAAAGGGAACACTTAAACAACAGAATATAACTCCAAGTAAATCAAACTTCTCTGAAATCAAACTGTCCACTTAGGAAACAACACTGATTGACAATCAATTTCACATGCTGTTGTGCAAATGGAATAGACAATAGATGGAAATTATTGGCAATTATCAAGACACCCTCAATAAAGGAGTGGTTCTGCAGGTGGGGATCACAGACCACATCTCAGTACCAGTGCTTTCTGGCTGATGTTTTGGTCACTTTTCAATGTTGGTTGTGCTTTCACACTCGTGGTAGCATGAGACGGACTCTACAACCCACAGAAGATGCTTAGGTAGTGCAGTTCATCCAGGATGGCTCATCAGTGAGAGCTGTGGCAAGGAGGTTTGCTGTGTCTGTCAGCGTAGTGTCCAGAGACTGGAGACACTACCAGGAGACAGGCCAGTACACCAGGAGACATGGAGTGGGCCTTAGGAGGGCAACAACCCAGCAGCAGGACCGCTACCTCAGCTTTTGTGCAAGAAGCAACAGGAGGAGCACTGCCAGAGCCCTGCAAAATGACCTCCAGCAGGCCACAAATGTGCATGTGTCTGCACAAACGGTTAGAACTGACTCCATGAGGGTGGTATGAGGGCCCGACGTCCACAGATGGGGGTTGTGCTCACAGCCTAACACTGTGCAGGATGCTTGGCATTTGCCACAGAACACCAGAATTGGCAAACTCGCCACTGGCTCCCTGTGCTCTTCACAGATGAAAGCAGGTTCACACTGAGCACATGTGACAGACGTGACAGTGTCTGGAGACACTGTGGAGAGCGATCTGCTGCCTGCAACATCCTTCAGCACGACCGGTTTGGCAGTGGGTCAGTAATGGTGTGGGGTGGCATTTCTTTGGAGGGCCGCATAGCCCTCCATTTGCTCGCCAGAGGTAGCCTGACTGCCATTAGGTACCGAGATGAGATCCTCAGGCCCCTTGTGAGACAATATGCTGGTGCAGTGGGCCCTGGGTTCCTCCTAATGCAGGACAATGCCAGACCTCATGCGGCTGGAGTGTGTCAGCAGTTCCTGCAAGATGAAGTCTTTGAAGCTATGGACTGGCCCGCCTGTTCCCCAGAGCTGAGTCCGATTGAGCACATCTGGGACATCATGTCTCGCTCCATCCACCAACATCACATTGCACCACAGACTGTCCAGGAGTTGGCGGATGCTTTAGTCCAGGTCTGGGAGGAGATCCCACAGGAGACCATCCGCAACCTCATCAGGAGCATGCCCAGGTGGTGTAGGGAGGTCATACAGGCACGTGGAGGCCACACAATACTGAGCCTCATTTTGACTTGTTTTAAGGACATTACATCAATGTTGGATCAGCCTGTAGTGTGTTTTTCCACTTTAATTTTGGGGGTGACTCCAAATCCAGGCCTCCATTGGTTAATAAATTTGATTTCCATTGATGATTTTTGTGTGATTTTGTTGTCAGTACATTTACCTTTGTACAGAACAAAGTATTCAATGAGAATATTTCATTCATTCAGATCTAGGATGTGTTATTTGAGTGTTCCCTTTATTTTTTTGAGCAGTGTATTTTAACCCAGCTAAAAAGTGAACTGGCCCCCTCCAGGGGGGAAACTTGAAAAAATGTCTGACGTCAGATCAAGTCCATTCTCTTCCTTCAGCTTGGCTCCGCTGGGCGCAGTTCTTCTTTAGTAAATGTTCATACAAAATCATCAATGGAAATCAAATTTATTAACCAGTGGAGGCCTGGATTTGGAGTCACCCCCAAAATTAAATTTGAAAAACACACTACAGGCTGATCCAACTGACCCACTGCCAAACCGGTCATGCTGAAGGATGTTGCAGGCAGCAGATCGTTCTCCACGGCATCTCCAGACTCTGTCACGTCTGTCACATGTGCTCAGTGTGACCCTGCTTTCATCTGTGAAGAGCACAGGGAGCCAGTGGCGACTTTGCCAATCCTGGTCTTCTGTGGCAAATGCCAAACGTCCTGCACGGTGTTGGGTTGTGAGCACAACCCCCATGTGTGGACGTCGGGCCCTCATACCACCCTCATGGAGTCGGTTTCTAACCGTTTGTGCAGACACATGCACATTTGTGGCCTGCTGAAGGTCATTTTGCAGGGCTCTGGCAGTGCTCCTCCTGTTCCTCCTTGCACAAAGGCGGGGGTAGCGGTCCTGCTGCTGGGTTGTTGCCATCCTACGGCCCCCTCCACGTCTCCTGGTGTACTGGCCTGTCTCCTGGTAGTGCCTCCAGCCTCTGGACACTACGCTGACAGACACAGCAAACCTCCTTGCCACAGCTCGCATTGATGTGCCATCCTGGATGAGCTGCACTACCTGAGCAACTTCTGTGGGTTGTAGAGTCCTTCTCATGCTACCACGAGTGTGAAAGCACAACCACCATTCAAAAGTGACCAAAACATCAGCCAGAAAGCACTGGTACTGAGATGTGGTCTGTGGTCCCCACCTGCAGAACCACTCCTTTATTGAGAGTGTCTTGATAATTGCCAATAATTTCCATCTATTGTCTATTCCATTTGCACAACAGCATGTGAAATTGATCGTCAATCAGTGTTGTTTCCTAAGTGCACAGTTTGATTTCACAGAAGTTTGATTTACTTGGAGTTATATTCTGTTGTTTAAGTGTTCCCTTTATTTTTTTGAGCAGTGTGTATTTTCTTATGTCCATGTATTTACTACTAAAAGTAATTTTTTACATTTAGGTTTCATTTTTCACTGGTTATTACAGACTTATTGCTTCCCTGCACATTCAAGTTTCATGTTTTCTTTGGGCATAGATCAGCTAAAAGGCACTCAGGAAAAAAAACAGATGAAAGATCCACAACCTCTCCCTTAAGACTGTCAGAAGGGGCTCACTGATAGATTCTCAGTTAGCTAATTTTGCAGCCAGGAATAGACAGTGCAGCGCAGATGCTACAGAAGGCAACATTTTTAATGAAACTCAATAACGGAAATCAATTTTAGCCCCAAATACTTGCATTAAAGTAAAAAAAACAAATGGCCGCAAAGCAGGACAACCGCTTTAACTCCTTACCAACATCTGCCGTACATGTCTGGTATAAGTCAGTAGCGGGTGTATGGAGCAGAGTCAGCTCGCCCCGTACATGGCAGATAATGGCTGTGACAAACAACCAGGACCTGCCTCTAAGAGCTGCGAGTGGAGCGAAGATCTGCCCACCACTGTTAACCTGTTCAGTGCTGCTGTCAATCACTAACAGCAGCATTAACAGCGCGCCGGCATTGGGACGCATCGTTCCATGCGCCCACCGGCGCTCCTGTGACGCGATCACAGGGCGCCGATGGACTGCTATGACATCCGGGGGTCTGCTGAAGCCTCCGTGCCTGTCATCATAAAGCTTCATTTGGGCTGTAAAGAAGACCGTGATTTTGCTATATGGAGCATTACTGTGGTATCGCTGTATATAGCACAAGCAATCAGATGATGTATACAAATACAGTGAAAAACATATATATATATATATATTTATTAAAACCCCACACGTTCAGCTCACCTCCCACTAAAAATAAAGATAATAAAAATATACACATTTGTGGTATGGTCTCTTTCAGAGAAATACAATCTATCCAAATATAAAAAACAAACGATCAGTGAACACAGAAAAAAATTCAAAAAGCCAAAATTGCATTTTTTTTGTTCGCCACAATACTGCAGAAAACCCTGTAAGAAGCGATGACCATGTCATATGTGTCCCAAAATGTTATCAATAAAGTCCTCTTGCCCTTCAAAAAATAAGCCCCCACACAGCTCCATCAACCCGAAAAACGAAAATGTTACGGGTCTCAGAAAAAGTGGTGACACCATAAAAAAAAGTTTTTTTCTTTTGCCAAAACTCTTGGAGAAGTTTGGTCTTGCTGTGATCACACTGAGGAGTAGGATCCTATTACCAGGTCATTTTTACCACACTATGTGCGCCGTTAAAACCCTTCCCAGATAAACAGTGTCGGGCTTTTTTTTTCCTCGCACTTTTACTGCACTTGGACTTTTTTCTCCGTTTTCTAGTACTATGTGGTAAATGAATGGTGGGATTTATAAGTACCGCTCGTCCTGCAAAATAAGAAGACCTCACACTATGTGGACAGACATGAAAAAGTTATAGCCCTTGGAAAAAGCCAAGGAAAAAACAGAAAAAAACCATCAACTGGTTCTGTTGGGAAGGGGTAAAGCTGAAGAAACGCATGTAACAGCAGAATATGGAGGAAGGTGAGATATCACCGGCTGGTGGATACTACCTGCTCCATCGCTGGCAGAGTAACCCATCCCCATGGTGGCCGCTGAGATCTTCTCTTGTAGAAACGTCTCCAAAATCTATAAAACATGGGGAACAGTCAGCAGAGGGTTTGGTGATTGGCTCATATTGGCGATATACCCAGGGGCATTACTGGGCACAGGGAAGATTGGGAATGAATAGGATTGGCTGTTAGATATGTGATCTCTTCAATTAAAGGGGATGTCTAGTTGGAACAAGTTCTCACTGATCTCTGGATAGGTGATGACTCTTAGATCGGTGGGTTTGGCCGCTATGACCCAATCAGCAGAACAGCACTTATAGATAGAAGTGAGCGAAGTGCAAATGTTCAACCGCCGGTCCGTTCATTCTCTATGGGGGGCGCTGTACTCAGCTTTCTCCTGCATAGAGAATGAATGGAGCGGTGCTCCGGGGAGGTACTAGCAGGGATTAGTTGGGTTCCCAGCAGATCTAGAAGTTGTCACTTATCATGTGTTGGGGAATAATGACTTCTCCTCTGATAAATGTGCTGATTCCTGTCAGTTGTGGTCGCTCAGTGCGTGTGATGGGATGTGGCTCCGTCCGTTATATTATATCACGTCTTATACCTATAATCTCGCTGATCGCAGGTGTCTGTCTTCACACTCAGATGAGATGGAACAAACTGACCATATAGGACTTTTTTTTTTTTTTTCAAATTCAAACCGAGCAATCCTATTGGCTGAGTATGAATGCAGTTACCATGGTGACAGAAGTAGCTGCAGATTTAAAGGGACAAGATACTAATATTGTACTAAAGTGTATTTTATTATATACTTCACATAACTGACTGGGTGCACCTTGGTGCTGGTGGGATGGCTTTTTTTTTTTTTAATCAAAAACCATGTTTACTAAGTACCCTATATTATATATATTTCCTATTGCTTTTTACTTACTTATAGCAGGGTATATGTTCATATTGTTTCTATCCTAAGTTTGTCTATTTTCTAATAGATGGTGGCAAACTTCTTCCTGGCCTTTGAAGCACAGCTTTCAATTATTCCTATCGTAAACCAGGTAAAAAGCTTCGAGCCGAGCGCGATCAGACTCCTTCAGTCCCGCAGCAGGTAAATCTGTGAACATCGCCGGCACTCCTGCTGTTCCTAGTACCGATCCCTCTGAGCGGCTGTGCAGTAATGAAGGCTGGATTCACCCCAAACTTGCTCGTCTCTTTTTTCGATTTCCAGTTCTGGTAATTAGTGATACACATGTGTATATCCAGTGGTCAACTCAAAACCTATGTATGGAAAATCAATTGTTTGCTGTATGCATCTCATTTGTAGGATGCACACTATTCATTTCAATATGGAGCGGAGTAGGAGGAGACTTTCATTGCTGTCGCCCTTTACTTCCTCCCTGCTGATAGGAAATGCCATGCTGTTTGCTTGTGTCCTGTGATTACAGCAGCCTGCAACAGTTTTCAGCGTGCACTCCCCGGCTCAGGCATCAAGCAGTAAATGATAACATTAAAACGCTGCTACCCCTTTGTTAGTCACTTTTTTATCTTCTTCCCCCTTCTACGAATGCTATAGTCCGTTATTCTAGAACTGCTCTGAAAATGGTTCTCTCTGGAGTGTTGGGATTTGGGTTTAGGGTGGGTTATGGGAATTGAAGTTCAGATACTTTGTTCATATTTTTACTATGGAATTACTATGTCATGTATGTTATTTGAAAGATGGAATATTTGTAGTTGGAGTTTTTCAATAAAAATGATTTGATTAAAAAAAATATGAAATTAAAATTCCTCTGTTCTTGAGAAAGCATAGGATTTTACTAAGAGGTAAATTGCACGTTCCTTGTTTTCCGGGCACTTTACATTTTTGCTAGTTTTGTACGATTACACAATCCCTTTTATAGGCCAGTGCCAGTGGTACATCTCTCCCTAAACTCTTGTTCACACTATATTTTAAGCCAGTTTTCTTATATGGTTTCTAGATGTTGTCCAGCTTTGATAAATAATTAGTATTTATACTTTTGCTTTTAGATAGACTTGAAGAATGCAGATCCGGAAAGGGTGGAGAAACAAATTGAGAAGATGTTTGACGTTCCCGCTAGTGACTGTATCCGGGTACGATGCGCTCCAGATCAAAATCATTCCTGTAGGCAAATTTAACTCCGCTGTCTGTACCTTGTCTTTTTATTTTTTTCTACAAAATGTGGCTGGAAAAGGGGCAATGTAGCGAGGAATTTACATCAATTTTTGTGTTAAAAAAAAGCAAAAAACTTTTGTGACGCATCATTTTTGCGTAAAAATGTGCAGCTTCCTATTTTACAGCACTCTTGCAACTTTTAGAAATTGGGCTTGGTAAGCCACACAGGTCTAAGAACGACGGGTGACGTTAAAAGTGGATAAAGATACACGGTGGCTCAGTGGTTAGCATTGTTGTTTTGCAGCACTGGGATCCTGGGTTCAAATCCCACCAAGGACGACATCTGCAAGAAGTTTGTATGTTCTCCCTGTGTTTGCGTGGGTTTCCTCCGGGTTCTCCAGTTTCCTCCCACACTCCAAAGACATACTGATAGGGAATGTAGATTGTGAGCCCCGATGGGGACAGTGATGATAATGTCTGTAAAGTGCTGTGAAATTAATGGCGCTATATAAGTGAGTAAAATAAATAAAGATAGATGGAAGTGCTACATAAACATTTATCAAACATCGTGCAACACTTTGATACATTTGGCACAAATAATGGTAACACAACCACAAGCAAAACTGACCTGAGAAAGTCCCTTTATGATACATTTTTCAGAAAGAATTTGAAAGATTTAAAGCGTTAGAAATGAAGAAGATTATCCAATATCCCAGAAAAAGGAAAAGTCTCCAGATGTCTTTATGCCGGATGCTGGTCTGTGTCCGTACCTAAAGAAGAGCTGCCAAAAGAATGGGGAAGGAATCCTTTAGTAAACATAAATGTCCATTGGGGTTTTAGGTGTTAAAAAAATGATCATCTGAAAGATTTTGTGATCTGCGGTTACATGATTGTAATAACAACATTAAAGCCCCATTCAGATGTACAGGTTTTATCCATGAGAAACTGAGCAGAACGATATATAGGTTTGTGGGAGAAGATTCAGTATAAATTGTAATTTATTCATTAGATTTGAGAGTCCTCAGTGGTTGATACCTTTAATGGCTAACTGAAAAGATGGTAACAAATTGCAAGCTTTCCAGACTACTCAGGCTTCTTCATCAGGCAGACCTGAGACCTGAGTAGTCTGGAAAGCTGCAATTTGTTACCTTTTAATGGCTAACGGAAAAGATGGTATCAACCACTGAGGACTCTCAAATCTAAATACTCTTCTATCTACTGGCTAATACGGTACAAAGATAGATGTTTTTCCTGTATCAATTTATTCAGTGGAATCCTGCTGTTTGTACAGATGAGTCCAGTGGGCGGTCCTACTAGTGATTGACAGCTATCTTTGCCTGCATGGTCATACAGGGAACTGTCAATCACTTAGTAGGACCGCCCACTGGACTAGTGTACATACGGCAGGACTTTTCACTGCATAAAATGCCAGTTTTGCTGACTCTCTTCCCACAGATATGTCTATCAGTCTGATCAACTTCTCTGCTCTACAACACCCCCTACAGATCTTATACCATTTCAGCATGACAGGTTCCTTTAATCACCTGCAGATGACATAAGTAGCCATGTTCTGTGTGGCTTACGGAGGGGCTTGATTGCTTGTCAGCTTCAAACAGGTTTCATTTCTTCTGATTCGTTGTAGCCGAGTTCTAAACTGTATTAAGAAATTCATTTCTCTGTTTATTTCTATTAGATGTCGGGGAAGCTTGGAACAAACGTGGAAAGTGTTCTTCAAGAAGTTGTCAGGAGGCTTCCACCGTGAGTACGGACTAATGCGGCTCTATCCATCTTCTCTTTATTAAAGGGAACCTGTCACCTTGGAAAATGCTATGTACCTGCAGGTATAGGGTTAATCTGCAGATAAATATTGTTACAATGCTGCCCGGCCGCCTTATTGATAGTGTAGGTACCGGGAGAAAATTAACTTCTTTCCTCCCTGCAGCCGCCGGCCTTCACTCATCGTTGTGCACAGAGCGGCTACAGTCTTGGATCACAGCACCGCTCACTATATCAGGGGCGACGGCTGTAAACCCGGCCCGGATTTTGATTGACAGCTTGCTCTGCACAGATGTGCTGCAGAACCACTTAGAATCTGAGTGAAGGAGTAGTATGTTCACAGATAGAGAATATGGCTCATCCACGTGCAGATCTGCTCCACGTCCGATTACATATTTGTGGGAGAAACCCTAGTGGCAGCCTCATATTTTTGACAAGGATCCTCTAGTGCTATTTGTGAAACTGCGGCTCCCAGCATAACTTGATGAGAGACCGTCAGCCTGCTGGGACCTGTAGTTTCACTACAGCAGGAGTGTCACAAGCTGCGGACCTCCGCTCACTCCAGCACTGGTCGGCATTTTCAGCACGTGAACGTACGCTATGCTTTCTGGAGACACAAGGGTGTAGATAATTTTATCAAACCCTTGACTGTAAGTTTGCTGAACCCTAAGTGGATTATATTGTTCCCACAGTTTCAGTTTTGGACCATTTAAGGGAAATTTAAAAGGTTCTGGCCACTGATTTTCCTTAAAGGGGATCAGTATCCCTGTATGTCTTTGTATATACTTGATAAAGACCTATAACAGGTCGAAACGTTATGTGATGGCGGAATAAACTTTATCTTTTGGAATTCATCACCCCGGACTGAACGCGGTTTACTTACCTTTATCCCCCTTAACAAGATGTCTTATTTTTGTGTTTTAGTCCCAAGATTGAAAAGGGCAGCCCTCTTAAAGCCCTGCTGTTTGACTCCACGTTTGATCACTACAGAGGCATCGTAGCCGCATCGCCCTGTGTGGAGGTGACGTGTGTAAAGGCAATAAAATCGTGTCTGCCCACTCTGGCAAGTGCTATGAAGTCAATGAGGTTGGCTTGGCATACTGACCCCAGAGGAAGTGCCAGCCGAAAAACTAAGTTTTTTTTTAATAATTTTATTAGCCTTTCCCTCTGTCTTCACCAATCAGCCCTCTGTATTGATGATCAGATCAAAGATGTAGACAGGGATTGTCTCACGCTGCATCTCCTTCCTGATTGTATCACTGAGAAGACAGAAGCTGCCCCATCCCATTCTCCAAGAAATGCAGAACCCAATGCATCTGCTGTCCGTGATCCGCTTATTGTCAGAGGACATCATTAGGGACTGCATTTTCTCATTGCTTAAGAAATTGTTGGGGGATCCTGCTAATTACTGAATAATAAAACTGCAGCACCGCTCCATTTAAAGCAGTGTTTCCCAAACTCCAGTCCTCATGGCCCCCAACAGGTCAGGTTTTCAGGATTTCCTCAGTATTACACATGTGATGAAAGTATCATCAAGGAATCAGGAATTCTCTCACCTGTGCAATACTATGGAAATCCTGAAGACATGACCTGTGGGGGGCCGTGAGGACTGGAGTTTGGGAAACACTGATTTTAAAGGGACTGTCAGCACAGAATGACTGTTGAAACCAAGTACAAGCGCTCCGTGGATCACGGCGTGGGCCAATCCTTTATATACACCTTCCCACCTGCTTGTTTTACCTCTGTCTCCTTCCTTCTCTGGTTCTATGAAGCCAGAGCTGTCAATCAAAGAAGAGGAGGGTGTGGATAGAGGGCAAACAAGCAGGTGGGAAGGTGTATATAAATGATTGGCCCCGTCATGAAGCACCGAGAGTTGGGACTTAGTTTGAACAGTCATTCTGTGCTGACAGTCCCTTTAGGTGAACGAGATCCAGATGCAGCTCATTTCACCGTGTAAGGCTGTGTGCCCACTATGCGTTTTTTAAGCGTTTCCGCAGCAGCAATTCCACCGCAGGAATGCTTAAACGCTTGGTAGAGGGTCTGCAATGTTCCCCAATGATAATCCGCATGTGCTGTGCACATGCTGCGGAAATTCCCGCTGCGGATTATCATTGCGGAAAAATCCGCAGCACTACCAATTATTTTGCGTAAGCGCGGCGTTTTTGCCGCCATTGACTTGCATTGAATCGCTTAATATCCGCATGACTACATGTACACATGCGGATATTAAGCGATTCAATGTGCGGATGGTACCCGGGTCTGGAGAAGAGGAGACTCTCATCCAGACCCGGGTACCATAGTTCCTGTTAAAAAACAAAGAATTTAAAATAAAAAATAAACCTTATACTCACCTTCTGATGGCCCCCGGTCTCCTTAGTGATGCGTCCTGGCTCCCCGGTGGCTCGCGATGGTCTAAAATGATCTTTCATGACGTCATTTAGTCATGAGACGGGTCGCATCGGATAAGGAGACCGGGGGCCATTGGAAGGTGAGTATAATGTTTTTTTTTATTTTTTACCATTTTTATTCTTTTTTTTAACTAACTTGGTCACACTGTATAAAATCCATGCCGGTTGCATGGATTTATATAGTGTGACCAAGTTGTCAAGCACTTTCCATGTGATGCTAAAATCGTTTGGAAAGCACATGCGAAATCGTATGTGCAAAACGCGTGACAAACTCTTGTCCCTGGCTGAAAAAAACGCATGTAAAATCCACATGCCAGGGAGATACAGAAACGTTCAGGAAAAAACCGGAGCATTTCTGCATCGTGGGCACACAGCCTTAGAGTGCCGCTGTGCAGGCAAAGACTGCATCCCCCTCTTTCTGAGAATCAGTGGGGCTTGAAGGGGTACGGCCCCCCATCAGTTATAAAGCCATGTCATATCATCAATCATATGAGTGTTATGTGGCAATGGCATTGTCTTGACAGGATCCTACTGAAGGCCTCCATGTCTTCCATGATTGTACTATGAAGCCCGTCCCATAACTGGGATTAATATGAGATTGGTCATTTTACTCTACACTGTAGCGGTAAAGCCATTGGATGTTTTCGGTGACCTGAGCCTGCAAAGTTAAATTCTCCCGTTACATCATTTTTGGCTTCACCACATCTGTTCGTGTTAAAACTAAAAAAAATATCTTCTAGAAATCCTATCGAGTGGATGATGGAATGAAAAAGAAAAAAAAAGATGAAGCGGCTGAATCTCTGGAGTTTATTTTGTTCACTTTGCCTCGCCAAGAAAAGTAATAAAAAGATCAGAAAATATTTATAAAAACTACAGCTCTAACTGCAAAAAAAGTCCAGATACAACGAATCTACTGGAAAAAAAGCCCAGATACAACGAATCTACTGGAAAAAAAGCCCAGATACAACGAATCTACTGGAAAAAAAGCCCAGATA
Organism: Phyllobates terribilis; assembly: GCF_046119375.1. Classification (NCBI taxonomy): domain Eukaryota; kingdom Metazoa; phylum Chordata; class Amphibia; order Anura; family Dendrobatidae; genus Phyllobates; species Phyllobates terribilis. The sequence continues at coordinate 1,570,798 of NW_027363063.1, read as the reverse complement.
CAACGAATCTACTGGAAAAAAAGCCCAGATACAACGAATCTACTGGAAAAAAGCCCAGATACAACGAATCTACTGGAAAAAAGCCCAGATACAACGAATCTACTGGGAAAAAAGCCCAGATACAACGAATCTACTGGAAAAAAAGCCCAGATACAACGAATCTACTGGAAAAAAAGCCCAGATACAACGAATCTACTGGGAAAAAAGCCCAGATACAACGAATCTACTGGGAAAAAAAACCCAGATACAACGAATCTACTGGAAAAAAGCCCAGATACAACGAATCTACTGGGAAAAAAGCCCAGATACAACGAATCTACTGGAAAAAAAGCCCAGATACAACGAATCTACTGGAAAAAAAGCCCAGATACAACGAATCTACTGGAAAAAAAGCCCAGATACAACGAATCTACTGGGAAAAAAGCCCAGATACAACGAATCTACTGGAAAAAAGCCCAGATACAACGAATCTACTGGAAAAAAGCCCAGATACAACGAATCTACTGGGAAAAAAGCCCAGATACAACGAATCTACTGGAAAAAAAGCCCAGATACAACGAATCTACTGGAAAAAAGCCCAGATACAACGAATCTACTGGAAAAAAGCCCAGATACAACGAATCTACTGGGAAAAAAGCCCAGATACAACGAATCTACTGGAAAAAAAGCCCAGATACAACGAATCTACTGGAAAAAAAGCCCAGATACAACGAATCTACTGGGAAAAAAGCCCAGATACAACGAATCTACTGGGAAAAAAAGCCCAGATACAACGAATCTACTGGGAAAAAAGCCCAGATACAACGAATCTACTGGAAAAAAAGCCCAGATACAACGAATCTACTGGAAAAAAGCCCAGATACAACGAATCTACTGGGAAAAAAGCCCAGATACAACGAATCTACTGGAAAAAAAGCCCAGATACAACGAATCTACTGGGAAAAAAGCCCAGATACAACGAATCTACTGGGAAAAAAGCCCAGATACAACGAATCTACTGGAAAAAAAGCCCAGATACAACGAATCTACTGGAAAAAAAGCCCAGATACAACGAATCTACTGGAAAAAAAGCCCAGATACAACGAATCTACTGGAAAAAAAGCCCAGATACAACGAATCTACTGGAAAAAAAGCCCAGATACAACGAATCTACTGGAAAAAAAGCCCAGATACAACGAATCTACTGGAAAAAAGCCCAGATACAACGAATCTACTGGGAAAAAAGCCCAGATACAACGAATCTACTGGGAAAAAAAGCCCAGATACAACGAATCTACTGGAAAAAAAGCCCAGATACAATGAATCTACTGGAAAAAAAGCCCAGATACAATGAATCTACTGGGAAAAAAGCCCAGATACAACGAATCTACTGGAAAAAAAGCCCAGATACAACGAATCTACTGGAAAAAAAGCCCAGATACAACGAATCTACTGGAAAAAAAGCCCAGATACAACGAATCTACTGGAAAAAAAGCCCAGATACAACGAATCTACTGGAAAAAAGCCCAGATACAACGAATCTACTGGGAAAAAAGCCCAGATACAACGAATCTACTGGGAAAAAAAGCCCAGATACAACGAATCTACTGGAAAAAAAGCCCAGATACAACGAATCTACTGGAAAAAAAGCCCAGATACAATGAATCTACTGGGAAAAAAGCCCAGATACAACGAATCTACTGGAAAAAAAGCCCAGATACAACGAATCTACTGGGAAAAAAGCCCAGATACAACGAATCTACTGGAAAAAAGCCCAGATACAACGAATCTACTGGAAAAAAAGCCCAGATACAACGAATCTACTGGAAAAAAAGGCCCAGATACAACGAATCTACTGGGAAAAAAAGCCCAGATACAACGAATCTACTGGAAAAAAAGCCCAGATACAACGAATCTACTGGAAAAAAGCCCAGATACAACGAATCTACTGGGAAAAAAAGCCCAGATACAACGAATCTACTGGGAAAAAAGCCCAGATACAACGAATCTACTGGAAAAAAAAGCCCAGATACAACGAATCTACTGGGAAAAAAGCCCAGATACAACGAATCTACTGGAAAAAAGCCCAGATACAACGAATCTACTGGAAAAAAAGCCCAGATACAACGAATCTACTGGAAAAAAAGGCCCAGATACAACGAATCTACTGGGAAAAAAAGCCCAGATACAACGAATCTACTGGAAAAAAAGCCCAGATACAACGAATCTACTGGAAAAAAGCCCAGATACAACGAATCTACTGGGAAAAAAAGCCCAGATACAACGAATCTACTGGGAAAAAAGCCCAGATACAACGAATCTACTGGAAAAAAAAGCCCAGATACAACGAATCTACTGGAAAAAAAGCCCAGATACAATGAATCTACTGGAAAAAAAGCCCAGATACAACGAATCTACTGGAAAAAAAGCCCAGATACAACGAATCTACTGGAAAAAAAGCCCAGATACAACGAATCTACTGGAAAAAAAGCCCAGATACAACGAATCTACTGGGAAAAAAGCCCAGATACAACGAATCTACTGGAAAAAAAGCCCAGATACAACGAATCTACTGGAAAAAAAGCCCAGATACAACGAATCTACTGGAAAAAAAGCCCAGATACAATGAATCTACTGGAAAAAAAGTTTTATAGCTTTTAGAAGGCAAGGATAAAAAACAAATTGTAAAAGTGAAGATTATCCAAATGCACTTTGTCACCCAAGGATCTGCATAAACTGCAGCCGGCCCATCTCAGCACCACTTCTTTTGTTTGTGCTTTTTCCTTATTGCTTTCTGTGTCTTTTTAAAAGGGTTTTTCCATCATTTTTTTAAAGTAATTTTTTCCGATATCCAAAGCATTTAAAATTGTGTACGACCCTGTGCCGGATATAATAGAGCGACATTTTAGCACACTAGGAATATTCTTATAGTGCCACTAGATGGCGCTCTAATCCTGCATGCAGTACTGATGCTCCTGTCGGTGCTGCTTTCTATGAATATACATGGATGTTTGATGCCCAGGAGAGTGCAGAGCTGAAAGGGGATTCTGTTATTAAAGCAAATAAAATGCCAATATTGTGTTATGGAAAGTTCTGCAAATTAAAATACAATTTTGTGTTTTTATTGCCATTCAATACAAATCTGTTGTGGCCGTATGATGGTTCTCAGCTGGTTACAGTGCGATTAGCAGAGCTCTCTGATGTGGTATTTAGGCTCTGGGAAGTTATAACATATATGTTGATAGATCCAAAATAGTTTTACATCCAAAATTCAGTGCTGACTAATGTCACAGCATTTCTGACTTAAATGAATGTAACTAGATGAAATACTATTTTTGCTGCATGCAGCCACCACCAGGGGGAGCTGTTGACGTGTGATTATGTACAGCTAGTATTGGACCCACCCGCAGCAGTAGAAGTCTGTCTCCAGTGAGCGCCCTCTAGTGCCAGCTGTATATAGCTGTAGTGAACTCATGCAGTGCTGGGTCTCAGAGCCGTTGCTGCCTTCTTTTATGGTAGATTTGTACCTGATATTCAATGTAGAATTTGATGAATCTGCACTAATTGTGAATATATATTACTCTCATTGTTTCTAAGATATGCTGGGCAAGTAGGTCATCTAATCGCTGGGATGAAGGACGCACAGGAAGCACAAATAGGAGACACTCTGCATTTACTGAAGCAGCCAGTGGCTCTGCCCGGCTTTAAGCCTGCGAAACCCATGGTGTTTGTAGGTGAGTTGAACCCTAAGGGTATGTGCACACGATGCAGAAATGCTCAGGATTTTTTCCTGAGCGTTTCTGCATCTCTCTGGCAGGAAAAAACGCATGTGGATTGTACATGCGGATTGTACATGCTTTTTTCCTGCCAGGGACATGCGGAAATGAAGCGTTCTTCACTTTCATTTCCGCATGCGGGTTGACAAGCGCTTTCCAAGCGATTTTAGCATCACTTGGAAAGTGCTTGTCAACTTCACACTATATAAATCCATGCAACCGGCATGGATTTATATAGTGTGTGATGTCAAAAAATAAAAAATAAATCTATACGTTACCATCTGATGGCCCCCGGTGTCCTGCTTCATCGGTCCCGGCTGCCGGCAGTGAAGACTGTAGGACCTTCCGACGTCAGCGACACGTGACCCGTCACATGACTCTGACGTCAGCGAAGGTCCTTCATTCAACCGCGAAGTGCGCGGGAAGCCGGCAGGACGCAGCGCGGGCCGTCAGAAGGTGAGAATATATATATTTTTTATTTTATTCTTTTTTTTTTAATGGTACCTGGGTCTGGATGAGAGTCCTCTCCTCCACACCCGGGTACCATCCGCACATTAGACCGCATGAAAAGCGCATCAACATATACAGTGATGCGGATTCCATGCGGTCTAATGCAAGTCAATGGCGGCAAAAGAGCAGCGTTTCCGCAAAATTAATTGACATGCTGCGGATTTTTGACCGCAGCGTTTACGCTGCGGAAAAATCCGCATCATGGGCACAGCACATGCGGATTTCCATTGGGGAACATTGCTGCCCTTCTACCATGCGTTTTTCATGCGTTTCCGCGGCGTTTACGCAACTGCAAAAACGCCGCGGAAACGCACGAAAAACGCATCGTGTGAACTCAGCCTAATACTAATTAAATGGTTCCTGTACTTGATCTCATTCAATAGATAATGTGCAAAATCCTTTTATAAAGTTCAATTAAGTTGGAGTTACTTTTCAGGGGTTAGATAACCTAAAAGTGTCGGCCGGTAGGGTCTCCCTTCTGTCTAAGTGTAATTTGTCTCTAGCAGCAGAAACCCCCCTATATGGATTACCGGAAGTGGGGCTTGGCCTTCGTCTCTCTGCTCCTGCCTGTCAAACTGTATATGCAGGCTTAACAGAGATTCAGTCTTTCAGTTAATTGCAGGCATCTCATTAAGCAATGGCGGAAGCAATACGTGCTGAGTAATGAGAGAAGGGATGTCCCAGGACCTATAGTGCTGACAGAATGCTGATAAAGAGCAATCGTCCACTCCAAAAGAGTGGATGGCAAGTTACAGAGCATGTGTATTGGTACTGTTCCAGGACATACTGTTTTATCTACAGTCCATTTAGAATCAAAACTCTGTTCTACATAATATTGTACATGGAACAGAGTATTATGCCAATGTAACTGCAACACGCATCGAAGTCAAAATCTCAGCAGAATTACACCTATAGCCCCCTCAGACTATGCAAAACACCAATTGAGCTTTAACAACTTCAGCTCAAGTGCTCAAAAACTGTGTAACGGGGTCAGAAAGCTATTGTACAGTATACAGTATATATTTTATTAGCGTAATATTAAAACCTGTATTACAAGAGCAATTAGTTCAAGATTCAGCCTCCAGATGGCGTGACATCAGAGATTAGACCCATCTGCAAGAGCGTCCTCAACAATGAATATATAGTCAATCACAGGGACTAGACGTGTAATGTATTAGTACAACAGTATAACGAGTGTTGTGTAGAGATGAGCGAACCCGAACTGTAAAGTTTGGGGTTCATACCGGACACCTAGTGTCCAATGCTGAACTCCGAACACTGACAAGTCCGTTTTAAGAGTGAGAGACCTCCTAGCCCTTACTACGACCATTTTACAGCATCAAAGTTTGTGTCTCCATTGTCTTCTATGGGGTTCGGGTTCAAGTTCTGGTACCCGAACCAAACTTTGGACTAAAGTTTGGTCGAAACCGAACATCCACGGGGTTCGCTCATCCCTAGTGTAGTGTAAATTCTACGTATTTTGCGCCTGAGTACCAGTAATGAGGAGATCCTTACCCATTATGTGCCTGCCACTCTCCTAAACACGCGTTTCACTTTTTTAGCTTCTTCAGAGGGACACAGAGTATACCAAACACTGCCCCCCGGGCACCAGATGTAACCCACTGTATCAATTCCTTTAAGGCTAAAGTTACAGCTATAGAATAGATTGACCTTGACAATTCAAGTGCTTTCTTGTGGGAAGTATGTGCACCTCCCGATCATTTCAGTGGAGAGCGACCATTCCCAGCCACCTCTATTGAGAATCCATGACAGACACAGGCGCTGTACCCTCGCTTGTCACACTTCAGAAATCCTACTAATTCCTTGTAACAGCCAGGAACGCCTCCATGATTGGATTAGGAACGGTGATCACAGAGTAGATAAATGCCAGAGAACCTTTATTCTGCAGCCGCATTTTTCGTCCCATTAGACTCGGCCTATTCTACAGAAGCCGAGATAATTGAGGAGAGATGTAAGGAAGGAACCTCACGATCCTCCAGGACTAGTCAGCTCAGAGCCGTGACGTGTGGACAAGGTTTTTCTACATTGTGGGGAATTTAGGGAGCGCTGCAGCAAGGGGGTTGGTAATGACACGCCACCGTGACACATAATGCATGGACTGTCTCCTCTCATTTGTTCTTTGAAGCTTGTTTTCCTCGTGAGTGATGCTCGGCGCATGAGAAAAGCCCAAACAATTAACATCAAATGGGTTTTCTGCGATTTGTAAAATCCTGCGCCCCGCTGATCCCCCGCTGCGGCTCCCCATAGGTGGATTATAATGAGGGCAATCCGGGCTACCGCCCGGGGCCTCCGGTCTCTATGGCCGGATTGCCCTCATTATATGTGCAGCACCGCGGCACATACCGGCAGACAGTGGCAGGGGGGGGCCCCGGACCACTCCCCCAGCAGCGGTGCAGAACCGCTGCTTCTTCTTCGGCCGGGCCAGCACTGCAGCAGTTAACTTCCCTCTGCTGGCCCGGCCGCGTCACTGCTAGGAGACACGGCCCTGTGCGCGGCCGTGTCTCCTAGCTGTGACGTCACGCAGTGCGCGCCCGGCCTGCACTGCTACTTACCACCGGAGAGGAGCAGGAGCCAGGAGGACTGGAGCCGAGCCGGGGTATGGTGAGTGTGTGTGTGTGTGTGTGTGAGTCTGTCTGTGTGTATGTATGTATGTGTGTGCAGGCAGATATCATTGTGTGATGTCGGTTTATATGTATTTTTGTGTTTCAAATGTGTTTATGCGTGTATGTGTGGCACCCCAGGGGTCTGGTTTCCACAGTAATAGCAATATTACGTCTGGGAGCAGGTGGGAGGTCTCCTGGTCAGGAATCCTATGCATGCCACACCTCCTGCCCAGTCCTGGGAGGGGAAGAACTTCCCCTATATAAAACTGGGGCTGAGGCAGGGTTAGAGGGAAGGAGAGAAGAAAAAGAGAAGAAGAGGAGTCCCAGACAGAGACACAGTCTGGTCTGGAGTGAGGCAGCTATAGGAAAAGAGAGATCAGGAGCTCTGTGGGAGCCGTGCTAAAAGAGGTCAGGGGCTGGAAGCTGTAGAGCTCGCCCTAATTGAAGAGTTCTCACCGGACCCGGAGTCCGAGGCTGTGGGGACTAATCCTTACCCAGCAGCAGAAACCGACCGGCAGGGGATTTCAGGTCCTCTGGCCAAGAAACCCGAAGGCACGGTCACACGCAAGGGACCAGCACCGCCGTCGTGAAGCGGAAGCTACCAGAAGGCCCTGAGTCACCGGCCATACGGGTGAGCACCACACGGTACACTCAGGGACGTGGGCTACTTTTACCCGCCTCTAGCAAGGTAGCCAGAAGAGTACAATTAGTTGGGGAGGCCTACAACTCCGCCTGGCCAGGGGAGATCCCATCTGCTCACGGACTGACCAGGCCTCGATCGCTAGCCAGTACTCCGGGAGGGTCTATCTTTGCCACCAGTAAAGACCCTGAATTACACCGCACCATCTCTGAGTGTTTCATCATCCACGTCCGCTGCCCTGAGGCCATACACCTCCCGTTGGGGGTTATACCATCCACGCTGCACGACCGTACCACCGGCCTCAGCGGTCTGCCCTGCAGCGGCGGTCTCATGACCGCATTCAACGGGTGGCGTAGTCGAACAATATAACATCTTATGCCAAGCACCGCCACTTAGTTTGACTCCCTGGGCACGGACCGGGTCACCGCCACGAGACTACTACCCCTATCGGATCCGGCTCCGGGTAGGCCCCCGCGTGCGCAACGCCACTCAGCACAGGCCCAGGGGCGCGTCAACTTTTGGCGTAGTCGGCAGGATTCTGTGCCCGCAACCACCGGGTACTGCGTGCCTGAAAAAGAGACTTATACTTACCTGTGGTGAAGATTCCCGCCATCCGGCGCCATCTTCTGCCTTCTTCCCGCCATCCGTGAAGTTTTCCCGCCATCCGGCGCCATCTTCTGCCTTCTTCCCGCCATCCGTGGAGTTTTCCCGCCGTTGGACGCCATCTTGAAGACGCCGCGCGGGAAGAAGAGGGGCGTGGACTCTGAAAGCGCGCGAGAACTGAAGCCCCGCCTCACGTCCGGACGTTGCGTAAGGTCCTGGAAGGAGCCCAGCAGACGCCGACGTCACAGGAGCGCGACGGAAGGTCCTCAACCCTGACGATCCACTGCGGAACCGCGGCCTACGGAAGAGGATCATCGCAAGGTAGGCCACGGTCCACTAGGGGGGAAGAGGATGTCGGATACGGAGAGCTTCACTGCCACAGCCACCGCCAGCGCCACCGCTGCTGCGGTCATGCCTTTCACCATGCCCTATATCCCGGGGGCAGCCTGGCTACCCCAGTACTCAGGGGAGTCACATACCCTAGATGACTTCAGAGAAAAGCTGGATAGCCTCTTCCAGGTGTACCCCCTCACAGAAGAGCAAAAAGTGAGCATCCTGGTGGCTCAATTAACAGGGGCAGCCCAAAGGGAGGTAAAGTCCTGGCCACTTGGGAGGAGGAGGACTGTCGCAGAGATACTAGCCCGGCTGAAGGACACCTTTGATACCCGTACCTCAGCCGAGATCAAGCTTAGATTCTACGGGTGCAAGCAGCAAGCACATGAGAATATAAGGGACTATGCACTAAACCTACAAGAGGCCCTAATAGCCATCAAGCAGGCTGACCCTGACGGCGTGGGGAACGAGGACAGGCTGTTGACCGAACAATTTATAGAGGGACTATATTGCAATGCCCACCGAACCCATTTGCGGGCAATGGCCTTACAGGATCCTCATCTGGACTTTGCACAGTTCAAGGACAGAGCCATCCGGGTGCTCCGAGAACCGGCACCGGGTGGCGTTGTGACCCACAGGCGCCCTACTACCGCTTACCACCAGGAGGCGGCGCCCTTGTCGGCAGGGCCTGTGGGAGCTGACGTGCAGGCTTTGAACAATGACCCGGCTCCAGACTTGCACCATCAGGTCCAAGAGGTAGCTAAAGGGGTTGCTGCGCTAACCCGAACTGTGCAGTCTTTACAGGTTTCTACTCCAGGGAAGATCCAGCTGGCATCTGGACCGGAGGATATCCCGTGGCGACGACCAAGGAGGACCCCACCGGCCAGAGGAAGACCCAGCGACCGATACAACGAGGACGGACAACCCATCTGCCGCCGCTGCAATCAACCCGGACATATGGCAAGGTACTGTCCTTTAAACTGGCACAACCTGGGGTAGAGGGCCAACCCCCAGGAATAAGATCACCAGGCCCATCGAACTGGCGTGACAAATACGTGGGAGGACGTCCAGTCTTGCCTGTGGTACTGGATGGCATTCCTATGAGTGCCCTACTTGACACCGGGTCACAGGTCACCACCATCCCGTACGTGCTCTTCAAGCAGTACTGGAATGACTCGGATATAACCCGCTACCCTGACGACGACTTGAGTATCATTGCCAGCAATGGTCAGCCCGTGCCACAGATCGGATTTAAAGAGATGACCATTAAAATCGGTAGAGTCGAACTGGCAGCACAGGGACTGATCATTGTAGACATTGACAAGCGCAAGAGTCACCCAAAGATAACTCTAGGAACTAATGTGATTGAAAATTGTCTTGCAGAGGTGATTTTCATTTTACAACAGGTTGCCAAGAACGCCAGCTCCGGCCAGCAGCGAGTGCTCCAAAAAGAGATCCGGGCACTGATGCGGCGGCAACAGGTGGAACTCTCCGGTGGTGAGATAGGAAGCGTGAGAATGTGTGACCCTTTCCCTATTGCCATGCCCCCGAAAAGTGAAATGATGATTTGGTGCCGGGCAGCTATTGGTCTGAGAGGTAGAGATTACCAGGCAATGGTAGAACCAGTCTACTCAGACAGTAGGCCCACCATTTTGACGGCACGGGGGGTGGTTGATGTACGCCATGGGAGGGTGCCCGTTCGCATAATAAATATCGGGAAGAGGGAAGTATACCTGCCCCGGTATGCCACGCTAGCCAAATTGTATACCATCGACCAAAATTCTGTACAGTCCGTGGAACCCTTGCCTCCATCTCACCAAGAGGAAGGTAACGGCTCTAAGAAACCAATGGGGGACTGGTGTCAGCAACTGCATTTGGGAACTGACTCCACTCCCTCACACCAGAAACAGGGAGTCTATCGGGTGGTTCAAGAGTACGAGAGAGTGTTTAGTAAACACCCGTTACACTTCGGGCGAGTAAAGGGGGTAGAACACCACATCCCCACGGGAGACCATCCTCCCATAAAGGAGAGATACCGACCCGTACCCCCTGCACACTACCAACACGCCAAGGGGATGCTTAGAGACATGAAGGAGGCTGGAGTAATCAGGGATAGCTGTAGCCCCTGGGCAGCTCCACTAGTCTTGGTTAAAAAGAAGGACAACACCATGAGAATGTGTGTAGATTACCGGAAAATCAACCGTATCACACACAAAGATGCGTACCCCTTACCACGGATAGAGGAGTCTTTGGCTGCTTTAAAATCTGCTAACTTCTCCACTTTGGATCTCACTAGCGGGTACTGGCAGGTTCCTGTAGCAGAGGCGGACCGGGAGAAGACCGCATTCACCACCCCGATGGGACTTAGTGAGTTTACCTGCATGCCGTTCGGACTCTGCAATGCACCAGGAACCTTCCAACGATTGATGGAATGCTGTCTGGGACACCGAAACTTCGAGACGGTCCTGTTATACCTGGACGATGCCATCGTCTACTCCAAGACCTACGAGGACCACCTGAAACACCTGGCAGAAGTGTTCGAAGCCCTGGCAAACTACGGCCTAAAGGTGAAACCCTCCAAGTGTCACCTCCTGAAACCAAAGGTGCAGTACCTGGGACACGTGGTGAGTGCTGACGGAGTGGCTCCCGACCCTGATAAGATCACCGCAATTAAGGAATGGCCAAGCCCCTCCAGTGTAAAGGAAGTGCGGCAGTTCCTCGGGTTGGTAGGCTACTACCGAAGATTCATTCCCGGTTTCACCAAAAAGGCAGCTCCTATGCAGGACCTCCTGATAGGCCAGTCCAGGAAGGCCAAGAACCAGAAGCCACCCTTCAGATGGGAGAAGCTGGAAGAAGAGTCCTTCCGCCAGCTGAAGATGGCCCTCACGGGGGATGAAATCCTGGCGTACCCTGATTACAGCCAGCCCTTTATCCTCTACACCGACGCAAGTAACATCGGGCTAGGAGCCGTACTGTCCCAGATCCAGCAGGGGAAAGAACGGGTAATTGCTTACGCCAGCCGAAAACTGCGACCCACCGAAAGAAACCCTGAGAATTACAGCTCATTCAAGCTAGAGTTCCTGGCAGTGGTGTGGGCAGTCACCGAACGCATTAGGCACTACCTCGCCTCTTCCCGGTTCACCGTGTACACGGATAACAACCCGTTGACACACCTGGATACGGCAAGACTCGGTGCCCTGGAGCAGAGATGGATGGCCCGCCTGTCCAACTATGAGTTCACGATCAAATACCGGGCAGGACGCTCCAATACCAACGCGGATGCCTTGTCCAGAATGCCAAACCTACCGGACGTAGGGGAAGATCCAGAGGAACTGGAAGAAGTTGAACTCCCCGCATTCCACCGTCATGGGACTATCCAGTATTCCCACCGTGTAAGGGGTAAGCAATCTGCTACGTTCAACCCCTTACCTCATTACAACTGGGCGGAAACGCAAGACAGTGACCCCGCCGTCCGACTGGTGAAGGAGATGCTGACTCAGCCAGATGCCCGCCTTGACCCAGACGCTCCGGAGGAGGCCAAGCAACTGTGGGTTGAGAAGAGTCGACTGTTCCTTTACAAGGGGAAGTTGTGCCGCAGAATGGTTAACTCCCGGACGCATGAACTGATCTGGCAAGTAGTGGTGCCAAGAAGAGACGCGGCTATGGTACTGGAGGCATACCACAACGGAGCTGGGCACTTCGGATGGAAGAAGCTAGAGTTCCTGCTGCGCGGGCGGTTCCATTGGGTAGGCATGAGAGGAACCATCGAGAGGTGGTGCAGAGACTGTGGCCCATGCAACCTAAGAAAGAAGGACCGTGCTAGCCAGAAGACTCCCCTGCAGTCCATCGTCACCAAGCAGCCGTTGGAACTGGTAGCCTTGGATCATGTAAAACTGACCCCCAGCAGAAGTGGCTACGTCTATGCGTTAACCATCGTGGATCACTACTCCCGGTTCTTGGTTGTCGTCCCCGTCAAGGACTTAACGGCTCAAACAGCAGCTAGAGCCTTCCAGCAGCACTTCTGCCGTCCACATGGATACCCAGAGCAGGTGCTGACGGACCAGGGACCTGCCTTTGAAGCGGAGGTCTTCCAGGAGTTCTGCACTCTGTATGGCTGCCGGAAGATAAGAACAACACCCTATCATCCACAAACCAATGGACTCTGTGAGAAAATGAACCAGGTGGTGATAGATCTTCTGAAAACATTGCCCCTGGAAGAACGCAGTCTGTGGCCTGAGAAACTGCCTGATCTGGTGGACCTATACAACCACATCCCTGTAGGGTCTACCAACTGTACCCCGGCTTACCTAATGAGAGCAAGACCTGGTAAGCTGCCTGTTGACCTGGATATGGGAGTCCTGACACCCGAGGACACTTCACCAGAAGCAGACTGGGACACGGAGAGGCAGCAGCAGTACCGGAAAGTACAGGAGAGTGTGGAGCGAAGTCTCTGTCAAGCTAGAGAAAGACAGGAGAAGACTTACAACCAGTATGCTCCCGCTGTTCCCCTGGTACCGGGAGAGCAGGTCTTGAAGAGGAAGAGACGGCTCCACAAGTTGGACGACCAGTGGGAGAAGGACCCGTACACCGTACTGCCCTCAAGCCATGAGAACCCGAAAGTCTGCACAATCAGTAAGGATGGAGGAGAAACCACAGCCATTGTATCCCGAGATCACCTGAAGAAGTGTCCCGAACAGCTACGGAACCCTGAAGAAGAACAAGAAGGTCCTCGACCCGCAGAGGAAAGGGAAGATATGGTCAGTACTGTGCTCGGAGACTTCCCTCGGTCTTGGACTCAAGTCAATGGCGCTGTTGTGGTACCCGTCCTCACCTTCCTCCAACCAGCATCTCAAGTACCTACGGAGAAACAGGTAGAGCTGGAAGAGCAGCCGGTCCAGGAGGCAGAAGACCCCACACAAGCAGACCAGGAGGATCAACCCTCTGCTTATAGTGAGCCTGCCGTGCCCCTAGTGAGCCAAAGAGCCCGCAGACAGCTGCCCAGTTTACCTTTGACAACCCCTACACCCTGTAGCTCAGGACCAGTCAGTCAGCTCCGTAGGTCTACTAGGGTCACTAGAGGCCAGTTGCCCGTACGTTGGAGGATTTAAAGTGCTCAAACTGTTTTATTTGTATTTACCTGTTTATTGTTGCTTGTGAATAATTGTGTATTTCTAGTTATTTTATAGGTGTCATTTATGGATTATCCGGAATCCTTTGTACATATGTTTGGAGCGTAACCCAGGAACGGACTAAAGACTGTTAAAGACTCGGGGCAGGACAGACCCCTACCTGGTTACGGCTCCCTGTTCTTCGGTGAAATGGACACCCTTGTTTTCTTTAAAAACTGCACCCGGTTGCGGACACGCCGTGACCATCCTAATGTGTTTTTCTTTAGTGTACTGTTTCTGTTTATAACTTGTTATGTTTAAAAAAGTATGTTTAGTCCCGGAGTACTAAATTTCACTAGGGGGGAATGTGGCACCCCAGGGGTCTGGTTTCCACAGTAATAGCAATATTACGTCTGGGAGCAGGTGGGAGGTCTCCTGGTCAGGAATCCTATGCATGCCACACCTCCTGCCCAGTCCTGGGAGGGGAAGAACTTCCCCTATATAAAACTGGGGCTGAGGCAGGGTTAGAGGGAAGGAGAGAAGAAAAAGAGAAGAAGAGGAGTCCCAGACAGAGACACAGTCTGGTCTGGAGTGAGGCAGCTATAGGAAAAGAGAGATCAGGAGCTCTGTGGGAGCCGTGCTAAAAGAGGTCAGGGGCTGGAAGCTGTAGAGCTCGCCCTGATTGAAGAGTTCTCACCGGACCCGGAGTCCGAGGCTGTGGGGACTAATCCTTACCCAGCAGCAGAAACCGACCGGCAGGGGATTTCAGGTCCTCTGGCCAAGAAACCCGAAGGCACGGTCACACGCAAGGGACCAGCACCGCCGTCGTGAAGCGGAAGCTACCAGAAGGCCCCGAGTCACCGGCCATACGGGTGAGCACCACACGGTACACTCAGGGACGTGGGCTACTTTTACCCGCCTCTAGCAAGGTAGCCAGAAGAGTACAATTAGTTGGGGAGGCCTACAACTCCGCCTGGCCAGGGGAGATCCCATCTGCTCACGGACTGACCAGGCCCCGATCGCTAGCCAGTACTCCGGGAGGGTCTATCTTTGCCACCAGTAAAGACCCTGAATTACACCGCACCGTCTGTGAGTGTTTCATCATCCACGTCCGCTGCCCTGAGGCCATACCCCTCCCGTTGGGGGTTATACCATCCACGCTGCACGACCGTACCACCGGCCTCAGCGGTCTGCCCTGCAGCGGCGGTCTCATGACCGCATTCAACGGGTGGCATAGTCGAACAATATAACATCTTATGCCAAGCACCGCCACTTAGTTTGACTCCCTGGGCACGGACCGGGTCACCGCCACGAGACTACTACCCCTATCGGATCCGGCTCGGGGTAGGCCCCCGCGTGCGCAACGCCACTCAGCACAGGCCCAGGGGCGCGTCATATGTATATGTCTGTATATGTTTGTGTGTGTGCGTGACTGCGTGCGGCCTCCTGCTGAGTATAGATGGCGCTGTGTGGCCAGGACGCATCGGATAAAGACACCGGGGGCCATCAGAAGGTAAGTATAATTTTTTATTTTATTCTTTTTTTACAGGTTCTATGGTACCCTGGTCCGGAGGAGAGTCTCCTTTCCTCCAAACCCGGGTACCATCCGCACATTGAAACGCATGGAATCCGCATGTACAGATGCAGTGATGCGGATTCCATGTGTTCCAATGCAAGTCAATGGCGGCGAAAGCGCCACGCTTCCGCAAAATAATTGTTATTGCTGCGGATTTTTCCGCAATGATAATCCGCAGCGGAAATTTCCGCAGCATGTGAACAGCACATGCGGATTATCATTGGGGAACATGGCAGACCTTCTACCAAGCGTTTTTTAAGCGTTTCTGCAGCGGAATTGCCGCTGCGGAAAAGCTTAAAAAACGCGTAGTGGGCACACAGCCTAAAAAAAAATTATTATAATTAATATTGTGCCAAATTAATTTCACGTGAACTATCACATGATCTATCACAGGGGATCATGTGACATGTCATACATACAGGTATGTGTGCATGTGTATGTGTGTGTGGTGGGGGCCGTGCCTTCTAAACTGCCCGGGGCCCTTGCTACTCTTAATCCACCCCTGCGGCTCCCCCACACCCACCACCATGCTGCCATACAATAATATAGTATTCGGACTATAAGACGCACCCCCCACTTTCCTCCAAAATTTTGGAGGAAAAAAGTGCATCTTATAGTCCGAAAAATACGGTTTTTATTAAGAATAGGAGATTTATTTATTTTTTTAAATGTAGGTACGATTCAATTATTCCCAAGATCTCACCCCATGGATGGATCCTTTGTATTTGCAATTGGTGGAGGAAGGGCATTGCTAACAATAGGAATTCCAGAGAATGGAGGACTTAACTACAACTCCCAGTATGTCCTTAGCAATGGTTAGCGAGATACTGGGAGTTGTTACCATTCATCATCAGACTGTGGACCGTATAGGAACCAATGTACTGATTAGATGCAAGCAGGGGAACTATTAAACGTTTAAAAAGTAACTTACATTTTGGGATATATATTACATGATTTAGGTCCTATAATTTTGAGCAGATTAGTGCGAATCTGAGACCCTGATCACTCAGAAGATCTCTTAGAAGTGAAGAGGTGAGGAGACATGACTATGACTTTCTGCTGCATTTGCTCCGCTCAGTGTACTCTCCTATCTACTGAGCTGCGCTCTTCTAGGAGGTCTTTTAAGCAAAGGAGCAAAGGATTGGGGTCCCCACAAATCAGCTCAGAATTAATGACCCTAAACCACATTAAAAACCGTCCCAAAAGTTGATTTACTCTTTAAGGTTAATTTACACACACACACACACACACACACACACACTGTATACGGCGTACGCAACACACACATACTGTATACTCCGTATGCACCACACACACTGTATACGCCGTACACACCACACACACACTGTATACGCCGTACGCACCACCACACACACACTGTATACGGCGTACGCACCACACACACTGTATACGGCGTACGCACCACACACACTGTATACGGCGTACGCACCACACATACACTGTATACGCCGTACGCACCACACACACACACACACACTTTATACTCCATACGCAACACACACACACACTGAATACGGCGTACGCACCACATACACTGTATACGCCGTACGCACCACACACACACACACACATACACTGTATACGCCGTACGCACCACACACACACACACACACTTTATACTCCATACGCAACACACACACACACTGAATACGGCGTACGCACCACATACACTGTATACGCCGTACACACCACACACACACACTGTATACGGTGTACGCACCACACACACTGTATAAACCGTACATACCACATGCACTGTATACGCCGTACGCACCACACACACACACACATTGTATACGCCGTACACACCACACACACACACACACACACACTGTATACGCCGTACATACCACATACACTGTATACGCCGTACACACCACACACACACACACTGTATACGCCGTACACACCACATACACTGTATACGCCGTACACCACACACACACACACTGTATACACCGTACGCACCACACACACTGTATACGCCGTACACACCACATACACTGTATACGCCGTACACCACACACACACACACTGTATACACCGTACGCACCACACACACACTGTATACGCTGTACATACCACATACACTGTATACGCCGTACACACCACACACACACTGTATACGCCTTACACACCACACACGCACTGTATACGCCGTACACACCACACACTGTATACGCCGTACACACCACACACACTGTATACGCCGTACACACCACATACACTGTATACGCCGTACACCACACACACACACTCTGTATAAGCCGTACACACCACACACACACACTGTATACGCCGTACGCACCACACACACACTGTATACGCTGTACATACCACATACACTGTATACACCATATGCACCACCACACACACTGTATACGCCGTACACACCACACACACACTGTATACGCCGTACGCACCACACACACTCTGTATACACCATACATACCACACACACTGTATACGCCTTACACACCACACACACTGTATACGCCGTACACACCACACACACACTGTATACGCCGTACGCACCACCACACACACGCTGTCTGTATACATCGTATGCACCACACACACGCACTCTGTATACACCGTACGCACCACACACACTGTATACGCCGTACGCACCACAAATCCACTGTATACGCCATACTCACCACACACACACTCTGTATGACCGTACACACCACACACACACTGTATACGCTGTACATACCACACACACACTGTATATGCCGTACACACCACACACACACTGTATACGCCGTACGCACCACCACACACACACGCACTCTGTATACACCGTACGCACCACACACACGGTATATGCCGTACACACCACACACACACTGTATACGCTGTACATACCACACACACACTGTATATGCCGTACACACCACACACACACACGCACACTGTATACGCCGTACGCACCACCACACACACGCACTCTGTATACATCGTACGCACCACACACACGCACTCTGTATACACCGTACACACCACACACACACACTGTATATGCCGTACACAGTGGCGTACTGCCAATGGCGGCAGACCAGGCGACTGCTATGGGGCCCGTGAGCCGAGGGGGCCCATAGCAGTCCAGGGGTGGATATACCGCCACCGGTGCAGCTGCGCCGGGTCCCCACCATGCAGCTGCACCAAGGGGCCCACAAGGTGCAGCTGCTCCCTGCACGCGGCGGTCAGGGAGTGATTCCTACAGCTCCGCTGCTGTCAGGAGGAGAATAGCAGCGGAGCTGGAGGGTTCATCCTCTGCTTCCTCCCTGACCCAGGCGCGCGCAGCTTGATGACGTCATCATGCAGCGCGCACCTGGGTCAGGAAGAAAGCTGCCGGCAACCAGGAGGATGCTGCTGCAGGGGAGCGAGCTGAAGTAAGTTTTTTTTTTTTTTACTGAAATGCTGGGGAGGGGATGGGGCCGGGAAGAGCAATAATGGGGCGGATAGAGCTGGGGAGAGCAATGATGGGGATGGTGGGGAAGGGGAGAGCAATGATGGGGGTGCTGGGAGAGAGCAATGATGGGGGTGCTGGGAGAGAGCAATGATGGGGGTGCTGGGACAGAGCAATGGTGGGGGGCTGGGAGAGAGCAATGATGGAGGTGCTGGGACAGAGTAATGATGGGGGTGCTGAGAGGAAATGATGGGGGTGCTGGGAGAGAGCAATGATGGGAGTGCTGGGAGAAGCAATGATGGAGGTGTTGGGACAGAGCAATGATGGGGGGCTGGGAGAGAGCAATGATGGAGGTGCTGGGACAGCGCAATGATGGGGGTGCTGGACAGAGCAATGATGGGGGTTGGGAGAGAGCAATGATGGGGGTGGTGGGACAGAGCAATGATGCAGGTGCTAAGAGAGAGAGCAAAGATGGGGGTGCTGGGAGAGAGCAATGATGGGGTTGCTGGGAGAGAGCAATGATGGGGGTGCTGGGAGAGAGCAATGGTGGGGGTGCTGGGACAGAGCAATGGTGGGGGTGCTGGGACAGAGCAATGGTGGGGGGCTGGGAGAGAGCAATGATGTGGGGCTGGGAGAGAGCAATGATGGAGGTGCTGGGACAGAGAAATGATGGGGGTGCTGGGAGAGAGCAATGATGGGAGTGCTGGGAGAGAGCAATGATGGGGGGCTGGGAGAAGCAATGATGGAGGTGCTGGGACAGAGCAATGATGGGGGCTGGGAGAGAGCAATGATGGAGGTGCTGAGACAGCGCAATGATGGGGGTGCTGGACAGAGCAAGGATGGGGGTTGGGAGAGAGCAATGATGGGGGTGGTGGGACAGAGCAATGATGCAGGTGCTAAGAGAGAGAGCAATGATGGGGGTGCTGGGAGAGAGCAAAGATGGGGGTGCTGGGAGAGAGCAACGATGAGGGTGCTGGGACAGAGCAATGACGTGGGTGCTGGGACACAGCAATGATGGGGGTGCTGGGAGAGAGCAATGATGGGGGTGCTGGGAGAGAGCAATGATGGGGGTGCTGGGAGAGAGCAATGGTGGGGGTGCTGGGACAGAGCAATGGTGGGGGGCTGGGAGAGAGCAATGATGTAGGTGCTGGGACAGAGAAATGATGGGGGTGCTGGGAGAGAGCAATGATGGGAGTGCTGGGAGAAGCAATGATGGAGGTGCTGGGACAGAGCAATGATGGGGGGGCTCGGAGAGAGCAATGATGGAGGTGCTGAGACAGCGCAATGATGGGGGTGCTGGACAGAGCAATGATGGGGGTTGGGAGAGAGCAATGATGGGGGTGGTGGGACAGAGCAATGATGCAGGTGCTAAGAGAGAGAGCAATGATGGGGGTGTTGGGAGAGAGCAAAGATGGGGGTGCTGGGAGAGAGCAATGATGGGGGTGCTGGGAGAGAGCAATGGTGGGGGTGCTGGGACAGAGCAATGATGTGGGGCTGGGAGAGAGCAATGATGTAGGTGCTGGGACAGAGAAATGATGGGGGTGCTGGGAGAGAGCAATGATGGGAGTGCTGGGAGAAGCAATGATGGAGGTGCTGGGACAGAGCAATGATGGGGGGGCTCGGAGAGAGCAATGATGGAGGTGCTGAGACAGCGCAATGATGGGGGTGCTGGACAGAGCAATGATGGGGGTTGGGAGAGAGCAATGATGGGGGTGGTGGGACAGAGCAATGATGCAGGTGCTAAGAGAGAGAGCAATGATGGGGGTGTTGGGAGAGAGCAAAGATGGGGGTGCTGGGAGAGAGCAATGACGTGGGTGCTGGGACAGAGCAATGATGGGGGTGCTGGGAGAGAGTAATGATGGGGGTGCTGGGAGAGAGTAATGATGGGGGTGCTGGGAGAGAGCAATGATGGGGGGCTGGGAGAGAGCAACGACGTGGGGGCTGGGAGAGAGCAACGACGTGGGTGCTGGGACAGAGCAATGATGGGGGTGCTGGGAGAGAGTAATGATGGGGGTGCTGGGAGAGAGTAATGATGGGGGTGCTGGGAGAGAGCAATGACGAGGGTGCTGGGAGAGAGCAATGATGGGGGTGCTGGGAGAGAGCAATTATGGGGGTTTCACTTTGCTTGTACTGTGAAGCCTTGTATGTTTTCCGTGTGCACATAGCCTTACAGTTAATTGGGGAGAGTCACAGAGACTGAATAATTTATATTATTGGCCGGTGCAGATTATAGTTAATGGGGGGCACAGTGCTGCTTATCACTTTATATTTTGATTACTAGGTGGTTAATAGTATATTAATGGGGGGGTTACATATCTGTATTCGAGGACGCAGAGCGGGGGAGACACATGTATACATACAATATGTGACCTTGTTATTTTCTAGGCTGGAGATCATCGTGACAAGACGAGTCGTGGCTGGGAGATGTCGACATGAAGGTCTGACCAGATGGAGAAGAAGAAGCAGAAACCGACTCTGATCAGATGAGACGTCAGCGGTAAGTGCCTGGATGTAAATATTATTCTGTATCTGCACTGTGTGACTTGGAGTGATAATGTTATCTGTAAAATCCCTTAGGCTGTACTCTCACATTTGTGTGAAATGTCCGTGTGCTGCCAGATCTTTTTATCGGATGGTTCACGGACTCGTACAGTTTTATAGATCCATTCACACATCCATGAAAATCACGGATCTGAGAATGAGATCTAAGAGGGTCAGAGAATGTCCTGTTCTGATCCAATATTGAGGATTAGAATAGGACATGCTCAATGCGTCAGTAAAACAGGGCAGCACACCGACACTGCACACAGATCCAGGAATGTAGCCTTATTATGTATAGCACAGTCCCTTAGTATATAGTGTACTCACTTATTATGTATAGCGCCATCCTTAGTTATATAGTTTCCTCTTTTATTATGTATAACACCCTCCCTTATTATGTACCATCCTCTCTAGCGGCTCACAGTTGGGGGAACATACTGTGTTGGGGACAGCATACTTTACCCTGGGAGTTGAGGTGGGGTACAGTAGGGTCATTATACTGTGCATGTGGAGGAATTCACCATGGGGGTATTATACTGTGTTTGGGGGGCCCTTTTATTGGCATCACACTTTATGGGGCAATGAAAGAGATCTAGGACGTCAGCAGGAGGAAAATTACTATGTAAAGATGGAAAGTTGTGAGATCTGATCTTTGGTGACCCCGACAATTATTTAATTTTTTTTGGGGGGGGGGGGGCAATTAGAGCTTCTGCTATGGGGCCCCATGATTCCTATGTATGCCCCTGGCCGTACATACCACATACACTGTATACGCCATATACACCACCACAGACACACACTGTATACGCCGTACGCACCACATACACACATACACTGTATATGCCGTACGCACCACCACACACACGCACTCTGTATACACCGTGCGCACCACATACACACACTGTACATGCCGTAAGCACCACACACACACTATATACGCCGTACACACCACACACACACACAGTGTATACGCCGTACGCACCACACACACACACACACAGTGTATACGCCGTACGCACCACCACACACACGCACTCTGTATACACCCTGCGCACCACACACACACACACACACACACACACACATACACTGTATATGCCGTAAGCACCACACATACCCTGTATACGCCGTATGCAACACCACACACACTGTATACGCCATACGCACCCCCCCCACACACACTGTATACGCCGTACGCACCCCCCCACACACACTGTATACGCTGTATGCACCACCACACACACTCTGTATACGCCATACGCACCACACACGCTCTGTATACGCTGTACGCACCACCACACACACTCTGTATACGCTGTACGCACCACACACACAATGTATACGGCATATGCACCACACACATTGTATACACCGTACACACCACACACACACACTGTATACGCCGTACGCACCACACACACTGTATACGCCGTACGCATCACACACTGTATACGCCGTACGCACCACACACTGTATACGCCGTATGCAACACACACTGTATACGCCGTACGCAACACACACTGTATACGCCGTATGCAACACACACTGTATACGCCATACGCACAACACACACACAACACACACACTGTATACGCTGCAGACACCACACACACAGTATACGCCGTACGCACAACACACACACTGTATACGCTGTACACACCACACACACTGTATATGCCGTACGCACCACCACACACACACACACTCTGTATACGCTATATGCACCACACACGCTCTGTATACGCCTTACGCACCACCACACACACTCTGTATACGCTGTACGCACCACACACACAATGTATACGGCATATGCACCACACACATTGTATACACCGTACACACCACACACACACACTGTATACGCCGTACGCACCACACACTGTATACACATTACGCACCACACACTGTATACGCCGTATGCAACACACACTGTATACGCCGTACGCACCACACACTGTATACGCCGTATGCAACACACACTGTATACGCCATACGCACAACACACACACTGTATACGCTGCACACACCAAACACACAGTATACGCCGTACGCACCACACACACACTCTGTATACGCCGTACGCACCACCACACACACACACACACACTCTGTATACGCCGTACGCACCACACACACGGTATACGCCGTACGCAGCCTCTTGTGTGGTACCACCAGCAGAACACTGTCGCAAACACGCCGCCGCCGGGATCAGCCGAATGATTCACTGACTGCCGCCATCTTTGTACAGGAGGAGCGCATGCGCAGTTTTAATGTGACCGCCGCTATCTGCCTGCACAAAGATGGCGGCGATCTGATTTACTGCGTGGGGAGACAGCTCAAACGAGAGAACACATGAGGGAAGAAGACAGCACAGGGGTGGAGAGAGAGAGCAGACAAGGGGGAGAGCACATGGGGTACACAGGTCAAAGAAGAGATCACATAAGAGGAGAAGACAGCAGATGGGGGAGAGAGAAAGTGCACAGAGGGAGAGAGACAGAGCACAGGGGGGAGACAGCTCAAACGGGACAGCACATGAGGGGAGAACACAGCACAGGAAGGAGAGAGACAGCAGACAAGAGGGAGAGCACATGGGGTACACAGGTCAAAGAAGAGAGCACAAAAGAGGAGAAGACAGCAGATGGGGGAGAGAGAAAGTGCACAGAGGGGAAAGAGACAGAGCACAGGGGGGAGACAGCTCAAACGGGACAGCACATGAGGGGAGAACACAGTACAGGAAGGAGAGAGACAGCAGACAAGGGGGAGAGCACATGGGGTAGACAGGTCAAAGAAGAGAGCACATAAGAGGAGAAGACAGCAGATGGGGGAGAGAGAAAGTGCACAGGGGGAGAGAGACAGAGCACAGGGGAGAGACAGCTCAAACGGGACAGCACATGAGGGGAGAACACAGCACAGGAAGGAGAGAGACAGCAGACAAGGGGGAGAGCACATGGGGTAGACAGGTCAAAGAAGAGAGCACAGACGGGAGAAGACAGCAGATGGGGGAGAGAGAAAGCAGACAAGGGGGATAGCACATGGGGTAGACAGGTCAAAGAAGAGATCACATGAGAGGAGAAGACAGCACATGGGGGAGAGAGAAAGCAGACAAGGGGGATAGCACATGGGGTACACGGGTCAAAGAAGAGAGCACAAAAGAGGAGAAGACAGCAGATGGGGGAGAGAGGCAGAGCACAGGGGGAGAGAGACAGAGCACAGAGGAGAGACAGCTCAAACGGGACAGCACATGAGGGGAGAACACAGCACAGGAAGGAGAGAGACAGCAGACAAGGGGGAGAGCACATGGGGTAGACAGGTCAAAGAAGAGATCACAGACAGGAGAAGTCAGCACATGGGGGAAAGAGAGAGTGGATAGGTGGGTGAGCACATGGGGGGGAGAGATTCTCAACTGTGCAAAGCCTGCCCCCATCGTGACATTACTGCCCTCCCGATGAGACAGCATCGGGCCTCCATCTAGTATATACAGTACAGACCAAAAGTTTGGACATACCTTCTCATTTAAAGATTTTTCTGTATTTTCATGACTATGAAAATTGTACATTCACACTGAAGGCATCAAAACTACGAATTAACACATGTGGAATTATATACTTAACAAAAAAGTGTGAAACAACTGAAAATATGTCTTATATTCTAGGTTCTTCAAAGTAGCCACCTTTTGCTTTGATGACTGCTTTGCACACTCCTGGCATTCTCTTGATGAGCTTCAAGAGGTAGTCACCGGAAATGGTCTTCCAACAATCTTGACGGAGTTCCCAGAGATGCTTAGCACTTGTTGGACCTTTTGCCTTCACTCTGCGGTCCAGCTCACCCCAAACCATCTCGATTGGGTTCAGGTCTGGTGACTGTGGAGGCCAGGTCATCTGGCGTAGCACCCCATCACTCTCCTTCTTGGTCAAATAGCCCTTACACAGCCTGGAGGTGTGTTTGGGGTCATTGTCCTGTTGAAAAATAAATGATGGTCCAACTAAACGCAAACCGGATGGAATAGCATGCCGCTGCAAGATGCTGTGGTAGTCATGCTGGTTCAGTATGCCTTCAATTATGAATAAATCCCCAACAGTGTCACCAGCAAAGCACCCCCACACCATCACACCTCCTCCTCCATGCTTCACGGTGGGAACCAGGCATGTAGAGTCCATCCGTTCACCTTTTCTGCGTCGCAGAAAGACACGGTGGTTGAAACCAAAGATCTCAAATTTGGACTCATCAGACCAAAGCACAGATTTCCACTGGTCTAATGTCCATTCCTTGTGTTCTTTAGCCCAAACAAGTCTCTTCTGCTTGTTGCCTGTTCTTAGCAGTGGTTTTCTAGCAGCTATTTTACCATGAAGGCCTGCTGCACAAAGTCTCCTCTTAACAGTTGTTGAAGAGATGTCTGCTGCTAGAACTCTGTGTGGCATTGACCTGGTCTCTAATCTGAGCTGCTGTTAACCTGCGATTTCTGAGGCTGGTGACTCGGATAAACTTATCCTCAGAAGCAGAGGTGACTCTTGGTCTTCCTTTCCTGGGGCGGTCCTCATGTGAGCCAGTTTCTTTGTAGCGCCTGATGGTTTTTGCAACTGTACTTGGGGACACTTTCAAAGTTTTCCCAATTTTTCAGACTGACTGACCTTCATTTCTTAATGTAATGATGGCCACTCGTTTTTCTTTACTTAGCTGCTTTTTTCTTGCCATAATACAAATTCTAACAGTCTATTCAGTAGGACTATCAGCTGTGTATCCACCAGACTTCTGCACAGCACAACTGATGGTCCCAACCCCATTTATAAGGCAAGAAATCCCACTTATTAAACCTGACAGGACACACCTGTGAAGTGAAAACCATTTCCGGTGACTACCTCTTGAAGCTCATCAAGAGAATGCCAAGAGTGTGCAAAGCTGTCATCAAAGCAAAAGGTGGCTACTTTGAAGAACCTAGAATATAAGACATATTTTCAGCTGTTTCACACTTTTTTGTTAAGTATATAATTCCACATGTGTTAATTCATAGTTTTGATGCCTTCAGTGTGAATGTACAATTTTCATAGTCATGAAAATACAGAAAAATCTTTAAATGAGGTGTGTCCAAACTTTTGGTCTGTACTGTATATATATTACATATTCTACAAGCAGGGCTTGTGGATTGTCCATTATTCTAATATACAACATATAAAGTGCAGTGCAGGAGGGGAAGGCGAAGGACCTGACTAATCCCCCCAAATATTAATGATAGTGTGTAAAATAATCACAGGCTGCAATTACCCACAATGTTTTTTAGTTTTGTTTTTTTAAACAATTAATATCAACTTTTTCTTGTGGTTGTAAATGTGAAATAACAGTGAGAGCCATGATGACATCACAATGCACATGACATCATAGACATGACAGCTGGAGTAGAATGTATGAAGCTCTGCACCAGAGCCATCTTGTGTCACTAGGATCTGACAGCTGGAAGGGGACGAGTCCAGGTAGGGAGCACATTACTTTTAAGCTTTGGTATACTTATAGCGTATCCCCCGGATTTATCATGGATCTCCAGAAACGCTCTGTAATAAGACATTTTCAGGACCACCCCTTACCTAAATGAGGAGTCACTGATGATCTGTTGATATTAACAAGTATGGCAGCTAAACCCCCAGCAATGAGCTGCTATATTGCTGGGGAAGCAGCGTTTTCCATGCCCCCTATAGTAGGAGGATGACAATGTGATGATACATATTTGTTGGGGGTCTTCCAGCTCTTTGCACTGGCTCCCCACTATGGCAGACTACAATGGCGCTCGCCCCCTATGTCACCCCTATGCTCTAGTAAGGCATGTAGATAGGGGGGGCTCAAGTTGGGACATCTTTATGGGGCTCCATTTTTGGATCGTTTTGCCATTGACGTGGTAGAATTACAGCATTTTGTAACAGAAATTTAGTAGCGTATGCCATCATTCTCTGTTGTCAGCTCTTTTGCTCCTGTTGAATTCGGGGGGACATTGGAGTTGTAGTTACTGGGGTCAGGAATGGCAGGATGGGGTCCTGGGTGGTATTTTAGTACATAGAGCAGTAGGTAATATAGATAAAATAAAAGGCTCCTTTTAAATGTGCGTCATAGAATTATAAAATGAGGTCGGGGTTTTGTCTTTTTATTGAATTAATTTGTTGTTGATGTTGTAAACTGGATCCATAAAAAGCAGTGAGAGTTTTAATGACAACACCGGGCGTGTGACGTCATCGACATCCCATGACATCACAGATGAAATAGAATGTGCACATTTCTAAACCGGAATCATTTTATGTCTTTAACCCCGGACAGCTTGAAGGAGACTGGTCCAGGTAAGCGTCTCTTCACACAATCTTGGGGTCCTGTTTACACATCATGTAGCTGGGGGTGTTTGTGGTGAAGTTCAGCACTGCACCATTTTGCCCCCCAAAAAATCAGAGCCAGCACGTCTGTGTCATGTGCTTATTGCTGTGATTGTCAAGGTGATGCCTTTAGGGATGGCTGACACTGGTGAGTAGCCGGCATATAACTCGGATGAGTATAGCACTCACTCCAATGTTATACTATGGGGCAGTGCCAACTAGTGTTTATTTTCTCATGCCAAGTCGGCATGAGAAAAAAATTGCTGCATGCTGCAATTGGCAGAGTATATCAGACGACGCGCCCATACAAGTCTATGGATACGTGAAAAACATCGGACTGCACTCAGATGTCATCTGAGTGCAGTCCAATATACGCCGGCTGACTCACACAATTGAGAAGATGGAGAAATTAAATGCTCCATCTTCTCCACACCTGTGATCCGAATCTCGCATGCGAGAGAATTGGATCACAAACACAATATTGTTGATATTTTCCATTGAAGTAAGGCCCCCCTAAGGCGAAGGTCTGGACAGTAAGAAACCCTTCCAGTGTCAATGACCACCTAATGGTTCAAAAATATCTACCCCACTTTTTGCTATAAAGTGTAGATTGAGCATCCCAGAATGCCAAAGGGGATCCAGAAACCAGAATATTTAATACCTTATTTCAATCAAACTTCACCAATCTTTTTTTTTTTTGGTTTGTCCCATAGGGCGGAACGTTAAGTCGTCTGAAGAAACGCAGTGAGAAGGCATTCGTCTTGACTAGCGGAGAGGTTACTCCTTTGCTACAGGAGTCTGACAGGTAAGTGGACATTTTAACTCATCCATCAATTCCTCCCCTTGTAGATTTATTGCAGAATTGCCGTTTTAATCACCCAAAAAGCGCATTGACCGGATATTTAACCAACTCACCACTTAGTTCAATCTACCAATTTTAGGACTTCAATCCTGAAATACTTATTGGGTATAATGGCTTCACCGACTTAATTTCTAATATGTCCATTTTCCAACTTCAACCAAGAGGATATGCTGGTCTTGGAATATTTTCACTAGAACCGGTATAACTACGTCCATCATGCTCCTCCAGTTAGGAGGATAGACTGGGACATTGATGGTTTATCAGCCCCACACTGGCGAATCCAGATCCAACTTCCATTAGGAGGGCAGACTGGTATACGGTGGGGAAAAGAAGTATTTAATACACTGCCGATTTTGCAAGTTTTCCCACCTACAATGAATGTAGAGGTCTGTAATTTTTATCGTAGGTACACTTCACCTGTGAGAGACCGAGTTTAAAAATAAAATCCAGAAAAATCACATTATATGATTAACATTACATAATTCATTTGCATTTTATTGCATGAAATAAGTATTTGATACAATAGAAAAATAGAACTTAATATTTGGTACAGAAACCTTTGTTTGAAATTACAGAGGTCAGATATTTCCTGTAGTTCTTGACCAAGTTTGCACATAATAAAGCAGAGATTTTGGCCCTCTCCTCCATACGGATCTTCTCCAGATCTTTCAAGTTTCGGGGCTGTTGCTGGGCAATATTGAGTTTCAGCTCCCTCCAAAGCTTTTCTACTGGGATCAGGTCTGGAGACTGGCTAGACCACTACAGGACCTTGAAATGCTTCTTATCGAGCCACGCCTTAGGTTGCCCTGGCTGTGTGTTTCGGATCATTGTCATGCTGGAAGACCCAACCACAACCCATCTTCAACGTGCTTACTGAGGGAAGGAAGATACATGACCCCATCCATCCTCCCTTCAATACATTGCAGTCGTCCTGTCCCCTTTGCAAAAAAAAGCACCTCCGAAGTATGAGGTTTCCCCCGCCATGCTTCATGGTTGGGAGAGTGTTCTTGGGGTTGTACTCATCCTTCTTCTTCCTCCAAACAAGGTGAGTGGAGTGGACACCAAAAAGTTCTATTTTGATCTCATCTGACCACATGACCTTCTCCCATGCCTCCTCTGGATCATCCAGATGGTTATTGGCAACTTCAAACAGGCCTGGATATGTGCTGGGGTGAGCACTGGACATTGTGTGCCCTGCAGGATTTTAATCCATGATAGCGTAGTGTGTAACTAATGGTAATGTTTGAGACTGTGGTGCCAACTCTATTTAGGTCATTGACCAGGTCCTCCCATGTAGCTCTGGGCTGATTCCTGACGTTTCTCAGAATCATCCTTACCCCACGAGGCGAGATCTTGCATGGAGCCCCAGACCGAGGAAGACTTAGTCATCTTGTGTTTCTTCCATTTTCTAATAATTGCGCCAACAGTTGTTGCCGTCTCGTGAAGCTGCTTGCTTATTGTCCTGTAGCCCATCCCAGCCTTGTGTCTTTTATACAGGTAATAAGTTCAAACAAGTGCAATTAATACAGGTAATGAGTGCAGAGTAGGAGGCTTCTTAAAGAAAAGCTAACAAGTATGTGAGAGCCAGAATTCTTGCTGGTTGGTAGGTGATCAAATACTTATTTCATGCAATAAAATGCAATTTAATTATTTAAAAATCATATAATGTGATTTTCTGATTTTTAGATTTTGTCTCTCACAGATGAAGTGACCTACGATAAAAATGACAGACCTCTACGCTCTTTGTAGGTAGGAAAACTTGCAAAATCGGCAGTGTATCAAATACTTATTTTCTCCACTGTAGTGCTGTCCAACATGACACCATCAAGCTCATCTTACCACTCCATACCAGGAGGGTAGATTGGGGCATTAACAGTTTAATCACTTTGTGTCCACAAGGCCATCTCTTCCAACTAGGAGCCTTAACTGGACTTACAGTGGTTTTATTCAGCTTATTGCAGCCATGTCCAGCTTGCACCTCCAACAAAGAGAGTAAACTGAAATGTAGATGTTTATCAACTTAAATGCTGAGCAGTCCATCCTATGACACCGGACCAGGAGGAGCAGCTGGACTTACACTGGTTTTGCTCAGCTCAGCCATACCCAACTTACAAATCCAACTTAAAGGATAACCTGGAAACTAAATGGTTAACCAACTTAAACGCCAACCAGTCCAATTTATGACTCCAGACCCCGAATATTAATTGAACTTACAATGATTTCATGTGTCTTATGACCAGTGGCGTAACTAGAGTCTGAATATATATATCCCGAATATGTCCCCCATTCTGCCGCTGTTCTTTATTGTATAAAAAAAAAACTAAGCCATTATACTCACCAGGGGTGTACATTCAAGTCATGGGGCTCCAGAGCTTAAGTATAACGCACTCCCCATAGTCCTTCATATAGTATAATGCATCCCATAGTCCTCCATATAGTATAATGCATCCCATTCTCCTCTATATAATATACTGTACAGCCCATAGTCGTCCATAAAGTATAATGCACAGCTCCTAGTCATACATGTAGTATAATGCACCCCATAGTTTTCAATAAAGTATAAAGCACCTCCACAGTCATACATAGTAGTATAATGCACCACATCATAATATATAGCAGTATAATTCACCCCCATAGTCATATATGGTAATATAATGTACCTCCATAGTCATATAAAGTAGTGTAATGCACCCCATAGTCATATATAGTAGTATAATGCACCTCCATAGTCATATATAGCAGTATAATGCACCCCCATCGTCATATATAGCAGTGTAATGCACCCCATCGTCATATATAGCAGTATAATGCACCTCCATAGTCATATATAGCAGTATAATGAACCCCCATCGTCATATAGAGCAGTATAATGCACCCCATCGTCATATATAGCAGTATAATGCAAGCCATAGTCCTATATAGCAGTATAATGCACCCCCAGTCATATATAGTAGTATAATGCACCCCATAGACATGTACAGTAGTATAATGCATCCTCATAGTCATATATAGTAGTATAATACACTTCATAGTCATCCATAGACGTATAATGCACCCCCATCGTCACATAAAGCAGTATAATGCACTCCATAGTCATATAAGGCAGTATAATGTACCCCCATATAGTTTATATAGTAGTATAATGCACCCCATAGTCATATATAGCAGTATATTGCACCTCCTGGTCATATATAGTTGTATATTGTACCCCCATAGTCATATATAATAGTATACTGCACCCCCATAGTCATATACACTAGTATAAAGCATCCCATAGTCATATATAGTAGTATAAAGCACCCCATAGTCATATATAGTAGTATAAAGCACCCCATAGTCATTTATAGTAGTATAATGTACCCCCATAGTCATATATAGTAGTATAATGCACCCCACTGTCATATATAGTAGTATAATGCACCCACATAGTCATATATAGTAGTATAATGCACCCCCATATAGTTTATATAGTAGTATATTGCACCTCCTGGTCATATATAGTTGTATAATGTACCCCCATAGTCATATATAATAGTATACTGCACCCCCATAGTCATATACACTAGTATAAAGCATCCCATAGTCATATACAGTAGTATAAAGCACCCCATAGTCATATATAGTAGTATAAAGCACCCCATAGTCATATATAGTAGTATAAAGCACCCCATAGTCATTTATAGTAGTATAATGTACCCCCATAGTCATATATAGTAGTATAATGCACCCCACTGTCATATCAGTATAATGCACCCCCATAGTCATATATAGTAGTATAATGCACCCACATAGTCATATATAGTAGTATAATACACCTTCATAGTCATATACAGAAGTATAATGCACCCCTATAGTCATCCGTAGTAGTATAATACAACCCCAATAGTCATCCGTAGTAGTATAATACAACCCCCATAGTCATATATAGTAGTGTAATGCACCTCCATAGTCATAAATAGTAGTATAATGCACCACCATAGTCATAAATAGTAGTAAAATGCACCCTATAGTCATATATAGCACTATATTGCACTTCAGTCATATATAGCAGTATAATGTACCCCCATAGTCATATATAGCAGTATAATGTACATCATAGTCATATATAACAGTATAATGCACCCTTATAGCCATATATAGTAGTATAGTATACCCCATATTCATATATAGTAGTATAATGTACCCCATAGTCATATAGCAGTATAATGCACCCCGTAGTCATATATAGTAGTATAAAGCACCTCATAGTCATATATAGTGTTACGGGTCCGGGGGGTAGAACCTCTGTGCTATGGTGCAAGGAGGGACCCAGAGGGGCGTAACTAAGTATCAACCCGGACCGACCCTGGTCGTACTGCGGTTAACGACTCCGTGACCAGGGAGGGACTGAGCTGAGGGACCAGGTGCTACTCTGGGGATGACCTTGTAAGGGAGCAGGTGACCTTCACGGTACAGATGGCAGGGAATGACCGGAATAGCAGGTAGGCTGGCGAGCAGGAGTCTCTAGATGGGCTGGCAGGTGGTCACGGCAAGTGACGGCAAGAGTCTCTAGGTGGTCACGGCAAGTGACGGCAGGAGTCTCTAGGTGGGCTGGCAAGTGGTCACGGCAAGTGACGGCAGGAGCCTCCAGGAAGGCACGGCAGGTAACAGGCAGGTCACAGGCAAGTGCTCCCAGGTGAGCGGGCTGACAGGCACGGCAGGTACCAGGCAGGCAACAGGCAAGTGCTCCCAGGTGAGCGGGCTGGCAGGCACGGCAGGTAACAGGCTGGTGGGCAAGACTGGTAGTCAGGCTAGCAGCGGGACCTGAGGGCTGAAGCAGAAGTCAGAAACACTGTGCAACAACTTTTGCTCGGGCACCTCCATTTTGGAGGAGGTGCCTTATATATGGGAGGACCCTCGGCTATTGGCCGAGGACTCCTTAGGACGGCGCACGCGGCCCCTTTAAGAGGGAGGGAGCGAGCGCGCCCTAAGCACAGTGCCCGGGGAGCTGCGCGCGCCGGCAACAGGAAGAGGAGCGCTGGTGAACGCAGAGCGGGGAGCGAGGAGGTGAATGGGACGGCGTCTCTGCCTAGCAGGGGGCAGAGACGCCGATGCTACATATAGTAGTATGGCAACTTATTTAAAATAAATATTTAAATACTCTACCCACCTTCCCTTCACTCCCGCTCCGCAAGTCCTGTTGTGAAGCAGGCGGCTGACTTCGGCCTGTGACGGGAGTGCATGACGTTACTGCCATGCGCCCCGTCATGTGCTGGCCTATGATTGGCCGACAGAATGCATTGTCGCTAAAGGACCCAATAGGTACGTCCACAGCAATACACTTCAACTGGATGTGCGTAGGAGGACACACATCTAATTAAAGGTTCTGCTGGTGTCGGCGGGCCCCTGATCCTCCGGGCCTTTGTGACTTGCTGCGACCGCAGTCGTTACTCCCCTACTAATCACAACCATGACCAACTTCAACTAGAAGGATAACTGGGACATAAATATTTTGCTAAGTAAAATGTCGACCAGTCCATTCTGAGACTCCCGACATCAGACTTAAAATAGCTTCATTCTGTTTAAAGCAACCATTTACACCTCCTACCAACAAGAGGCCAAACTGGGACATGGATAGCATATTGAACAGGTCTGCCTTTAACATCTAAGTATGAGGGATGGACTGGAAATTTGTTGGCCTCACCAGCTACCCTCAGGACTGTACTTTATTAAGGCACCTCCTTGTTATTTGATAGGATCAGCCGTTATCACCCGGAAGTCATTCTTACCAGTATCAGCAGAATTGCTAGTTAATGAAGCATTGAGACAGTAAAGAAAACAAGCCTACAAACCACAATCGGCTGACATACCACTGAAAGTAGCCCGGGGCGGGCGGGCGGGCCCCACAGTCCGGACCCGGGGCGGGCGGGCCCCACAGTCCGGACCCGGGGCGGGCGGGCCCCACAGTCTGGACCCGGGGCGGGCGGGCCCCACAATGCGGACCCGGGGCGGGCGGGCCCCACAGTCCGGACCCGGGGCGGGCGGGCCCCACAGTCCGGACCCGAGGCTAGATCCGGGACAGGCGGCCTAACAATCCAGACACAGGGCGGACGGGCCCCACAGTCCAGGCTCGGGGAGGACGGGCCCCACATTCCAGGCTCGGGTTGGACGGGCCCCACAGTCCAGGCTCGGGGCGGACGGACCCCTCGGTCCAGGCTCGGGGAGGACGGGTCCCTCGGTCCAGGCTCGGGGAGGACGGGTCCCACGGTCCAGGCTCGGGGAGGACGGGCCGCACGGTCCAGGCTCGGGCGAACAAGCCCCAAAGTCCAGGATCGGGGCGGACGGGGGGCCCCACAGTCCGGAGTCGGGGCGGGTGGGGGGCCCCACAGTCCGGACCCGGGGCAGGCGTGGGTCCCCACTGTCCAGACCTGGAGCTAGACCCGGGGCAGGCGGCCGCAAAGGCCGGACACGGGGCCGATGGGCCCCACAGTCAGGACACGGGGCTGGCTGGCCCCACAGTCAGGACACGGGGCGGGCGGGGGGCCCCACAGTCAGGACACGGGACGGGCGGGGGGCCCCACAGTCAGGACACGGGGTGGGCAGGGGGCCCCACAGTCCGGATGCGGGGCTAGTCCCGGGGCAGGCAGCCCCACAGTCCTGGCTCGGGGCTAGACCCGGGGCCAGCCGGCCCCACAGTCCAGACCCGGGGCGGGCGGGGGGCCCCACAGTCCAGGCTCGGGCGGACGGGCCCCACAGTCCAGGCTCGGGGTGGATAGGCCCCACAGTTCACGCTCGGGCCCCACAGTCCACGCTCGGGGCGGACGGGCCCCACAGTCCAGGCTCAGGGCGGACGGGCCCCACCGTCCAGGCCCGGGGCAGACAGGCTCCCCTTTCCCACTCGGGGCGGGCATGTCCCACAGTCCAGGCTCGGGGCGGGCGTGCCCCACAGTCCAGACACAGGGCTAGTCCTGGGGCAGGTGGCCCCACAGTCCAGACCTGGGGCTAGACCCGGGGCAGGCGGCCCCAAGTACGGACACGGGGCGGATGGGCCCCACAGTCTGGACTCGGGGCGGGCGGGCCCCACAGTCAGGACACGGGGCGGGCGGGCCCCACAGTCAGGACACTGGGCGGGCGGGCCCCACAGTCAGGACACAGGGCGGGCGGGCCCCACAGTCAGGACACGGGGCGGGCGGGCGGGCCCCACAGTCAGGACACGGGGAGGGCGGGCTCCACAGTCAGGACATGGGGCGGGCGGGCCCCACAGTCCGAACACAGGGCTAATCCCGGGGCAGGCGGCCCCACAGTCCAGACCTGGGGCTAGACCCGGGGCAGACGGCCCACAGTCCGGACACGGGGTGGACGGGCCCCACAGTCCGGACACGGAGCAGGCATGCCCCACAGTCCAGACCTGGGGCTAGACCCGGAGCACGCGGCCCACAGTCCGGACACGGGGTGGACGGTCCCCACAGTCCGGACACGGGGGGAGCCACAGTCCGGACATATGGCGGACGGGCCGCACAGTCCAGGCTCGGGGCGGACGGGCCCCACAGTCCGGACACGGGGCTAGTCCCGGGGCAGGCGGCCCCACAGTCCAGACCTGAGGCTAGACCAGGGGCAGGCGGCCCCACAGTCCAGACACCGGGTGGACGGGCCCCACAGTCCTGACATGGGGCGGACATGCCCCACAGTCCAGACCCGGGGCAGGCGGCCCCACATTCCAGACTCGGGGCGAGCGGGGGGCCCCACAGTCCGTACCCGGGGCGGGTGGGGGGCCCCACAGTCCAGGCTCGGGGCGGATGGGCCCCACAGTCCAGGCTCGGGGCGGACGGGCCCCACAGTCCGGACACGGGGCTTGTCCCGGGGCAGGCGGCCCCACAGTCCAGACCTTAGGCTAGACCAGGGGCAGGCGGCCCCACAGTCCAGACACGGGGTGGACGGGCCCCACAGTCCTGACATGGGGCGGACATGCCCCACAGTCCAGACCCGGGGCAGGCTTCCCCACAGTCCAGACTCGGGGCGAGCGGGGGGCCCCACAGTCCGTACCCGGGGCGGGCGGGGGGTCCCACAGTCCGTACCCGGGGCTGGCGGGGGGCCCCACAGTCCAGACCTGGGGCTAGACTCGGGGCGGGCGGCCCCACCGTCCGGACCTGGGGCGGGCGGGGGGCCCCACAGTCCAGACCTGGGGCTAGACCCGATGCAGGCGGCCCCACAGTCCGGACACGGGGCGGACGGGCCGATAGTCCGGACACTGGGCGGCCGCAGTCCGGATATAGGGCGGCCGGGCCCCACAGTCCAGGCTCGGGACTAGACCCGGGACAGACGGGCCCCACAGTCCAAGCTTGGGGCGGGCGTGCCCCACAGACCGGAAACGGGGCTAGACCCGGGGCAGGCGGCCCCAAAGTCCAGACACGGGGCGGGCGAGCCCCACAGTCAGGACACGGGGCGGGCGAGCCCCACAGTCAGGACACGGGGCGGGCGAGCCCCACAGTCAGGACACGGGGCGGGCGGGCCCCACAGTCAGGACACGGGGCGGGCGGGCCCCACAGTCCGAACACAGGGCTAATCCCGGGGCAGGCGGCCCCACAGTCCAGACCTGGGGCTAGACCCGGGGCAGACGGCCCACAGTCCGGACACGGGGTGGACGGGCCCCAAAGTCCGGACACGAAGCAGGCATGCCCCACAGTCCAGACCTGGGGCTAGACCCGGAGCACGCGGCCCACAGTCTGGACACGGGGTGGACGGTCCCCACAGTCCGGACACGGGGGGAGCCACAGTCCGGACATATGGCGGACGGGCCGCACAGTCCAGGCTCGGGGCGGACGGGCCCCACAGTCCGGACATGGGGCTAGTCCCGGGGCAGGCGGCTCCACAGTCCAGACCTGAGGCTAGACCAGGGGCAGGCGGCCCCACAGTCCAGACACCGGGTGGACGGGCCCCACAGTCCTGACATGGGGCGGACATGCCCCACAGTCCAGACCCGGGGCAGGCGGCCCCACATTCCAGACTCGGGGCGAGCGGGGGGCCCCACAGTCCGTACCCGGGGAGGGCGGGGGGCCCCACAGTCCAGGCTCGGGGCGGACGGGCCCCACAGTCCAGGCTCGGGGCGGACGGGCCCCACAGTCCGGACGCGGGGCTACTCCCAGGGCAGGCGGCCCCACAGTCCAGACCTGAGGCTAGACCAGGGGCAGGCGGCCCCACAGTTCAGACACGGGGTGGACGGGCCCCACAGTCCTGACATGGGGCGGACATGCCCCACAGTCCAGACCCGGGGCAGGCTTCCCCACAGTCCAGACTCGGGGCGAGCGGGGGGCCCCACAGTCCGTACCCGGGGCGGGCGGGGGGCCCCACAGTCCGTACCCGGGGCTGGCGGGGGGCCCCACAGTCCAGACCTGGGGCTAGACTCGGGGCGGGCGGCCCCACCGTCCGGACCTGGGGCGGGCGGGGGGCCCCACAGTCCAGACCTGGGGCTAGACCCGATGCATGCGGCCCAACAGTCCAGACACGGGGCGGACAGGCCCATAGTCCGGACACTGGGCGGCCGCAGTTCGGATATAGGGCGGCCGGGCCCCACAGTCCAGGCTCGGGGCTAGACCCGGAACGGACGGGCCCCACAGTCCAAGCTTGGGGCGGGCGTGCCCCACAGACCGGAAACGGGGCTAGACCCGGGGCAGGCGGCCCCAAAGTCCAGACATGGGGCGGATGAGCCCCACAGTCAGGACACGGGGCGGGCAGGACCCACAGTCAGGACACGGGGCGGGCGGGCCCCACAGTCAGGACACGGGGCGGGCGGGCCCCACAGTCAGGACATGGGGCGGACGGGCCCCACTGTCCGGACACGGGGCGGGCGGGGGGCCCCACAGTCCAGACCTGGGGCTAGACCCGGGGCAGGCGACCCACAGTCCGGACACGGGGTGGACGGGCCCCACAGTCCGGACACGGGGTGGACGGGCCCCACTGTCCGGACACGGGGCGGGCGGGGGGCCCCACATTACAGACCTGGGGCTAGACCCGATGCAGGCGGCCCCACAGTCCAGACACGGGGCGGACGGGCCCATAGTCCGGACACTGGGCGGCCGCAGTCCGGATATAGGGCGGCCAGGCCCCACAGTCCAGGCTCGGGGCTAGACCCGGAAACGGGGCTAGACCCGGGGCAGGCGGCCCCAAAGTCCAGACACGGGGCGGATGAGCCCCACAGTCAGGACACGGGGCGGGCGGGACCCACAGTCAGGACATGGGGCGGGCTGGCCCCACAGTCAGGACATAGGACATGGGGCGGGTGGCAGTCAGGACATGGGGCGGGCCCCAAAGTCAGGACATGGGGCGGGCGGGCTCCACAGTCAGGACATGGGGCGGGCGGGCTCCACAGTCAGGACATGGGGCGGGCGGGCCCCACAGTCAGGACACGGGGCGGGCAGGCCCCACAGTACAGACCTGGGGCTAGACCCGGGGCAGGCGGCCCATAGTCCAGACACGGGGTGGACGGGCCCCACAGTCCGGACACGGGGCGGGCATGCCCCATAGTCCAGACCTGGGGCAGGCGGCCCCACAGTCCAGACCCGAGGCTAGACCCGGGGCAGGAGGTCCCATATTCTAGACACGGGGTGGACGGGCCTCACAGACCTGACATGGGGCGGACATGCCCCACAGTCCAGACCTGGGGCTAGACCCGGGGCAGGCGACCCACAGTCCGGACACGGGGTGGACGGGCCCCACAGTCCGGACACGGGGTGGACGGGCCCCACAGTCCGGACACGGGGTGGACGGGCCCCACAGTCCGGACACGGGGTGAACGGGCCCCACAGTCCGGACACGGGGCGGACGGGCCCCACAGTCCGGACCCGGGGTGGACGGGCCCCACAGTCCGGACACGGGGCGGACGGGCCCCACAGTCCGGACACGGGGCGGACGGGCCGCAGAGTCCAGGCTCGGGGCGGACGGGCCTCACAGTCCGGACACGGGGCTAGTCCCGGGGCAGGCGGCCCCAAAGTCCGGACACGGGGCGGATGAGACCCACAGTCAGGACACAGGGCGGACGGGCCCCACAGTCAGGACACAGGGCGGGCGAGCCCCACAGTCAGGACACGGGGCAGGCGGGACCCACAGTCAGGACACGGGGCGACCGGGCCCCACAGTCAGGACACGGGGCGGGCGGGCCCCACAGTCAGGACACGGGGCGGGCGGGCCCCAAAGTCAGGACATGGGGCGGGCCCCACAGTCAGACATGGGGCGGGCGGGCCCCACAGTCAGGACATGGGGCGGGCGGGCTCCACAGTCAGGACATGGGGCGGGCGGGCTGCACAGTCAGGACATGGGGCGGGCGGGGCGGGCGGGCCCCACAGTCCAGACCTGGGGCTAGACCCGGGGCAGGCGGCCCATAGTCCAGACATGGGGTGGACGGGCCCCACAGTCCGGACACGAGGCGGGCATGCCCCATAGTCCAGACCTGGGGCTAGACCCAGGGCTGGCGGCCCCACAGTCCAGACCTGAGGCTAGACCCGGGGCAGGCGGTCCCATATTCTAGACACGGGGTGGACGGGCCTCACAGACCTGACATGGGGCGGACATGCCCCACAGTCCAGACCTGGGGCTAGACCCGGGGCAGGCGACCCACAGTCCGGACACGGGGTGGACGGGCCCCACAGTCCGGACACGGGGTGGACGGGCCCCACAGTCCGGACACGGGGCGGACGGGCCCCACAGTCCGGACACGGGGCGGACGGGCCCCACAGTCCGGACACGGGGCGGACGGGCCCCACAGTCCGGACACGGGGCGGACGGGCCCCACAGTCCGGACACGGGGCGGACGGGCCCCACAGTCCGGACACGGGGCGGACGGGCCCCACAGTCCAGGCTCGGGGCGGACGGGCCTCACAGTCCGGACACGGGGCTAGTCCCGGGGCAGGGGGCCCCAAAGTCCGGACACGGGGCGGATGAGCCCCACAGTCTGGACACGGGGCGGGCGAGCCCCACAGTCAGGACACGGGGCGGGCGGGACCCACAGTCAGGACACGGGGCGGGCGGGACCCACAGTCAGGACACAGGGCGGGCCCCACAGTCAGGACACGGGGCGGGCGAGCCCCACAGTCAGGACACGGGGCGGGCGGGACCCTCAGTCAGGACATGGGGCGGGCGGGCCCCACAGTCAGGACACGGGGCGGGCGGGCCCCACAGTCAGGACACGGGGCGGGCGGGCCCCACAGTCAGGACACGGGGCGGGCGGGCCCCACAGTCAGGACATGGGACGGGCGGGCCCCACAGTCAGGACACGGGGCGGGCGGGCCCCACAGTAAGGACTTGGGGCGGGCGCGCCCCACAGTCTGGACATGGGGGGGGCCCCACAGTCAGGACATGGGGCGGGCGGGCCCCACAGTCAGGACATGGGGCGGGGGGGCCCCACAGTCAGGACATGGGGTGGACGGGCCCCACAGTCAGGACATGGGGCGGGCGGGCCCCACAGTCAGGACATGGGGCGGGTGGGCCCCGGGTGGGCCCCACAGTCAGGACATGGGGAGTCAGGACATGGGGTGGACGGGCCCCATAGTCCGGACACGGGGTGGACGGGCCTCACAGACCTGACATGGGGCGGACATGCCCCACAGTCCAGACCTGGGGCTAGACCCGGGGCAGGCGACCCACAGTCCGGACACGGGGTGGACAGGCCCCACAGTCCGGACACGGGGTGGACGGGCCCCACAGTCCGGACACGGGGCGGACGGGCCCCACAGTCCGGACACGGGGCGGACGGGCCCCACAGTCCGGACAAGGGGCGGACGGGCCCCACAGTCCGGACACGGGGCGGACGGGCCCCACAGTCCGGACACGGGGCGGACGGGCCCCACAGTCCAGGCTCGGGGCGGACGGGCCTCACAGTCCGGACACGGGGCTAGTCCCGGGGCAGGCGGCCCCAAAGTCCGGACACGGGGTGGATGAGCCCCACAGTTTGGACACGGGGCGGGCGAGCCCCACAGTCAGGACACGGGGCGGGTGGGACCCACAGTCACTACACGGGGCGGACGGGCCCCACAGTCAGGACACAGGGCGGGCGAGCCCCACAGTCAGGACACGGGGCAGGCGGGACCCACAGTCAGGACACGGGGCGTCCGGGCCCCACAGTCAGGACACGGGGCGGCCGGGCCCCACAGTCAGGACACGGGGCGGGCGGGCCCCACAGTCAGGACACGGGGCGGGCGGGCCCCACAGTCAGGACATGGGGCGGGCGGGCCCCACAGTCAGGACATGGGGCGGGCCCCACAGTCAGGACATGGGGCGGGCGGGCCCCACAGTCAGGACATGGGGCGGGCGGGCTCCACAGTCAGGACATGGGGTGGGCGGGCTGCACAGTCAGGACATGGGGCGGGCGGGGCGGGCGGGCGGGGCGGGCGGGCCCCACAGTCCAGACCTGGGGCTAGACCCGGGGCAGGCGGCCCATAGTCCAGACATGGGGTGGACGGGCCCCACAGTCCGGACACGAGGCGGGCATGCCCCATAGTCCAGACCTGGGGCTAGACCCGGGGCTGGCGGCCCCACAGTCCAGACCTGAGGCTAGACCCGGGGCAGGCGGTCCCATATTCTAGACACGGGGTGGACGGGCCTCACAGACCTGACATGGGGCGGACATGCCCCACAGTCCGGACACGGGGTGGACGGGCCCCACAGTCCGGACACGGGGTGGACGGGCCCCACAGTCCGGACACGGGGTGGACGGGCCCCACAGTCCGGACACGGGGTGGACGGGCCTCACAGTCCGGACACGGGGCGGACGGGCCCCACAGTCCGGACACGGGGCGGACGGGCCCCACAGTCCGGACACGGGGCGGACGGGCCCCACAGTCCAGGCTCGGGGCGGACGGGCCTCACAGTCCGGACACGGGGCTAGTCCCGGGGCAGGCGGCCCCAAAGTCCGGACACGGGGCGGATGAGCCCCACAGTCTGGACACGGGGCGGGCGAGCCCCACAGTCTGGACACGGGGCGGGCGGGACCCACAGTCAGGACACAGGGCGGGCCCCACTGTCAGGACACGGGGCAAGCGAGCCCCACAGTCAGGACACGGGGCGGGCGGGACCCACAGTCAGGACACGGGGCGGGCGGGCCCCACAGTCAGGACACGGGGCGGGCCCCACAGTCAGGACATGGGGCGGGCGGGCCCCACAGTCAGGACATGGGGTGGGCGGGCCCCACAGTCAGGACACGGGGCGGGCGGGCCCCACAGTCAGGACATGGGGCGGGCGGGCCCCACAGTCAGGACACGGGGCGGGCGGGCCCCACAGTAAGGACTTGGGGCGGGCGGGCCCCACAGTCAGGACATGGGGGGGGGCCCCCACAGTCAGGACATGGGGCGGGCGGGCCCCACAGTCAGGACATGGGGTGGACGGGCCCCACAGTCAGGACATGGGGTGGACGGGCCCCACAGTCAGGACATGAGGCGGGCGGGCCCCACAGTCCGGACACGGGGCGGACGGGCCCCACAGTCCGGTCACGGGGCGGACGGGCCCCACAGTCCGGTCACGGGGCGGACGGGCCCCACAGTCCGGACACGGGGCGGACGGGCCCCACAGTCCAGGCTCGGGGCGGACGGGCCTCACAGTCCGGACACGGGGCTAGTCCCTGGGCAGGCGGCCCCAAAGTCCGGACACGGGGCGGATGAGCCCCACAGTCTGGACACGGGGCGGGCGAGCCCCACAGTCAGGACACGGGGCGGGCGGGACCCACAGTCAGGACACAGGGCGGACGGGCCCCACAGTCAGGACACGGGGCGGGCGAGCCCCACAGTCAGGACACGGGGCAGGCGGGACCCACAGTCAGGACACGGGG
This sequence comes from Phyllobates terribilis, assembly GCF_046119375.1. NCBI lineage: Eukaryota > Metazoa > Chordata > Amphibia > Anura > Dendrobatidae > Phyllobates > Phyllobates terribilis. Next base: position 1,527,672 of record NW_027363063.1, on the reverse strand, counting down.
CGGGTGGGCCCCACAGTCCGGACACGGGGCGGACGGGCCCCACAGTCCGGACACGGGGCGGACATGCCCCACAGTCCAGACCTAGGGCTAGACCCGGGGCAGGCGACCCACAGTCCGGACACGGGGTGGACGGGCCCCACAGTCCGGACACGGGGTGGACGGGCCCCACAGTCCGGACACGGGGTGGACGGGCCCCACTTTCCGGACACGGGGTGGACGGGCCCCACAGTCCGGACACGGGGTGGACGGGCCTCATAGTCCGGACACGGGGCGGACGGGCCCCACAGTCCGGACACGGGGCGGACGGGCCCCACAGTCCAGGCTCGGGGCGGACGGGCCTCACAGTCAGGACATGGGGCGGGCGGGCTCCACAGTCAGGAAATGGGGCGGGCGGGTGGGCCGCCCGCCCGCCCCACAGTCAGGACATGGGGCGGGCGGGCCCCACAGTCAGGACATGGGGCGGGCGGGCCCCACAGTCAGGACATGGGGCGGGCGGGCTCCACAGTCAGGACATGGGGCGGGCGGGCTGCACAGTCAGGACATGGGGCGGGCGGGCCCCACAGTCAGGACACGGGGCGGGCGGGCCCCACAGTCCAGACCTGGGGCTAGACCCGGGGCAGGCGGCCCATAGTCCAGACACGGGGTGGATGGGCCCCACAGTCCGGACACGGGGCGGGCATGCCCCATAGTCCAGACCTGGGGCTAGACCCGGGGCTGGCGGCCCCACAGTCCAGACCTGAGGCTAGACCCGGGGCAGGCGGTCCCATATTCTAGACACGGGGTGGACGGGCCTCACAGACCTGACATGGGGCGGACATGCCCCACAGTCCAGACCTGGGGCTAGACCCGGGGCAGGCGACCCACAGTCCGGACACGGGGTGGACGGGCCCCACAGTCCGGACACGGGGTGGACGGGCCCCACAGTCCGGACACGGGGTGGACGGGCCCCACAGTCCGGACACGGGGTGGACGGGCCTCACAGTTCGGACACGGGGCGGACGGGTCTCACAGTCCGGACACGGGGCGGACGGGCCCCACAGTCCGGACACGGGGCGGACGGGCCCCACAGTCCAGGCTCGGGGCGGACGGGCCTCACAGTCCGGACACGGGGCTAGTCCTGGGGCAGGCGGCCCCAAAGTCCGGACACGGGGCGGATGAGCCCCACAGTCTGGACACGGGGTGGGCGAGCCCCACAGTCAGGACACGGGGCGGGCGGGACCCACAGTCAGGACACAGGGCGGACGGGCCCCACAGTCAGGACACGGGGCGGGCGAGCCCCACAGTCAGGACACGGGGCGGGCGGGACCCACAGTCCACAGTCCGGACACGGGGCGGACGGGCCCCACAGTCCGGACACGGGGCGGACATGCCCCACAGTCCAGACCTAGGGCTAGACCCGGGGCAGGCGACCCACAGTCCGCACACGTTGTGGACGGGCCCCACAGTCCGGACACGGGGTGGACGGGCCCCACAGTCCGGACACGGGGTGGACGGGCCCCACTTTCCGGACACGGGGTGGACGGGCCCCACAGTCCGGACACGGGGTGGACGGGCCTCATAGTCCGGACACGGGGCGGACGGGCCCCACAGTCCGGACAGGGGGCGGACGGGCCCCACAGTCCAGGCTCGGGGCGGACGGGCCTCACAGTCAGGACATGGGGCGGGCGGGCTCCACAGTCAGGACATGGGGCGGGCGGGCCCCACAGTCAGGACATGGGGCGGGCGGGCTCCATAGTCAGGACATGGGGCGGGCGGGCTGCACAGTCAGGACATGGGGCGGGCGGGGCGGGCGGGCGGGGCGGGCGGGCCCCACAGTCAGGACACGGGGCGGGCGGGCCCCACAGTCCAGACCTGGGGCTAGACCCGGGGCAGGCGGCCCATAGTCCAGACACGGGGTGGACGGGCCCCACAGTCCAGACACGGGGCGGGCATGCCCCATAGTCCAGACCTGGGGCTAGACCCGGGGCTGGCGGCCCCACAGTCCAGACCTGAGGCTAGACCCGGGGCAGGCGGTCCCATATTCTAGACACGGGGTGGACGGGCCTCACAGACCTGACATGGGGCGGACATGCCCCACAGTCCAGACCTGGGGCTAGACCCGGGGCAGGCGACCCACAGTCCGGACACGGGGTGGACGGGCCCCACAGTCCGGACACGGGGTGGACGGGCCCCACAGTCCGGACACGGGGTGGACGGGCCCCACAGTCCGGACACGGGGCGGACGGGCCCCACAGTCCGGACACGGGGCGGACGGGCCCCACAGTCCAGGCTCGGGGCGGACGGGCCTCACAGTCCGGACACGGGGCTAGTCCCGGGGCAGGCGGCCCCAAAGTCCGGACACGGGGCGGATGAGCCCCACAGTCTGGACACGGGGCGGGCGAGCCCCACAGTCAGGACACGGGGCGGGCGGGACCCACAGTCAGGACACAGGGCGGACGGGCCCCACAGTCAGGCCACGGGGCGGGCGAGCCCCACAGTCAGGACACGGGGCGGGCGGGACCCACAGTCAGGACACGGGGCGGGTGGGCAGGACACGGGGCGGGTGGGCCCCGGTGGGGCGGGTGGGCCCCACCCGGGCCCCACAGTCCGGACACGGGGCGGACGGGCCCCACAGTCCGGACACGGGGCGGACATGCCCCACAGTCCAGACCTAGGGCTAGACCCGGGGCAGGCGACCCACAGTCCGGACACGGGGTGGACGGGCCCCACAGTCCGGACACGGGGCGGATGGGCCCCACAGTCCGGACACGGGGCGGACGGGCCTCACAGTCCGGACACGGGGCTAGTCCCTGGGCAGGCGGCCCCAAATTCCGGACACGGGGCGGATGAGCCCCACAGTCTGGACACGGGGCAGGCGAGCCCCACAGTCAGGACACGGGGCGGGCGGGACCCAAAGTCAGGACACAAGGCGGACGGGCCCCACAGTCAGGACACGGGGCGGACGAGCCCCACAGTCAGGACACGGGGCGGGCGGGCCCCACAGTCAGGACATGGGGGGGGCGGGCCCCACAGTCAGGACATGGGGCGGGCGGGCCCCCCCGGCCCCCCCCGGCCCCACAGTCAGGACATGGGGCGGGCGGGCCCCACAGTCAGGACATGGGGCGGGCGGGCTCCACAGTCAGGACATGGGGCGGGCGGACCTGTGGCTAGACCCGGGGCAGGCGGCCCATAGTCCAGACACGGGGTGAACGGGCCCCACAGTCCGGACACGGGGCGGGCATGCCCCGTAGTCCAGACCTGGGGCTAGACCCGGGGCAGTCGGCCTCACAGTCCAGACCTGAGGCTAGACCCGGGGCAGGCGGTCCCATATTCTAGACACGGGGTGAACGGGTCTCACAGACCTGACATGGGGCGGACATGCCCCACAGTCCAGGCCTGGGTCTAGACCCGGGGCAGGCGACCCACAGTCCGGACACGGGGTGGACGGGCCCCAGAGTCCGGACACGGGGTGGACGGGCCCCACTGTCCGGACACGGGGTGGACGGGCCCCACAGTCCGGACACGGGGTGGACGGGCCCCACAGTCTGGACACGGGGTGGACGGGCCCCACAGTCCGGACACGGGGCGGACGGGCCCCACAGTCCGGACACGGGGCGGACGGGCCCCACAGTCCGGACACGGGGCGGACGGGCCCCACAGTCCGGACACGGGGTGGACGGGCCCCACAGTCCAGGCTCGGGGCGGACGGGCCTCACAGTCCGGACACGGGGATAGTCCCGGGGCTGGCGGCCCCAAAGTCCGGACACGGGGCGGATGAGCCCCACAGTCTGGACACGGGGCGGGCGAGCCCCACAGTCAGGACATGGGGCGGGCGGGACCCACAGTCAGGAGACAGGGGGGACGGGCCCCACAGTCAGGACACAGGGCGGGCCCCACAGTCAGGTCACGGGGCGGGCGAGCCCCACAGTCAGGACACGGGGCGGGCGGGACCCACAGTCAGGACACGGGGCGGGCGGGCCCCACAGTCAGGACATGGGGCGGGCCCCACAGTCAGGACATGGGTCGGGCGGGCCCCACAGTCAGGACATGGGGCGGGCGGGCTCCACAGTCAGGACATGGGGCGGGCGGACTGCACAGTCAGGACATGGGGCGGGCGGGCCCCACAGTCCAGACCTGGGGCTAGACCCGGGGCAGGCGGCCCATAGTCCAGATACGGGGTGGACGGGCCCCACAGTCCGGACACGGGGCGGGCATGCCCCATAGTCCAGACCTGGGGCTAGACCCGGGGCTGGCAGCCCCACAGTCCAGACCTGAGGCTAGACCCGGGGCAGGCGGTCCCATATTCTAGACACGGGGTGGACGAGCCTCACAGACCTGACATGGGGCGGACATGCCCCACAGTCCAGACCTGGGGCTAGACCCGGGGCTGGCGACCCACAGTCCGGACACGGGGTGAACGGGCCCCACAGTCCGGACACGGGGTGGACGGGCCCCACAGTCCGGACACGGGGTGGACGGGCCCCACAGTCCGGACACGGGGTGGACGGGCCTCACAGTCCGGACATGGGGTGGACGTGCCTCACAGTCCGGACACGGGGTGGACGGGCCTCACAGTCCGGACACGGGGCGGACGTGCCCCACAGTCCGGACACGGGGCGGACGGGCCCCACAGTCCGGACACGGGGCGGACGGGCCCCACAGTCCAGGCTCGGGGCGGACGGGCCTCACAGTCCGGACACGGGGTGGACGGGCCCCACAGTCCGGACACGGGGTGGACGTGCCTCACAGTCCGGACACGGGGTGGACGGGCCTCACAGTCCGGACACGGGGCGGACGGGCCCCACAGTCCGGACACGGGGCGGGTGGGCCCCAGGGCGGGTGGGCCCCACAGTCAGGACACGGGGCGGGCGGGCCCCACAGTCAGGACATGGGGCGGGCGGGCCCCACAGTCAGAACACGGGGCGGGCGGGCCCCACAGTCAGGACATGGGGCGGGCGGGCCCCACAGTCAGGACATGGGGGGGGCGGGCCCCACAGTCAGGACATGGGGCGGGCGGGCCCCACAGTCAGGACATGGGGCGGGCGGGCCCCACAGTCAGGACATGGGGCGGGCGGGCTCCACAGTCAGGACATGGGGCGGGCGGGCCCCACAGTCAGGACACGGGGCGGGCCCCACAGTCCAGACCTGGGGCTAGACCCGGGGCAGGCGGCCCATAGTCCAGATACGGGGTGGACGGGCCCCACAGTCCGGACACGGGGCGGGCATGCCCCATAGTCCAGACCTGGGGCTAGACCCGGGGCAGGCGGCCCCACAGTCCAGACCTGAGGCTAGACCCAGGGCAGGCGGTCCCATATTCTAGACACGGGGTGGACGGGCCTCACAGACCTGACATGGGGCGGACATGTCACACAGTCCAGACCTGGGGCTAGACCCGGGGCAGGCGACCAACAGTCCGGACACGGGATGGACGGGCCCCACAGTCCGGACACGGGGTGGACGGGCCCCACTGTCCGGACACAAGGTGGACGGGCCCCACAGTCCGGACACGGGGTGGACTGGCCCCACAGTCCGGACACGGGGTGGACGGGCCCCACAGTCCGGACACGGGGTGGACGGGCCCCACAGTCCGGACACGGGGCGGACGGGCCCCACAGTCCGGACACGGGGCGGACGGGCCCCACAGTCCGGACACGGGACGGACGGGCCCCACAGTCCAGGCTCGGGCGGACGGGCCTCACAGTCCGGACACGGGGCTAGTCCCGGGGCAGGCGGTCCCAAAGTCCGGACACGGGGCGGATGAGCCCCACAGTCTGGACACGGGGCGGGCGAGCCCCACAGTCAGGACACGGGGCGGGCGGGACCCACAGTCAGGACACAGGGCGGACGGGCCCCACAGTCAGGACACAGGGCGGGCCCCACAGTCAGGACACGGGGCGGGCGAGCCCCACAGTCAGGACACGGGGCGGGCGGGACCCACAGTCAGGACACGGGGCGGGCAGGCCCCACAGTCAGGACACGGGGCGGGCGGGCGGGCCCCACAGTCAGGACATGGGGCGGGTACAGTCAGGACATGGGGCGGGCGTGCCCCACAGTCAGGATATGGGGCGGGCCGGCCCCACAGTCAGGACATGGGGCGGGCGGGCTCCACAGTCAGGACATGGGGCGGACGGGCCCCACAGTCAGGACACGGGGCGGGCCCCACAGTCCAGACCTGGGGCTAGACCCGGGGCAGGCGGCCCATAGTCCAGACACGGGGTGGACGGGCCCCACAGTCCGGACACGGGGCGGGCATGCCCCATAGTCCAGACCTGGGGCTAGACCCGGGGCAGGCGGCCCCACAGTCCAGACCTGAGGCTAGACCCGGGGCAGGCGGTCCCATATTCTAGACAAGGGGTGGACGGGCCTCACAGACCTGACATGGGGCGGACATGCCCCACAGTCCAGACCTTGGGCTAGACCCGGGGCAGGCGACCCACAGTCCGGACACGGGGTGGACGGGCCCCACAGTCCGGACACGGGGCGGGTGGGCCCCAGGGCGGGTGGGCCCCACAGTCAGGACACGGGGCGGGCGGGCCCCACAGTCAGGACATGGGGGGGCGGGCCCCACAGTCAGGACATGGGGCGGGCGGGCCCCACAGTCAGGACATGGGGCGGGCGGGCCCCACAGTCAGGACACGGGGCGGGCGGGCCCCACAGTCAGGACATGGGGCGGGCGGGCCCCACAGTCAGGACATGGGGGGGGCGGGCCCCACAGTCAGGACATGGGGCGGGCGGGCCCCACAGTCAGGACATGGGGCGGGCGGGCCCCACAGTCAGGACATGGGGCGGGCGGGCTCCACAGTCAGGACATGGGGCGGGCGGGCCCCACAGTCAGGACACGGGGCGGGCCCCACAGTCCAGACCTGGGGCTAGACCCGGGGCAGGCGGCCCATAGTCCAGATACTGGGTGGACGGGCCCCACAGTCCGGACACGGGGCGGGCATGCCCCATAGTCCAGACCTGGGGCTAGACCCGGGGCAGGCGGCCCCACAGTCCAGACCTGAGGCTAGACCCAGGGCAGGCGGTCCCATATTCTAGACACGGGGTGGACGGGCCTCACAGACCTGACATGGGGCGGACATGCCACACAGTCCAGACCTGGGGCTAGACCCGGGGCAGGCGACCCACAGTCCGGACACGGGATGGACGGGCCCCACAGTCCGGACACGGGGTGGACGGGCCCCACTGTCCGGACACGGGGTGGACGGGCCCCACAGTCCGGACACGGGGTGGACTGGCCCCACAGTCCGGACACGGGGTGGACGGGCCCCACAGTCCGGACACGGGGTGGACGGGCCCCACAGTCCGGACACGGGGCGGACGGGCCCCACAGTCCGGACACGGGGCGGACGGGCCCCACAGTCCGGACACGGGGCGGACGGGCCCCACAGTCCGGACACGGGACGGACGGGCCCCACAGTCCAGGCTCGGGCGGACGGGCCTCACAGTCCGGACACGGGGCTAGTCCCGGGGCAGGCGGTCCCAAAGTCCGGACACGGGGCGGATGAGCCCCACAGTCTGGACACGGGGCGGGCGAGCCCCACAGTCAGGACACGGGGCGGGCGGGACCCACAGTCAGGACACAGGGCGGACGGGCCCCACAGTCAGGACACAGGGCGGGCCCCACAGTCAGGACACGGGGCGGGCGAGCCCCACAGTCAGGACACGGGGCGGGCGGGACCCACAGTCAGGACACGGGGCGGGCGGGCCCCACAGTCAGGACACGGGGCGGGCGGGCCCCACAGTCAGGACACGGGGCGGGCGGGCGGGCCCCACAGTCAGGACATGGGGCGGGTACAGTCAGGACATGGGGCGGGCGGGCCCCACAGTCAGGATATGGGGCGGGCCGGCCCCACAGTCAGGACATGGGGCGGGCGGGCTCCACAGTCAGGACATGGGGCGGACGGGCCCCACAGTCAGGACACGGGGCGGGCCCCACAGTCCAGACCTGGGGCTAGACCCGGGGCAGGCGGCCCATAGTCCAGACACGGGGTGGACGGGCCCCACAGTCCGGACACGGGGCGGGCATGCCCCATAGTCCAGACCTGGGGCTAGACCCGGGGCAGGCGGCCCCACAGTCCAGACCTGAGGCTAGATCCGGGGCAGGCGGTCCCATATTCTAGACAAGGGGTGGACGGGCCTCACAGACCTGACATGGGGCGGACATGCCCCACAGTCCAGACCTTGGGCTAGACCCGGGGCAGGCGACCCACAGTCCGGACACGGGGTGGACGGGCCCCACAGTCCGGACACGGGGTGGACGGGCCCCACAGTCCGGACACGGGGGGTGGACGGGCCCCACAGTCCGGACACGGGGCGGACGGGCCCCACAGTCCGGACACGGGGCGGACGGGCCCCACAGTCCGGACACGGGGCGGACGGGCCCCACAGTCCGGACACGGGGCGGACGGGCCCCACAGTCCGGACACGGGGCGGACGGGCCCCACAGTCCGGACACGGGGCGGACGGGCCCCACAGTCCGGACACGGGGCGGGCGGGCCCCACAGTCAGGACATGGGGCGGGCGGGCCCCACAGTCAGGACATGGGGCGGGCAGGCCCCACAGTCAGGACATGGGGCGGGCGGGCTCCACAGTCAGGACATGGGGCGGGCGGGCCCCACAGTCAGGACACGGGGCGGGCCCCACAGTCCAGACCTGGGGCTAGACCCGGGGCAGGCGGCCCATAGTCCAGACACGGGGTGGACGGGCCCCACAGTCCGGACACGGGGCGGGCATGCCCCATAGTCCAGACCTGGGGCTAGACCCGGGGCAGGCGGCCCCACAGTCCAGACCTGAGGCTAGACCCAGGGCAGGCGGTCCCATATTCTAGACACGGGGTGGACGGGCCTCACAGACCTGACATGGGGCGGACATGCCACACAGTCCAGACCTGGGGCTAGACCCGGGGCAGGCGACCCACAGTCCGGACACGGGGTGGACGGGCCCCACAGTCCGGACACGGGGTGGACGGGCCCCACTGTCCGGACACGGGGTGGACGGGCCCCACAGTCCGGACACGGGGTGGACTGGCCCCACAGTCCGGACACGGGGTGGACGGGCCCCACAGTCTGGACACGGGGTGGACGGGCCCCACAGTCCGGACACGGGGCGGACGGGCCCCACAGTCCGGACACGGGGCGGACGGGCCCCACAGTCCGGACACGGGGCGGACGGGCCCCACAGTCCGGACACGGGGCGGACGGGCCCCACAGTCCGGACACGGGACGGACGGGCCCCACAGTCCAGGCTCGGGCGGACGGGCCTCATAGTCCGGACATGGGGCTAGTCCCGGGGCAGGCGGTCCCAAAGTCCGGACACGGGGCGGATGAGCCCCACAGTCTGGACACGGGGCGGGCGAGCCCCACAGTCAGGACACGGGGCGGGCGGGACCCACAGTCAGGACACAGGGCAGACGGGCCCCACAGTCAGGACACAGGGCGGGCCCCACAGTCAGGACACGGGGCGGGCGAGCCCCACAGTCAGGACACGGGGCGGGCGGGACCCACAGTCAGGACACGGGGCGGGCAGGCCCCACAGTCAGGACACGGGGCGGGCGGGCCCCACAGTCAGGACACGGGGCGGGCGGGCCCCACAGTCAGGACATGGGGCGGGTACAGTCAGGACATGGGGCGGGCGGGCCCCACAGTCAGGACATGGGGCGGGCGGGCTCCACAGTCAGGACATGGGGAGGACGGGCCCCACAGTCAGGACACGGGGCGGGCCCCACAGTCCAGACCTGGGGCTAGACCCGGGGCAGGCGGCCCATAGTCCAGACACGGGGTGGACGGGCCCCACAGTCCGGACACGGGGCGGGCATGCCCCATAGTCCAGACCTGGGGCTAGACCCGGGGCAGGCGGCCCCACAGTCCAGACCTGAGGCTAGACCCGGGGCAGGCGGTCCCATATTCTAGACAAGGGGTGGACGGGCCTCACAGACCTGACATGGGGCGGACATGCCCCACAGTCCAGACCTTGGGCTAGACCCGGGGCAGGCGACCCACAGTCCGGACACGGGGTGGACAGGCCCCACAGTCCGGACACGGGGTGGACGGGCCCCACAGTCCGGACACGGGGCGGACGGGCCCCACAGTCCGGACACGGGGCGGACGGGCCCCACAGTCCGGACACGGGGCGGACGGGCCCCACAGTCCGGACACGGGGCGGACGGGCCCCACAGTCCGGACACGGGACGGATGGGCCCCACAGTCCAGGCTCGGGGCGGACGGGCCTCACAGTCCGGACACGGGGCTAGTCCCGGGGCAGGCGGCCCCAAAGTCCTGACACGGGGCGGATGAGCCCCACAGTCTGGACACGGGGCGGGCGAGCCCCACAGTCAGGACACGGGGCGGGCGGGACCCACAGTCAGGACACGGGGCGGGCGGGACCCACAGTCAGGACACGGGGCGGGCGGGCCCCACAGTCAGGACACGGGGCGGGCGGGCCCCACAGTCAGGACACGGGGCGGGCGGGCCTCACAGTCAGGACATGGGGCGGGCGGGCCCCACAGTCAGCACATGGGGTGGGCGGGCCCCACAGTCAGGACATGGGGTGGGCGGGCCCCACAGTCAGGACATGGGGCGGGCGGGCCCCACAGTCAGGACATGGGGTGGGCAGTCAGGACATGAGGCGGGCGGGCCCCACAGTCAGGACATGGGGCGGGCGGGCTCCACAGTCAGGACATGGGGCGGGCGGGCTGCACAGTCAGGACATGGGGCGGGCGACAGTCCAGACCTGGGGCTAGACCCGGGGCAGGCGGCCCATTGTCCAGACACAGGGTGGACGGGCCCCACAGTCCGGACACGGGGCGGGCATGCCCCATAGTCCAGACCTGGGGCTAGACCCGGGGAAGGCGGCCCCACAGTCCAGACCTGAGGCTAGACCCGGGGTAGGCGGTCCCATATTCTAGACACGGGGTGGACGGGCCTCACAGACCTGACATGGGGCGGACATGCCCCACAGTCCAGACCTGGGGCTAGACCCGGGGCAGGCGACCCACAGTCCGGACACGGGGTGGACGGGCCCCACAGTCCGGACACGGGGTGGACGGGCCCCACAGTCCGGACACGGGGTGGACAGGCCCCACAGTCCGGACACGGGGTGGACGGGCCCCACAGTCCGGACACGGGGTGGACGGGCCCCACAGTCCGGACACAGGGTGGACGGGCCCCACAGTCCGGACACGGGGCGGACGGGCCTCACAGTCCGGACACGGGGCGGACAGGCCCCACAGTCCGGACACGGGGCGGACGGGCACCACAGTCCAGGCTCGGGACGGACGGGCCTCACAGTCCGGACACGGGGCTAGTCCCGGGGCAGGCGGCCCCAAAGTCCGGACACGGGGCGGATGAGCCCCACAGTCTGGACACGGGGCGGGCGAGCCCCACAGTCAGGACATGGGGCGGGCGGGACCCACAGTCAGGACACAGGGCGGACGGGCCCCACAGTCAGGACACAGGGCAGGCCCCACAGTCAGGACACGGGGCGGGCGAGCCCCACAGTCAGGACACGGGGCGGGCGGGACCCACAGTCAGGACACGGGGCGGGCCCCACAGTCAGGACACGGGGCGGGCGGGCCCCACAGTCAGGACATGGGGCGGGCGGGCTCCACAGTCAGGACACGGGGCGGGCGGGCCCCACAGTCCAGACCTGGGGCTAGACCCGGGACAGGCGGCCCATAGTCCAGACACGGGGTGGACGGGCCCCACAGTCCGGACACGGGGCGGGCATGCCCCATACTCCAGACCTGGGGCTAGACCCGGGCAGGCGGCCCCACAGTCCAGACCTGAGGCTAGACCCGGGGCAGGCGGTCCCATATTCTAGACACGGGGTGGACGGGCCTCACAGACCTGACATGGGGCGGACATGCCCTACAGTCCAGACCTGGGGCTAGACCCGGGGCAGGCGACCCACAGTCCGGACACGGGGTGGACGGGCCCCACAGTCCGGACACGGGGTGGACGGGCCCCACTGTCCGGACACGGGGTGGACGGGCCCCACTGTCCGGACACGGGGTGGACGGGCCCCACAGTCCGGACACAGGGTGGACGGGCCCCACAGTCCGGACACGGGGTGGACGGGCCCCACAGTCCGGACACGGGGTGGACTGGCCCCACAGTCCGGACACGGGGTGGACGGGCCCCACAGTCCGGACACGGGGGGGACGGGCCCCACAGTCCGGACACGGGGCGGACGGCCCCACAGTCCGGACACGGGGCGGACGGGCCCCACAGTCCGGACATGGGGCGGACGGGCCCCACAGTCCGGACACGGGGCGGACGGGCCCCACAGTCCGGACACGGGGCGGACGGGCCCCACAGTCCGGACACGGGGCGGACGGGCCCCACAGTCCGGACACGGGGCGGACGGGTCCCACAGTACAGGCTCGGGGCGGACGGGCCTCACAGTCCGGACACGGGGCTAGTCCTGGGGCAGGCGGCCCCAAAGTCTGGAAACGGGGCGGATGAGCCCCACAGTCTGGACACGGGGCGGGCGAGCCCCACAGTCAGGACACGGGGCGGGCGGGACCCACAGTCAGGACACGGGGCGGGCGGGACCCACAGTCAGGACACAGGGCGGGCCTCACAGTTAGGACACGGGGCGGGCGATCCCCACAGTCAGGACACGGGGCGGGCGTGACCCACAGTCAGGACATGGGGCGGGCTGGCCCCACAGTCAGGACATGGGGCGGGCGGGCCCCACAGTCAGGACATGGGGCGGGCGGGCCCCACAGTCAGGACATGGGGCGGGTGGGCCCCACAGTCAGGACATGGGGCGGGCGGGCCCCACAGTCAGGACATGGGGCGGGTTCCACAGTCAGGACATGGGGCGGGTGGGCTGCACAGTCAGGACATAGGGCGGGCGACAGTCCAGACCTGGGGCTAGACCCGGGGCAGGCGGCCCATAGTCCAGACACGGGGTGGACGGGCCCCACAGTCCGGACACGGGGCGGGCATGCCCCATAGTCCAGACCTGGGGCTAGACCCGGGGCAGGCGGCCCCACAGTCCAGACCTGAGGCTAGACCCGGGGCAGGCGGTCCCATATTCTAGACACGGGGTGGACGGGCCTCACAGACCTGACATAGGGCGGACATGCCCCACAGTCCAGACCTGGGGCTAGACCCGGGGCAGGCGACCCACAGTCCGGACACGGGGTGGACGGGCCCCACAGTCCGGACACGGGGTGGACGGGCCCCACAGTCCGGACACGGGGTGGACGGGCCCCACAGTCCGGACACGAGTTGGACGGGCCCCACGGTCCGGACACGGGGGGGACGGGCCCCACAGTCCGGACACAGGGTGGACGGGCCCCACAGTCCGGACACGGGGTGGACGGGCCTCACAGTCCTGACACGGTGAGGACGGGCCCCACAGTCCGGACACGGGGCGGACGGGCCCCACAGTCCGGACACGGGGCGGACGGGCCCCACAGTCCAGGCTCGGGGCGGACGGGCCTCACAGTCCGGACACGGGGCGGACGGGCCCCACAGTCAGGACACAGGGCGGACGGGCCCCACAGTCAGGACACAGGGCAGGCCCCACAGTCAGGACACGGGGCGGGCGAGTCCCACAGTCAGGACACGGGGCGGGCGGGACCCACAGTCAGGACACGGGGCGCGCGGGCCCCACAGTCAGGACACGGGGCGCGCGGGCCCCACAGTCAGGACACGGGGCGGGCACAGTCAGGACATGGGGCGGGCGGGCTCCACAGTCAGGACATGGGGCGGGCAGTCAGGACACGGGGCGGGCTACAGACCTGGGGCTAGACCCGGGGCAGGCTGCCCATAGTCCAGACACGGGGTGGACGGGCCCCACAGTCCGGACACGGGGCGGGCATGCCCCATAGTCCAGACCTGGGGCTAGACCCGGGGCAGGCGGCCCCACAGTCCAGACCTGAGGCTAGACCCGGGGCAGGCGGTCCCATATTCTAGACACGGGGTGGACGGGCCTCACAGACCTGACATGGGGCGGACATGCCCCACAGTCCAGACCTGGGGCTAGACCCGGGGCAGGCGACCCACAGTCCGGACACGGGGTGGACGGGCCCCACAGTCCGGACACGGGATGGACGGGCCCCACTGTTCGGACACGGGGTGGACGGGCCCCACAGTCCGGACACGGGATGGACGGGCCCCACTGTTCGGACACGGGGTGGACGGGCCCCACAGTCCGGACACGGGATGGACGGGCCCCACAGTCCGGACACGGGGTGGACGGGCCCCACAGTCAGGACATGGGGCGGGCGGGCTCCACAGTCAGGACACGGGGCGGGCGGGCCCCACAGTCCAGACCTGGGGCTAGACCCGGGGCAGGCGGCCCATAGTCCAGACACGGGGTGGACGGGCCCCACAGTCAGGACATGGGGCGGGCGGACCCCACAGTCAGGACATGGGGCGGGCTCCACAGTCAGGACATGGGGCGGGTGGGCTGCACAGTCAGGACATGGGGCGGGCGACAGTCCAGACCTGGGGCTAGACCCGGGGCAGGCGGCCCATAGTCCAGACACGGGGTGGACGGGCCCCACAGTCCGGACACGGGGCGGGCATGCCCCATAGTCCAGACCTGGGGCTAGACCCGGGGCAGGCGGCCCCACAGTCCAGACCTGAGGCTAGACCCGGGGCAGGCGGTCCCATATTCTAGACACGGGGTGGACGGGCCTCACAGACCTGACATGGGGCGGACATGCCCCACAGTCCAGACCTGGGGCTAGACCCGGGGCAGGCGACCCACAGTCCGGACACGGGGTGGACGGGCCCCACAGTCCGGACACGGGGTGGACGGGCCCCACTGTCCGGACACGGGGTGGACGGGCCCCACAGTCCGGACACGGGGTGGACGGGCCCCACAGTCCGGACACGGGGTGGACTGGCCCCACAGTCCGGACACGGGGTGGACGGGCCCCACAGTCCGGACACGGGGGGGACGGGCCCCACAGTCCGGACACGGGGCGGACGGGCCCCACAGTCCGGACACGGGGCGGACGGGCCCCACAGTCCAGGCTCGGGGCGGACGGGCCTCACAGTCCGGACACGGGGCTAGTCCCGGGGCAGGCGGCCCCAAAGTCCGGACACGGGGCCGATGAGCCCCACAGTCCGGACACGGGGCGGGCGAGCCCCACAGTCAGGACACGGGGCGGGCGGGACCCACAGTCAGGACACAGGGCGGACGGGCCCCACAGTCAGGACACAGGGCGGGCCCCACAGTCAGGACACGGGGCGGGCGAGCCCCACAGTCAGGACACGGGGCGGGCGGGACCCACAGTCAGGACACGGGGCGGGCGGGCCCCACAGTCAGGACACGGGGCGGGCGGGCCCCACAGTCAGGACACAGGGCGGGCGGGCCCCACAGTCAGGACATGGGGCTGGCGGGCCCCACAGTCAGGACATGGGGCGGGTGGGCCGGGTGGGCCCCACAGTCAGGACATGGGGCGGGTGGGCCCCACAGTCAGGACACGGGGCGGGTGTGCTGCACAGTCTGGACATGGGGCGGGCGGGCCCCACAGTCCAGACCTGGGGCTAGACCCGGGGCAGGCGGCCCATAGTCCAGACACGGGGTGGACGGGCCTCACAGACCTGACATGGGGCGGACATGCCCCACAGTCCAGACCTGGGGCTAGACCCGGGGCAGGCGACCCACAGTCCGGACACGGGGTGGACGGGCCCCACAGTCCGGACACGGGGTGGACGGGCCCCACAGTCCGGACACGGGGTGTCCACAGTCAGGACATGGGGCGGGTGGGCTGCACAGTCAGGACATAGGGCGGGCGACAGTCCAGACCTGGGGCTAGACCCGGGGCAGGCGGCCCATAGTCCAGACACGGGGTGGACGGGCCCCACAGTCCGGACACGGGGCGGGCATGCCCCATAGTCCAGACCTGGGGCTAGACCCGGGGCAGGCGGCCCCACAGTCCAGACCTGAGGCTAGACCCGGGGCAGGCGGTCCCATATTCTAGACACGGGGTGGACGGGCCTCACAGACCTGACATAGGGCGGACATGCCCCACAGTCCAGACCTGGGGCTAGACCCGGGGCAGGCGACCCACAGTCCGGACACGGGGTGGAAGGGCCCCACAGTCCGGACACGGGGTGGACGGGCCCCACAGTCCGGACACGGGGTGGACGGGCCCCACAGTCCGGACACGAGTTGGACGGGCCCCATGGTCCGGACACGGGGGGGACGGGCCCCACAGTCCGGACACGGGGTGGACGGGCCTCACAGTCCTGACACGGTGAGGACGGGCCCCACAGTCCGGACACGGGGCGGACGGGCCCCACAGTCCGGACACGGGGCGGACGGGCCCCACAGTCCAGGCTCGGTGCGGACGGGCCTCACAGTCCGGACACGGGGCGGACGGGCCCCACAGTCAGGACACAGGGCGGACGGGCCCCACAGTCAGGACACAGGGCAGGCCCCACAGTCAGGACACGGGGCGGGCGAGTCCTACAGTCAGGACACGGGGCGGGCGGGACCCACAGTCAGGACACGGGGCGCGCGGGCCCCACAGTCAGGACACGGGGCGCGCGGGCCCCACAGTCAGGACACGGGGCGGGCACAGTCAGGACATGGGGCGGGCGGGCTCCACAGTCAGGACATGGGGCGGGCAGTCAGGACACGGGGCGGGCTACAGACCTGGGGCTAGACCCGGGGCAGGCTGCCCATAGTCCAGACACGGGGTGGACGGGCCCCACAGTCCGGACACGGGGCGGGCATGCCCCATAGTCCAGACCTGGGGCTAGACCCGGGGCAGGCGGCCCCACAGTCCAGACCTGAGGCTAGACCCGGGGCAGGCGGTCCCATATTCTAGACACGGGGTGGACGGGCCTCACAGACCTGACATGGGGCGGACATGCCCCACAGTCCAGACCTGGGGCTAGACCCGGGGCAGGCGACCCACAGTCCGGACACGGGGTGGACGGGCCCCACAGTCCGGACACGGGATGGACGGGCCCCACTGTTCGGACACGGGGTGGACGGACCCCACAGTCCGGACACGGGATGGACGGGCCCCACAGTCCGGACACGGGGTGGACGGGCCCCACAGTCCGGACACGGGATGGACGGGCCCCACAGTCCGGACACGGGGTGGACGGGCCCCACAGTCAGGACATGGGGCGGGCGGGCTCCACAGTCAGGACACGGGGCGGGCGGGCCCCACAGTCCAGACCTGGGGCTAGACCCGGGGCAGGCGGCCCATAGTCCAGACACGGGGTGGACGGGCCCCACAGTCAGGACATGGGGCGGGCGGGCCCCACAGTCAGGACATGGGGCGGGCTCCACAGTCAGGACATAGGGCGGGTGGGCTGCACAGTCAGGACATGGGGCGGGCGACAGTCCAGACCTGGGGCTAGACCCGCGGCAGGCGGCCCATAGTCCAGACACGGGGTGGACGGGCCCCACAGTCCGGACACGGGGCGGGCATGCCCCATAGTCCAGACCTGGGGCTAGACCTGGGGCAGGCGGCCCCACAGTCCAGACCTGAGGCTAGACCCGGGGCAGGCGGTCCCATATTCTAGACACGGGGTGGACGGGCCTCACAGACCTGACATGGGGCGGACATGCCCCACAGTCCAGGCTCGGGGCGGACGGGCCTCACAGTCCGGACACGGGGCTAGTCCCGGGGCAGGCGGCCCCAAAGTCCGGACACGGGGCGGATGAGCCCCACAGTGTGGACACGGGGCGGGCGAGCCCCACAGTCAGGACACGGGGCGGGCGGGACCCACAGTCAGGACACAGGGCGGACGGGCCCCACAGTCAGGACACAGGGCGGGCCCCACAGTCAGGACACGGGGTGGGCGAGCCCCACAGTCAGGACAGGGGGCGGGCGGGACCCACAGTCAGGACACGGGGCGGGCGGGCCCCACAGTCAGGACACGGGGCGGGCGGGCCCCACAGTCAGGACACGGGGCGGGCGGGCCCCACAGTCAGGACATGGGGCTGGCGGGCCCCACAGTCAGGACATGGGGCGGGTGGGCCGGGTGGGCCCCACAGTCAGGACATGGGGCGGGTGGGCCCCACAGTCAGGACATGGGGCGGGTGGGCCCCACAGTCAGGACACGGGGCGGGTGGGCTGCACAGTCTGGACATGGGGCGGGCGGGCCCCACAGTCCAGACCTGGGGCTAGACCCGGGGCAGGCGGCCCATAGTCCAGACACGGGGTGGACGGGCCCCACAGTCCGGACACGGGGCGGGCATGCCCCATAGTCCAGACCCGGGGCTAGACCCGGGGCAGGCGGCCCCACAGTCCAGACCTGAGGCTGGACCCGGGGCAGGCGGTCCCATATTCTAGACACGGGGTGGACGGGCCTCACAGACCTGACATGGGCGGACATGCCCCACAGTCCAGACCTGGGGCTAGACCCGGGGCAGGCGACCCACAGTCCGGACACGGGGTGGACGGGCCCCACAGTCCGGACACGGGGTGGACGGGCCCCACAGTCCGGACACGGGGTGGACGGGCCCCACAGTCGGGACACGGGGTGGACGGGCCCCACAGTCCGGACACAGGGCGGACGGGCCCCACAGTCCGGACACGGGACGGACGGGCCCCACTGTCCGGACACGGGGTGGACGGGCCCCACAGTCGGGACACGGGGTGGACGGGCCCCACAGTCCGGACACAGGGCGGACGGGCCCCACAGTCCGGACACGGGACGGACGGGCCCCACAGTCCGGACACGGGGTGGACGGGCCCCACAGTCCGAACACGGGGCGGACGGGCCCCACAGTCCAGGCTCGGGGCGGACGGGCCTCACAGTCCGGACACGGGGCTAGTCCTGGGGCAGGCAGCCCCAAAGTCCGGACACGGGGCGGATGAGCCCCACTTTCAGGACACGGGGCGGGCGGGACCCACAGTCAGGACACAGGGCGGACGGGCCCCACAGTCAGGACACAGGGCGGGCCCCACAGTCAGGACATTGGGCGGGCGGGCTCCACAGTCAGGATACAGGGCTGGCAGGCCCCACAGTCCGGACACAGGGCTAATCCCGGGGCAGGTGGCCCCACAGTCCAGACCTGGGGCTAGACCCGGGGCAGGCGGCCCACAGTCCAGACACGGGGTGGACGGGCCCCACAGTCCAGATACGGGGTGGGCATGCCCCATAGTCAAGACCTGGGGCTAAACCCGGGGCTGGCGGCCCCACAGTCCAGACCTGAGGCTAGACCCGGGGCAGGCGGCCCCACATTCTAGACACGGGGTGGACGGGCCCCACAGTCCGGATACGGGGCGGGCATGACCCATAGTCAAGACCTGGGGCTAGACCCGGGGCAGGCGGCCCCACAGTCCAGACCTGAGGCTAGACCCGGGGCAGGCGGCCCCACATTCTAGACACAGGTTGGACGGGCCCCACAGTCCTGACACGGGGCGGACATGCCCCACAGTACAGACCTGGGGCTAGACCCGGGGTAGGCTGCCCCAAAGTCCGGACACGGGGTCTACGAGCCCCACAGTCCAGACATAGGGTGGGCGGGCCCCACAGTCCAGGCTCGGGGCTAAACCCGGGGAAGCCGGCCCCACAGTCCAGACTCGGGGCAGGCGGGGGGGTCCCCACAGTCCGTACACGGGGCGGGCGGGCCCCACAGTCTGTACCCGGGGCTGGCGGGGGGCTCCACAATCCAGACCTGGGGCTATACTCGGGGCGGGCGGCCCCACCGTCCAGACCTGGGGCTAGATCCGAAGCAGACGGCCCCACAGTCCGTACACGGGCGGACGGGCCCACATTCCAGACACGGGGCGGCCGCAGTCCGGATATAGGGCGGACGGGCCGCACAGTCCAGGCTCGGGGCTAGACCCGGGGCGGACGGGCCCCACAGCCCAGGCTCAGGGCGCATGGGCCCCACAGCCCTGGCTCGAGGCGGACGGGCCCCACAGTCCAGGCTCGGGGCGGACGGGCCCTACAACCCAGACTCGGGGCGGACGGGCCCCACAGTCCAGGCTCGGGGCGAACGGGCCCCACAGTCCAGGCTCGGGGCGGACAGGCCCCACAGTCCAGACCTGAGGCTAGACCCGGGGTAGGCGGCCCCACAGTCCAGATACTGGGTGGACGGGCCCCACAGTCCAGACCTGGGGCTAGACCCCGGGTTGGCAGCCCCAAAGTCCGGACACGGGGTGGACGAGCCCCACAGTCCGGACACGGGGAGGCCACAGTCCAGACATAGGGTGGGCGGGCCCCACAGTCCAGGCTCGGGGCTAGACCCAGGGTAGCCGGCCCCACATTTCTGACCTGGGGCGGGGAGCCACACAGTCCAGGCTTGGGGCGGACGGGCCCCACTGTCCAGGCTCGGGGCGGATGGGCCCCACAGTACTGGCTCGGGGCGAACGGGCCCCACAGTCCACGCTCGGGCCCCACTGTCCATGCTCTGGATGGACGGGCCCCACAGTCCACGCTTGGAGCGGACGGGCCCCACAGTCCAGGCTCGGGGCGGACGGGCCCCACAGTCCAGGCTCGGGGCGGGCGGGCCCATAGTTACGACACGGGGTGGGCGGGCCCTACAGTCCGGACACGGGGCTAGTCCCAGGGCAGGCGGCCCCACAATCCGGACACGGGGCGGAGGGGCCCCACAGTCCTGACACGGGGCGGGCTTGCCCCACAGTCCTGACCTGGGGCTAGAGCCGGGGCAGGCGGCCCCACAGTCCGGACACGGGGTGGACGGGCCCCACAGTCCGGACATAGGGCAGGCGGGCCCCACAGTCCAGGCTCGGGGCTAGACCCGGGGGCAGCTGGCCCCAAAGTCCAGACCCGGGGCGGGCGGGGGGGCCCCACAGTCCAGGCTCGGGGCGGACGGGCCCTACAGTCCAGGCTCGGGGCGGACGGGCCCCACAGTCCAGGCTCGGGGCGGACGGGCCCCACAGTCCAGGCTCGGGGCGGACGGGCCCCACAGTCCAGGCTCGGGGCGGACGGGCCCCACAGTCCAGGCTCGGGGCTGACGGGCCCCACAGTCCAGGCTCGGGGCTGACAGGCCCCACAGTCCAGGCTCGGGGCTGACGGGCCCCACAGTCCAGGCTCGGGGCGGACGGGCCCCACAGTCCACTCTCGGGCCCCACAGTCCATGCTCGGGGTGGACTGGCCCCACAGTCCAGGCTCGGGGCGGACGGGCCCCACAGTCCAGGCTCGGGGCGGATGGGCCTCCCTTTCCCGCTCGGGGCGGGCGTGCCCCACAGTCCAGGCTCGGGGCGGACAGGCCCCACAGTCCAGGTTCGGGGCGGACGGGCCCCACAGTCCAGGCTCGGGGCGGACGGGCCCCACAGTCCAGGCTCGGGGCGGACGGGCCCCACAGTCCGGACACGGGGCGGACGAGCCCTACAGTCCGGACACGGGGCGGCCACAGTCCGGACATAGGGTGGGCGGGCCGCACATTCCACGTTCAGGGCTAGACCCGGGGCAACCGGCCCCACAGTCCTGACATGGGGCGGACATGCCCCACAGTCCGGACACGGGGTGGACGAGCCCTACAGTCCGGACACGGGGCGGCCACAGTCCGGACATAGGGTGGGCGGGCCGCACATTCCAGGTTCGGGGCTAGACCCGGGGAAACCGGCCCCACAGTTCGGACACGGGGCGGCCGCAGTCCGGATATAGGGCGGGCCCCACAGTCCAGGCTCGGGGCTAGACCCGGGAGAGGCGGGCCCCACAATCCAGGCTCGGAGCGGACGGGCCCCGCAGTCTGGGCTCGGAGCGGACGGGCACCACAGTCCAGGCTCGGAGCGGACGGGCCCCACAGTCCGGACACGAGCTAGTACCAGGGCTGGCGGCCCCACAGTCCAGACCTGAGGCTAGACCATGGGAAGGTGGCCCCACAGTCCAGACACGGGGAGGATGGGCCCCACAGTCCTGACACGGGCTTGACATGCCCCACAGTCCAGACCTGGAGATAGACCCGGGGCAGGCAGCCCCAAAGTCCGGACACGGGGTGGACGAGCCCCACAGTCCGGACACGGGGCGGCCACAGTCCGGACATAGGGTGGGCCCCACAGTCCAGGCTCGGGGCTAGACCCGGGGCAGCCGGCCCCACAGTTCAGACCCGGGGCGGGTGGGGGGCCCCACAGTCCGTGCCCGGGGCTTACGCGGGGGCCCACAGTCCAGACCTGGGGCTAGACTCGGGGCGGGTGGGGGGCCCCACCATCCGGACCTGGGGTGGGGGGCCCCACAGTCCATTCCAGGGGCTAGACCCAATGCAGGCGGCCCCACAGTCCGGACACGGGGTGGACAGGCCCCACTGTCCAGATGCAGTGCGGCCACAGTCCATACATAGGGCGGGCCCCACAGTCCAGGCTCGGGGCGGACGGGCCCCACAGTCCAGGCTCGGGGCGGACGGGCCCCACAGTCCTGGCTCGGGGCGGATGGGCCCCAGAGTCCAGGCTCGGGGCGGACGGGCCCCACAGTCCAGGCTCGGGGCGGACGGGCCCCCCTTTCCCGCTCGGGGCGGGCGTGCCACACAGTCCAGGCTCGGGGCGTGCGGTGCCCACAGTCAGGACACGGGACGGGCGGGCTCCACAGTCAGGACCCGGGGCAGGCGGCCCCACAGTCTAGACTTGGGGCTAGACCCGGGGCAGGCGGCCCACAGTCCGGGCAGGCGGCCCACTGTCCGGACACGGGGTGGACGGGCCCCACAGTCCGGACACGGGGCGGGCATGCCCCACAGTCCAGACCTGGGGCTAGACCCGGAGCAGGCGGCCCACAGTCCGGACACGGGGTGGACGGTCCCACAGTCCGGACACGGGGGAGACCACAGTACGGACATAAGGCGGGCGGGCCCCACAGTCCAGGCTCGGGGCTAGACCCGGGGGCAGTCGGCCCCACAGTTCAGACCCGGGGCGGGGTGCCCCACAGTCAGGACACAGGGCGGGCTGGCCCCACAGTCAGGACACTCTGCGGGCGAGCCCCACAGTAAGGACACGGGGCGAACGGGCCCCACAGTCAGGACACGGGGTGGGCGGGGGTGGGCGGGCCCATAGTTAGGACACGGTGCTAGTCCTGGGGCAGGCGGCCCAACAGTCCAGACCTGCGGCTAGACCCGGGGCTGGCGGCCGCAAAGTCCGGACACGGGTCGGACGGGCCCCACAGTCCTGACACGGGGCGGGCATGCCCCACAGTCCAGAGTTGGGGCTAGACCCAGGGCAGGCAGCCCCACAGTCCGGACACGGGGTGGACGGGCCCCACAGTACGGACACGAGGCGGCCACAGTCCAGACATAGGGCGGGCGGTCCCCACAGTCCAGGCTCGGGGCTAGACCCGGGGGCAACCGGCCCCACAGTCCAGGCTCGGGGCGGACGGGCCCCACAGTCAGGACACAGTGCGGGCGGGCCCATAGTTAGGACACGGGGCGGGACCCACAGTCCGGGGACAGGGCTTGTCCCGGGGCAGGCGGCCCCACAGTCCGGACACGGGGCGGACGGGCCCCACAGTCCTGACACGGGGTGGGCATGCCCCACAGTCCAGACCTGGGGCTAGACCCGGGGCAGGCGGCCCCACAGTCCAGACACGGGGCGGCCACAGTACGGACATAGGGCGGGCGGGCCCCACAGTCTAGGCTCGGGGCTAGACCCGGGGGCAGCCGGCCCCACAGTCCAGACCCTGGGCGGACGGGGGGCCCCACAGTCCAGGCTCGGGGCGGACAGGCCCCACAGTCCACGCTCGGGCCCCACAGTCCAATCTCGGGGTGGACGGGCCCCACAGTCCAGGCTCGGGGCGGATGGTCCCCACAGTCCAGGCTCTGGGCGGACGGGCCCCCCTTTCCCGCTCGGGTCGGGCGTGCCCCACAGTCCAGGCTCGGGGCGCGCGTGCCCCACAGTCCGGACACGGGGCTAGTCCCGGGACTGGTGGCCCCACAGTCCAGACCTGGGGCTAGACCTGGGGCAGGCGGCCCCAAAGTTCGGACTCGGGGCGGATGGGCCCCACAGTCTGGAGTTGGGGCGGGCGAGCCCCAAAGTGAGGACACGGGGCGGGCGGGCTCCACAGTCAGGACACTGGGCGGGCAGGCCCAACAGTGTGGATACGGGGTGGGTGGGCCTCACAGTCAGGACACGGGGTGGGCGGGCCCATAGTTAGGACAAGGGGCGGACGGGCCCCACAGTCCTGACACGGGGTGGGCATGCCCCACAGTCCAGACCTGGGGCTAGACCCGGGGCAGGCGACCTCACAGTCCGGACATGGGGCGGCCACAGTACGGACAGAGGGCGGACGGGCCCCACAGTCCAGGTTCGGGGCGGACAGGCCCCACCGGCCAGGCTCGGGGCGGACGGGCCCCACAGTCCACGTTCTGGC
Organism: Phyllobates terribilis; assembly: GCF_046119375.1. Taxonomy (NCBI): domain Eukaryota; kingdom Metazoa; phylum Chordata; class Amphibia; order Anura; family Dendrobatidae; genus Phyllobates; species Phyllobates terribilis. The sequence goes on along the minus strand of NW_027363063.1, from coordinate 1,503,436 downwards.
CCCACAGTCCACGCTCGGGGGCGGATGGGCCCCACAGTTCACGCTCGAGGCGGTCGGGCCCCACAGTCCACGCTCGGGCCCCACAGTCCAGGCCCGGGGCAGACGGGCCCCAAACTCCAGGCTCGGGGCGGACGGGCCCCACAGTCCAGGCTCGGGGCGGACGGGCCCCACAGTCCAGGCTCGGGGCGGACGGGCCCCACAGTCAAGGCTTGGGGCGGACGGGCCCCACAGTCAAGGCTTGGGGCGGACGGGCCCCACAGTGCAGGCTCGGGGCGGACGGGCCCCACAGTCCAGGCTCTGGGCGGACGGGCCCCACAGTCCAGGCTCGGGGCGGACGGGCCCCACAGTCCAGGCTCGGGGATAGTCCCGGGGCAGGCGGCCCCACAGTCCAGACCTGGGGTTAGACCCAGGGCAGGCGGCCCCAAAGTCCAGACACAGGGCGGACGGTCCCCACAGTCCAGACCCATGGCGGGCGGCCCAACAGTCCAGACCCAGGGCGGGCGGCCCAACAGTCCAGACCCAGGGCGGGCGGCCCAACAGTCCAGACCCGAGGCGGGCGGCCCAACAGTCCAGACCCGAGGCGAGCGGCCCACCAGTCCAGAACCAAGGTGGGCGGCCCAACAGTCCAGATCTGAGTCGGGCAGCCCAACAGTCCAGACCCGAGTCGGGCGGCCCAACAGTCCAGACATGGGGCCAGACCCGAGGAGGGTGGCCAATTGGTGCAACATGTGCAGTTCCACAGGGACCCAAGATGTAAAGGGGCCACCACCACCTCCTAATCAGGTCAATTGTGCATTATGATGAGCTATGCCAATATACTGATAGAGGGGAACTGTCCAGACCCGAGGCGGGCGGCCCAACTGTCCAGACCCGAAGTGGGAGGTCCAACAGTCCAGACTCAAGGCGGGAAGTCCCACAGTCCAGACACGAAGCCAGGCCCGAGGTGGGCGGCCCAACAGTCCAGACACGGGGCCATGCCCGAGGCGGCCCGCCCAATAGTTCAGACACGGGGCTAGATATACTGTTCTGATAGAGGGGCCCTCTTCTGGCTGTGTCCACCCCTGACGTACAGATATACAGCAATATGCAGCAGGAGAGACAAGATCCAGGGAGATATCCGATCGCCAGAACTGGGGTCAGGAAGGAATTTTTTCCCCCCTAGGGGGTTTTCTTCGCCTTCCTCTGGATCTTTGGTTCCAGTGGCTCTCATCAGGTCTGCACTATCCGCAGCAAGTTCTGTAGTCTCTATCGGGCCTGACCTGAGAGTCATTGTGAACTTTAATTTATTAAAGGGCCAGTAATATTTTTATTACAATGTGGCTTATTGCTATTCCAATAAAAAAATTAATAATAATATATTGTGTTGTGTGTTTTATTTGTGTGGACTTCACCCTACAGAAACAATGATGAGAGTGAACGCTGACGCTCAATATTCCAGAACTAGAACCAGACTTGGCTCATCCGGCATATAATAAAGTGTCTGTCTCATCTGCTGTATACATGATGGCAGCTGCTGCAGGACCAGGGAGTATAGAGGGTGCTACATACAGGAGCATCTCACAAAATTAGAATATCATCAAAAAGTTAATTTCAGTTCTTCAATATAAAAAGTCAAAGTCATATATTATATAGAGTCATTACAAACAGAGTGATCTATTTCAAGTGTTTATTTCTGTTAATGTTGATGGTTATGGCTTACAGCCAATGAAAACACAACAGTCATTATCTCAGTAAACTTAAATAATTAACAAAAAACACCTGCAAAGGCTTCCTAAGCATTTAAAAAGTCCCTTAGTCTGTTTCAGTAGGCTCCGCAATCATGGGGAAGACTGTTGACTTGACAGATGTCCAGAAGGCAGTCATTGACACTCCACAAGGTCCCAGACTTCCAATTTTAATTTGTTTCATTTCATTTGTTTAGCTGCTGGAGGTCTAGTGTGAAGTTTCCACCATCAGTGATGGTTTGGGGAGCCATGTCATCTTCTGGTGTAGGTCCACTGTGTTTTATCAAGACCAAAGTCAGCGCAGCCATCTACCAGGAAATATTAGAGCACTTCATGCTTCCCTCTGCAGACAAACTTTTGGAGATGGAAATGTCATTCTCCAGCAGGACTTGGCCCCTGTCCACACGGCCAAAAGTACCAATACCTGGTTTACACACAACAGTATCACTGTGCTTGATTGGCAGCAAACTCGCCTGACCTTAACCCCATAGAGAATCTATTATAGAGAATCTTTGGGGTATTGTCAAGAGGAAGATGAGAAACCCCAGACACAACAATGCAGACGAGCTGAAGGCTGCTATCAAAGCCACCTGGGCTTCCATAACCCCTCAGCAGTGCCACAGGCTGATCGCCTCCATGCCACACCGCATTGATGCAGTAATTGATGCAAAAGGAGCCCCGACCAGGTATTGAGGGCATTTACTGAACATACATTTCAATAGGCCAATATTTCGGATTTTAAAATAATTTTTCAAGCTGTTATAAAGTATTCTAATTTACTGAGATAATAACTTTTGTGTTTCCATTGGCTGTAAGCCATAATCATCAACATTATCAGAAATAAATACTTGAAATAGATCCCTCTGTGTGTAATGACTCTATATAATATATGAGTTTCACTTTTTGTATTGAGGAACTGAAATAAAGTAACTTTTTGATGATATTCTAGTTTTGTGAGATGCACCTGTACATAGAGCAGGTCACATATAACTCCAGCCCAAGTTACATCACCAGTGTTTTGGGGGTCGGTCTCTGTGATGGGGGCACTTATATTGTATTGGTCCTATAAAACACACTACCTGAAAGACTGATGACCAGATCACAGCAAAGCAGAATGCAGGAAACCCAGGAAAATGGCTAAATAGGTGTCACAGGGTGCAATAAGTAGCCATGGGCCCCAAGACAAAACTAGGGCCGCACTCAGAAATGAACACAATAGCCCATTTACCAAGGCTGGCTATAGGTAGTAAAGCAGATACTTGGAGGGATTTGTGCCAAATTTTCCACCTATTTATTAGAACGAAGAAAATAGTGTTACAGGGTCAGGATAGGGTTAAAAATCTTGTGAGTTTATTTGTAGTAAAAAATATATAAAAACATCACCATAGGTCGCGATCCTAACCAGAATAATGTTTAACCGCAAATGCGTTTCCGACTTGCATCTTTAGTTATTGCAATAGGATAGGACAGATACACAATTCAAGTTAAAGGGAATCTGTCAGAAGGTTTTGCTACGTAATCCGAGATCAGCATGATGTAGGGGCAGAGAGCCTGATTCCAGCGATGCATCACTTACTAGACTGCTTGGTGCAGTTTTGATAGAATCCCTGCTTTCTCTGTTGTAAATGAAGCAGTGCTCAGAATGTTAAGCCCTGTGTAACCCCGCCCACGCTGGCAGATTCCTGTATACAAACTGCAAATCAGTGGTGAGGGCGGGGTTACACAGATTAGCCTGACTGGCCTGTACCTGAGACCTAGTCAGGCAGTGATCATCTCCTGTTGATAAAACATGGATTGTATTGAAACTACAACACACAGCCTAATAAGTGACACATCCCTGGAATCAGGATATCTTGCTCTACATCATGCTGCTCTCAGATTAAGTAGCAAAAATCTGCTGACAGATTCCCTTTAATAAAGTACATGTCCTGTTTTGTATCTCCCAGAGCAATGTCATCAGTGTCGCTCACCACCAATGCAGATGTGAGTGGTGCCGGACAACCTCTTTATGTCAAATAATTCCCTGCAGAGCTGGCATCCATCTGAGGAGATGGACACACATCTGCCTGACAGGTGGGTGGAGATGAATTGGTTGATATATCCCACTCTTAGTCCACTTGGCTAAAAAGATGATTTACATCCAGGGAAGAGGGACAGAGGGGCAGGAACACAAGAAAAGCAACGCCGTATTCAGAACAGGGGCATTTACACCAGGTAAAAAATTACATCGTTATGGAAAGTGACAGGTTCTCTTTAAAGGGAATTCAGAAGACTGAGAACACCTACAACACCTGAAATGGATGACCCACATCTCTGGTTTACTCTATTATGACCGGCTATTAATGGAAAAAGTATGGAAATGGGACCAGTCGTGTGCAGGGTCCTCACATACAAAGGTTGAAAAAAAGATGATGGGGCTGGTATCTACTATAGACAAGTTGTGGGGCCGCACATCAACTAGTCCATAAACCTCCTGCAATCAGCAGCAAACCAAAGACAAGTGCGAAGCATCATGCTCCGTGTGCATTACCTAATTCCCTATTAGTTATTAATTTGTGGGGATAATTTGGGACATTAATTTGACTGCTGGTTCTATTAGCTCAATAGGTCCACAGGAATCCTTGATTAGTTTAGGAAAGGGCATCCACTATGGTTACTGGACACATGAAGTCCCCCACAACCACGATCCCCATACACAATAGATACAAGGTAGAAAGTCTTGCCCTGTTGAACACAACACCTGACTTGAGGCCACCACATCTTGGTTGTCCAATGTTCTTGCTTCTCTAGGGCTCTTCTCAGATATTCATTATACCAGCTCCCCAGAATACCAAAGCTAGGGTGGGTGACCGCGAGCCCTGGTGGATGTCATAACTGCAGCCACCCAGGGGCAATACTCCATAACAACAATCCCCTGAGGTGGTGTAGGATGTAAGGACCTATTCACACTACATTCAGCGCTGCATTCAGGTCTTTACACAAGGCTTACAACTGAATCCCTGAAATTCAGGATTGTGCTGTCTGAAATGAGACATCTGAAAGCAGAGCAAATGGAGCCTAAAGATTCATACTTTAGGCTCGGTTTGCCTTTGTTCAAATCAATGGAAAAAATCCCCATCTCTACATGTCTGACAGCCATTCTATTCCAGCGTCAGCTGTATTCCAACCACAGTCCACCTCATTTTACTTAATGTGCTTCTGATTAGGTGATCACCTGAACCAAATCTTATGTAACGAGGGAAAGGATAAAAAACACTGCTGTGGTCTTCACAATCCTCTTGTAATAGGACAAGCTGGATGGCAAAACAAGTGCTAGGAATAGCCCAAAAGTAATTTGAATGAAAAACTAACTTTTAACCATGCCAAAGGAGTTGAAAAGAAAAGTCTTGAGTGAGGAAAAGAAGGGCTCAATTCTGGCTTCTCTAGCAGAGGGATACAGTGAGCGTCATGTTGCCTCCATCGTTAAAATTTCAAAGACGGCAGTCCATTACAACAAGGTCAAGCAGCAGACATTGGGGACAACAAAGCTACAGACCGGCAGAGGGCGAAAGCGACTCTCCACTGACCGGGATGACCGTCATCTTATTCTAATGTCACTCAGCAACCGCAGGATGACATCAAGTGACCTACAGAAGGAATGGCAAATGGCAGCTGAGGTGAAGTGCACGGCAAGAACAGTTCATAACTGGCTCCTAGAGACCTCAAGTCATGTAAAGCTAGAAAAAAGCCTTTCATCAATGAGAAGCAAAGGAGAGCCAGGCTGAAGTTTGCCAAAGACCATAAGGATTGGACCATAGAGGACTGGAGTAAGGTAATCTTCTCTGATGAGTCTAATTTTCAGCTTTGCCCAACACCTGGTCATCTAATGGTTAGACGGAGACCTGGAGAGGCATACAAGCCACAGTGTCTTGCACCACTGTGAAATTTGGTGGAGGATCGGTGATGATCTGGGGATGCTTCAGCAAGGCTGGAATTGGGCAGGTTAATCTTTGCGAAGGACGTATGAATCAAGCCGCATACAAGGTTATCCTTGAAAAAACACTTGCTTCCTTCTGCTCAGGCAATGTTCCCCAACTCTGAGGACTGGTTTTTCCAGCAGGACAATGCCCCATGCCACACAGCTAGGTCAATCAATGTGTGGATGAAGGAGCACCACATCAAGACCCTGTCATGGCCAGCCCAATCTCCAGACCTGAACCCCATGGAAAACCTCTGGAATATAATCAAGAGGAAGATGGATAGTCACAAGCCATCAAACAAAGAAGAACTTCTTACATTTTTGTGCCAGGAGTGGCATAAGGTCACCCAAAAGCAGCGTGAAAGACTGGTGGAAAGCAGCCAAGACGCATGAAAGCTGGGATTAAAAATCATGGTTATTCCACCAAATATTGATGTCTGAACTCTTCCTGAGTTAAAACATGAGTATTGTTGTTTCTAAATGAATAAGAACTTGTTTTCTTTGCAGTATTTGAGGTCTGACAGCACTGGTTCTCTGGTTCTCTGTTTCTTTTTTATTATTTTGACGATTTCTCATTTGCTGCAAATAAATACAAAATTTTTAGCTTTGAATTTCGGAGACATGTTGTCAGTAGTTTATAGAATAAAACAACAATGTACATTTTACTCAAAAATAGACCTATAAAGAGAAAAATCAGAGAAAATGAAAATGAGCTGTGTATATATAGATATATATAGATATATACACACACACATTATATACATACACACATTATATTATATACACACACACATATATATGTGGCGCCCCTGAGGGTTCGGTCACCACAGAGGTACTGCATCTCACCCAGAGCTGTGGTATCTCACTCTCAGGTAAGGAAGGAGTACAGCTCAGGACCCCAACACCTGCATTCATTACACCACACTTCAGAGGGCGAGGCGAGATTGCTCCTACGGGAGAGCACAGTCCCTGGTCCCTGGCTGGAGTGGGGGGAACCTAGTAAAGGGGTGTGGGTGGAGGACGTAGTTAAGGGGAGCACATAGAAGGAAGAAATAAAAAGAGAAACCACCTTAGAAAGACAGATTAGTCTGAGGAGGAAAGTGCCAGGAGCAGAGGCTCTGTAGGAGCTCTTTTCCAGAGGCGGGCCTAGCCAGTGAGGCCCAAGGCTGAGAGGAAGAAGAGAAGGAGAGGAGAGGGAGCAGGAAGGCTCCAGGAACCAGAAGAAAGGATCCCAGGGGTACAGGCAGTGCGAGAGGCCACCCGTACGCCCGAATCTGCCGGGAGGTGGAGGGGTCAGGCTGCATACAGGGAACTGGTCCCTCAACTAGTAGAAGATTGCACGTCTTAACTAGAAACCGGAGGCTGCAGTATTTCATGTCCAGTAGCCAACATTCCATACCAGTCTCAACAGGAAGGTAGCTATATAGGACCCAGGGGACGGAACAGACGTCGCCCGCCAAGGCCCGCAGGTACTGGACTGGGACACTTGGTATGAGGTTCAGGGAGACAGCCAGAGAGAGGACACAGAAGGGGGTCCTGCTATGTACTCCGGAGTTACCTGGGGGTGGACTGAACCCCTCACTGAGTAAATGCAGCACGGCACGGGAAGTTACCTTGACGTCTGTAACTTGGACTGCAATAACTGTGAGTAAAGATCCAGAGGACTGCACCACCTTGTCTGTGTTTCTTGCAGCGCCATCACTCCCTGCACTACAACGCCCAGCGCAACCTACAACAACATCTACACTGCCCTGGAGCTAGCTCTTCCTGTGGAGAGCCACACCATCCCTGCTGCAGTAACATCAGCTTCAGAGGACGGCTCCACAGCGGCCGCTCCCTTTAGCCGCATTCCACAGGTGGCGTCACAAACTTTAACATAAACTATAAAAATCCCCTGTAAATATATCCCTTTTTATTGACCACCCTGGATCACGAACCGGGTCACCGCCACTGTGACATCCCCCAGCATCTACCGGCCCGGCACCGGGTACCCCACGGCCCAGGGGGAGCGTCATATATATCGGCAGAGCATCCCTCTCAAAGTCTGCACCGCTCTCGCTCACTAACTCAAGCAACCTGCACCGCCTCGCACCCCTCTAGCACACGCACACAGCACCCCCTTGCATCCCTCTATCCCACACACCCTGCATATCCATGCACACTTATCAACTGTGCGAAGGTCACTGGTAAAATACTGGAGGGGAAATATGTGTCAATCAGGATGTTACCATCAGTGATATGAACCCGGAAAAATGCTCCAGCATACTAAGTGCTGAGAGGGGTTAATCGACCATGCTAAGGGCTCGGTTTAGTGAACAGCTAAAGAGTGGGTAGGAGGCTGTTCACCATATCTCCACCCCAGGGTATGGGCCAGAAGGTAAATACGAATCTTTTGGACTCATTCAGTGTTTGGTGTGTCTGTAGATGAGAGCACCAGAGCTGTGCTCATGTTAAAAAGAACTGAACCTATTTGTTTTCCTAATTTTGGACTGGTTTATGCAGTACAATTTTAATAAATCAGTTGAAAACTTAAACAGAAAATGTTCCTGTATCTACCTCTAAGAAGCTGAGTGAGTCGACCTACTATACCACACACCCTGCACCCCTTTATCCCACACCCCTTACTACTCAGATGTGTTTTCTTCCATTTGGACAAGAAGCTGATTAGTGCGCCCCAGCAACCTGCCACCCTAGGCACCCGCCCTCCAGTGCCTAGCGGCTAATACTGCCCTGCTCAGGAATAAAAACAAACTCAAATCTGTCTTGGACAAAACAAGATAGACTGCCAGAACAGTGAGGTGTCAGGTTACACCTGCATTTATACTGCAAGGAGAGGGAAGGGAGAGGAGGGGGCAGAGACAAAAAGACACAGGCGGATGGAGCCACAGCTTATAGGTAATGTATTTCTCTTTGATGGATTTACAGCCACAGCACAGTAATGCTGTATAATGTTCACATTGCTTCTGTTGCTACGGTCTTTGTGCTCAGAGCAAGAGCAGGAAGAATCCATCATGTCCGTGTACGGTATAGACATCATAGTAGCTAATCTCCACCCACTAGCTCAGAGAGGACTGAAAATCAGAGATAGAGCCTGCAGAGGGGAAACTGATGAAAACACACGATTCAAGTCATATAATAACCAGAAATAGTGACAGCCTGTTCTGACTAGTCACCTGAAAGGACAGGTACCCTTTAAAAGGAATCTGTCAGAAGGATTACACGCCTCAAACTATTTATATGCACATGTAACTCTTGCAAATACAAGTACAGTCATTCCTTTTGCTAGAGTCTATTCCTCCATTACAGAGAAAGCTGCATTTGAATCGATAAGCAAACGAGGCTGAAGTACTTTGGGTGTGTGGAAGCACTTCCAATGCCTCTGCTCTTCCCAGCTGTATTTCCCACCTATTGATGCCTTTTGCTTAACTGTCTCCTCCTTTTGGATTCTGGTCGATCAGATGCCCCTGCAGAGCAGACCCTGGTACATGTGAGTAATTGGTAAAGAGATTATGTGGCGCCCCTGAGGGTTCAGTTGCCACAGAGGTACTGCACCTCACCCAGAGGTGTGGTATCCCCTTCTCTCAGGTAAGGAGGGAGTGCTGCCCGGAACCCCAAAACCTGCATCCAACACTACACTACTCCAGCCCGGCTGGAAGGGCAAGATGCAATGTGTTTTCCTGCTGAGCCCTGTCCCTGGCTGGAGTGGGGGGAACCTAAAGGTAGGGGGAACCAGTAGTGGGTGTGGGTGGAGGAAGTAGTTAGAGGGAGCACTTTGACAGTAGGTATATAAAGGGAAGCCATCTTAGGGTGGCAGTGGAGTAAGAGGAGTGAGTGAGTGAGGACAGTCTGGGAGCAGAGGCTTTTTAGGACCTCTGCTCCATAAGTAGGGCCCAGTCCTAGAGGCCCAGGTGGGGAGCAGAGGAGTAGGCTCCGTTCTAAGTAAGGGATCCCAGGGGGTACGGCGAGTGCAGGACAGCACCCGTACGCCCCGAATCTGCCAGAAGACAGAGGGATCGTAGGCCGCAAGAAGGGGACCGGCCCCTGGTCCAGCCGTGTTACTCTAAGTCTCAGCTGGGAAAACCGGAGGCTTCTGGCTTATGGCTTATATAGTCAGTTGCCGAAGCCTCATTCTAATCCCCGTGAGGGTCAAGCAGATCCGGGAACTCCGACGAGACAGGAAGAACTTCAGAGCACCCGAGCGGGATTGAGAGTGGGGAAGCGCAGGGCAGGAGGGAGAATGACCCAGCGTGAAGACGGTCTAGCTAGGAACACAAGAAAGTGGGGTTCTGTCAGGTGCTCCTAATCGGCCTGAGGAAGTGCTGAACCCCTGCCTGGTGAACGCAGCGCGACGTGGGAGGCTGACACCTGTAAAGTGCACGAGTGGAACTGTCATAAGAACTGTGAGTAAAGACTCGGATGACTGCACCACACTGCCTCCGTCCATTCCTTTCATCTGCGCCATCTTTCCTTCCCTGCACTACAACGCCCAGCGCAACTTACACTACCTACACTGCCCTGGAGCCACACCATCCCTGCTGCAGTAACATCAGCTTCAGAGGACTGCTCCACAGCGGCGGCTCCCTTTTGCCGCGTTCCACGAACTTTCCAAATCCCCTATATATTTCCCCTTTTTGCTGACCGCCCTGGGTCACAGACCGGACCAGCCACCGTGATATCCCCCACCGGCATACACAGAGGCCCGGCTGCCGAGTGCCCCACGGCCGAGGGGGCGCGTCAATTACTCACTATTAAAAATCCTGTATACTTAGTATCTTCCCCATTCTTACAATTCTAGGACAAGGGAGCCCCTGCTGCACCAGTATCTGCACCCAAAAGGGCTGTCTAGGTCTCAGGGAAATCTAGAAGATGTGCTCTCTGCAGTATAAAATTGCCTGGGAAACAGCTATGTGAGAGGTGGACCTCTAAAATCATCAGGGATGAACAGTCTACTTTTCTATCTGACATGAGGTCCATGATTAGAGAGGAGGTGCAAACTTCAATCTCTAATTTCGTTCCCCCACAGACATCTCAGCCAGGTCCCCGTGCTAAGAGACCAAGATGGGAGATGGAGCTAAGCTCAGAAGAGGACATACAATCCCTTGATTCTGATCAGGATGAGGAAGGCAAGATATGCTCAGAATCCCCAGAAGAAGGGAAAAAATATATTTTTTCTCCTCTGACAACACAGACAAGATCCTACTGGACTGGGGTGTCTGGGGCCCACCAGGGAAATTAACTCCGGGGGCCCACCCACCCGGGCCCACCCTTCAGCTATTTGCAAATACCAGTTAGCCGTTATACCCATTATATTGGCGGCTCCTGCCCATCACTGTGCGCTCACCAGAACTGCGATGTACAATTACTGTAGTTTGCATTAATGGGTTTTTATTGGTGAAAACAAGTTATCAGCGAAGCACAGGTTGGGAAGGGGATCACTTATTTATTGGTGGAATCCGCACTGTCAGAAGATTGTGGCACTTTGAGTATTTGGTGAGATTTTTACCTCAGTATTTGTAAGACAAAACCAGGAGTGGTGCATTTCTCACCCACTCCAGAAGGGGGCTGGAAGCAAGTGTAACTAGAAGGAAGCCCCACATGACCGGGATGTGCCAGGAGGGTGTAATTTTAATCCCAATATCCGGATTGGTTATAAGCCTGGAGGGGCGGGCATTGGAAGGGGCTGGGGAGACATAATAAGGAAAAGTGCGGGAAAACGGTCAGTCTAGGAAGGAAGTCAGCGGGGAAAGTTGCAGAACTCAAAAAAAAAAAAAAAAACTACAACTTTCCCATTGTTTGAGTACACTTACCAATCTTATGGAAACCGTTGATTCCCTGATCACCAAGCTGAGGGAGGCTGCCAGATCCAGGCGTGGAGGGTGGCTTGAGTCCCAGCTGTCTGGATTGCTGGGGAATGCCGGAGCAGAAGATTCTCCGTTGGGATCTGGAAGAAGCGGCAGGAGGACGCAGCCCCCCCCCCCGAGAGGCTTTCCCCGGAGATGGTTAGTACGGGCAGCAGGCGCAGGCTGCAGAGCCCCTCATGGGACCCTGCGTCCGGTGAGCACGCTGGCGGAACCCCCCGCCAGCGCGCCCGCCGCGGCAGGAATCCGCCCAGCCGGCCTGCGGGCTCCTCCAGCATCGGGTCGCGGTCCGCGACTGAAGTGCCCCGCTCAGCTGTAGTGCGGCCCCTCCTGCGGCGCGCTGCAATACCAGAGCCCGGGCCGCGCCGGAAGCAAGGCCCGCGCTGCAGCCGCGTCATCATCCCGGGGCGTGGCTTCACCGGAAGTGCGGCCTACGTCACTTCCGGCCCCGGCGTCATGTGACAGGGGCGTTCAGGAAGTGAGCGGTGGGCGCATGGACACACCCCCCGCAGCAGGAGTCAGCGATTCATGACGCCGCTTGCCCATAAGAAAACGGAGTGCCAGAGCGGATGAGGGGACCAGAGGGACCACCAGCACGGCAGGCACACCTGGCGATGTACCAGTCGGGGTGCCTGCCAGAAACATCAGCCGAGGGATACAGCAGCGCAGGTGCACGGGCAGGCAGCAGTAATTGGAGGACCTGCTGCCAGGCTCGAGTCGGCACATCCAGGGCGGTGGAGCGGCGGGAAGCAGCATGGGGCTGCCTGGCAGTCACCCACGGACCACCACGGATCGGGCTAGGGAGTCCGGGTCTGGAAGTCGCGGAGTGCCACGGATGGCGGGGAGGACCGGAGCCGAGACTGACGGGGGACGATCGGCGGGGACATCGGCACGCGCTCAGGTCCCCCCTGGTGACGAGGAGGCCAGGGGCGCGGGCCTTGAGCAGCAGCAGGAGTCTGGCGAATCGGAGTGTGGCGAGGATCAAAGCGAATCCAGGATTCATCAGGACTCGGGACGTGCGGCTGGCAGGGACACAGCACCTGCGTAGCTTGGTGAGCATGCGTCCATGTATTGTTTGTTGCCCGCTGGGTCATTAGTGGATGGGGGAGGTGATAGGCAGTTGGCTGGGCCCAGGGGGGAAAATACTAGGGGAGGTCGTGGGTCAGATGCAGTGGGTCTTAGGGACATTTTGTTTAGCATGTCGCAAATTTTGGCTAGAATAGACGGTGGTGGAGTTAATCAAGGAGGTTTGTTACCTGCGGCGGCGTGGGTACCTAGTCAACCGGTGTTGTCGCAGGTGGGGAGCGAGTCGGCCAGGTCGGCGGTGAATGCAGCCGGGACACCTTCTGGGGCATCGGTTTGCGTACAGACAGAAAAGGACAAAGTGGATACCGTAAAGCTGGATGATAGGGCAAAAGGGGAGGTATATGTGTGCTTTGAGGGGCCGTTGGGGGCACACTTAAAAAAAAAAAAAAAAAAAAAGAGAGGTGAAGGAAAAGTTTGGCGGGATGACTAAGTTGAAATTTTTTCCCTTCTTCCGCTGGAAAAGTTTAATCTGGATAAGGGTAAAAAGGATGATAGTAAAAAAGAGGAAGAAGAGAAACGTAGGTGGAGGTTGATTCCTCAGACGTTTGTTAATTGGTTACAGGCTTTTGCAATATTGGCTAGCGTTATTGGGGAAAAAGCTCCGGATAATTGCTCAGGTTTATTTTGCTACCTTGATTCTATTGGGGAGGCTCATCGTACTTATGGGGGTCAGGTGTGGTTACGATATGACGAGCAATTTAAGCAGAGGAAAGCTGTCCGCCCGGAGATCAGATGGGATCAAAAGGACATTGGGTTGTGGTTGAAGGTTATGGCCCCACTGAGGTATGGGCAGTCCTTTCACGGGAGCAACAGTAGCGGGAATCAGTCAGCAGGACACGGGGGAAGTAGTCAAGGGGCACACAGCACAAAAAAAGGAAGCGGGAACATGCTGGCAATTTAATGACGGCCAATGCAAGTTCGGGACCTCCTGTAAATTTAAACATGTGTGCTCCCATTGTAACGGAAGTTCGCACGGAGCATCAAAATGCTTTAAGAAGGGTAAGGGAAAGCCGACAGTGGGTACCGGTCAAAGGGGTGACTCCGGTGAGGGTTCACGCGATGGCCCCCTTTCTAAGTAGGTATCCGGAACAGTTGAAGGCTAAGGTCATTGCGGATGTTTTTTTGTTTTTTTTTGGAAGGGTTTAGAATCCCTCCTCCTGATCATGAGGTCCCCTTTTTCAGTTAAAAATTTGACGTCGGCTTCCCTTCATCCGGAAGTGGTTAGTGTGAAGTTGGCTAAGGAGGTGGAATTGGGCAGGATGGCTGGACCGTTTCAGGAATTGCCTATTAGCAAGGTGATTATCTTGCCGTTGGGGGTTGTGCCCAAGAAAGAGCTGAATAAGTTTAGTTGAATTCAGCATTTGTCGTACCCGAAGGGGCTTTCGGTTAATGATGGTATTGCTCAGGAGTTGTATTCGGTTGAATATACAGTACAGACCAAAAGTTTGGACACACCTTCTCATTTAAAGATTTTTCTGTATTTTCATGACTATGAAAATTGTACATTCACACTGAAGGCATCAAAACTATGAATTAACACATGTGGAATTATATACTTAACAAAAAAGTGTGAAACAACTGAAAATATGTCTCATATTCTAGGTTCTTCAAAGTAGCCTTTTGCTTTGATGACTGCTTTGCACACTCTTGGCATTCTCTTGATGAGCTTCAACAGGTAGTCACCGGAAATGGTCTTCCCACAATCTTGAAGGAGTTCCCAGAGATGCTTAGCACTTGTTGGCCCTTTTGCCTTCACTCTGTGGTCCAGCTCACCCCAAACCATCTCGATTGGGTTCAGGTCTGGTGACTGTGGGGGCCAGGTCATCTGGCGTAGCACCCCATCACTCTCCTTCTTTGTCAAATAGCCCTTACACAGCCTGGAGGTGTGTTTGGGGTCGTTGTCCTGTTGAAAAATAAATGATGGTCCAACTAAACGCAAACCGGATTGAATAGCATGCCGCTGCAAGATGCTGTGGTAGCCATGCTGGTTCAGTATGCCTTCAATTTTGAATAAATCCCCAACAGTGTCACCAGCCAAGCATCCCCACACCATCACACCTCCTCATCCATGCTTCACGGTGGGAACCACGAAAGGAGAGTCCATCCGTTCACCTTTTCTGCGTCGCACAAAGACACAGTGGTTGCAACCAAAGAGCTCAAATTTGTACTCATTCAGACAAAAGCACAGATTTCCACTGGTATAATGTCCATTCCTTGTGTTCTTTAGCCCAAACAAGTCTCTTCTGCTTGTTGCCTGTCCTTCGCAGTGGTTTCCTAGCAGCTATTTTACCATGAAAGCCTGCTGCACAAAGTCTGTTCTTAACAGTTGTCGTAGAGATGTGTCTGCTGCTAGAACTCTGTGTGGCATTAACCTGGTTTCTAATCTGAGCTGCTGTTAACCTGCGATTTCTGAGGCTGGTGACTTAGATAAACTTATCCTCAGAAGCAGAGGTGACTCTTGGTCTTCCTTTCCTGGGGCGGTCCTCATGTAAGCCAATTTGTTTGTAGCGTTTGATGGTTTTTGCAACTGCACTTGGGGACACTTTCAAAGTTTGCCCAATTTTTCGGACTGACTGACCTTCATTTCTTAAAGTAATGATGGCCACTCGTTTTTCTTTACTTAGCTGCTTTTTTCTTGCCATAATTCAAATTCGAACAGTCTATTCAGTAAGACTATCAGCTGTGCATCCACCTGACTTCTGCACAACAGAACTGATGGTCCCAACCCCATTTATAAGACAAGAAATCCCACTTATTAAACCTGACAGTGCACACCTGTGAAGTGAAAACCATTTCTGGTGAGTACCTCTAGAAGCTCATCAAGAGAATGCCAAGAGTGTGCAAAGCAGTCATCAAAGCAAAAGGTGGCTACTTGGAAGAACCTAGAGTATAAGACATATTTTCAGTTGTTTCACACTTTTTTGTTAAGTATATAATTCCACATGTGTTAATTCATAGTTTTGATGCCTTCAGTGTGAATGTACAATTTTAAAAGTCATGAAAATACAGAAAAATCTTTAAATGAGAAGGTGTGTCCAAACTTTTGGTCTATACTGTACATCATTTGACGCGGCGGTGCATTGGGTACGGAGATACGGGCCAGGCTCGTTGCTAGCTAAGACTGATATCGAGTCAGCCTTTAGGTTGTTGCCAGTTCACCCGGATAGCATCCCGTTGTTAGGTTCTTTTTGGGAAGGGGAGTACTATGTGGATAGGTGTTTGCCAATGGGTTGTGCGATTTCGTGTTCTTTGTTTGAAACGTTTAGCTCCTTTTTGGAATGGGTAGTAAAGGGCCTGGCTTCTGTTAAGTCAGTCATTCATTATTTGGATGACTTCTTGTTTATAGGCCCCCCGCAATCGTTGTTGTGTAGGAATTTGTTAGGTACTATGGTGTGGGTAGCGGAGCATTTTGGCGTGCCGTTAGCAGAAGAAAAAACGGAAGGACCTGGCACCATTTTAAGTTTTTTGGGCATTGTAATTGATACCGAAAGAATGGAGTGTCGGTTACCGGATGATAAATTGAGTTTGCTTAAGCAGGAGGTCGATAGGATCAGGAAGTTGCGCAAGGTTACCCTGAGGGAGCTACAGTCGCTGTTAGGGCGTTTGAATTTTGCTTGCAGGATTATGCCAATGGGCAGAATATTTTGTCGCAGATTGTCAGGAGCGACAGCAGGAGTGTGTGCGCCGCATCATTTCATTCGCCTTAAGAAGGACCACAAGGAGGATCTAAAAGTTTGGAAATTGTTTTGGAAAGTTATAACGGCAGGTCAGTAATCCAGCAGGAGTTCTTGAACAGTTTTGATTGTGAGATATTTACGGATGCGGCAGGAGGTGCTGGTTACGGGGCCTACTGGAAAGGGCGGTGGAGCGTTGGCGAGTGGCCGAAGGTGTGGAAAGAGAGGGGTCTTACGAGGAACTTGGCATTTTTGGAATTGTTTCCTATTGTTGTTGCGGTTACTATTTGGGGAGAGTGTTTCGCCAACAGGAGAATTCGGTTTCACTGCGATAACATGGGAGTGGTGTCTGTCATCAACAGTTTGTCGGCCTCGTCTCCGCCTGTGATTAGGCTGCTGAGGGAACTAGTACTTTGTTGTCTTAAGCTGAACGCTTGGATTACAGCGGTACATGTTCCAGGTGTACAAAATTCCATAGCAGATGCCTTGTCTCGTTTTCAGTGGGATCGTTTTCGGACGCTAGCTCCAGAGGCAGAGGACGTGGGACAGGAATGCCCTTCGCGTTTGTGGCAGCTGGTTATGGAAGAGCGGGACGGTTAATACGGGAGTCCATCACAAGGCAGACCTGGGCATCATACGAGGCATCGTGGCGAGTATGGCAAAGTTGGATTATGCAGTGGGGTGTGATGGAGAGTGATGGAGATAGAGAGATGGCGGTGTTGTTTCTCGTGGGAAGGGCAGCGGAGAGCGGTTGGTCGGTTTCAAAAGTTGGGAAGTTTGTTGCAGGTTTAGCGTTTGGTTTTAAATTGCTGGGTACGAAGGATGTTACGAAGTCCTTTTTAGTGAAGCAAGCTCTCAAGGGCTTTAGGACAAGAGGTAAAGAGTTGGATAAACGGAGACTGGTAACCTTTAGTATTTTGGAACGTTTGGGTTTTGTATTGGATAAGATTTGTTGTTCAGTTTTTGAAGCCACACTATTTAGGTTGGCTTTTTCATTGGCGTTTTTTGGCGCGCTGAGAGTAGGTGAATTGGTGGCACCAAGCAGGAATAAGGTTGGGGGTTTGTTTGGATATGAGTGGTCGAGATGGGGGTATTGAATTTTGGATTAGGTGGGGAAAAGACGGATCAATTGGGCAAAGGTAAACGAGTAATATTGGGTGAGGTTATGGGATCTTTTCTTTGTCCTAGGAGATGTTTATTGGCTTATTGGCAGGTTTGGTCAGGGTGGAAAGGCCCATTATTGTGTCATGAAAATGGAGACTTTTTGTCACGTTTTCAATTCATAGCGGTGTTTAAAAAGGGGATTGCTGAGCTGGGCCTTAGCCCTGAGGTATACGGGTCACATTCATTCAGAATTGGTGCGGCATCAGAAGCGGATGGCTTGGGGTTAGGCAAGGATGTGATAAAACGTATTGAGAGGTGGAGTTCTGATCGTTACCTGTCTTATGTAAGGCATTAGGTATGCGGTCTTAGGTAATTTGCCTTTTGAGATTCAAATACCTTTTGGTTGTCTTGTTGCTGGTGGCGTCCCGTTGTTAGTTTGGATGCTAGGACACTCTTTCATCCATTGGGAGCGGTGAGGGCGGACTTGAGGCCGGACGGTAGGCAATTGGTTTTTTAGCAGGGAGCAAGCGGTGGTTCGGTGGTTGGGTTTTCGAGGGATGGTTTGGAGAAGGGTGCTGCCAGAATTCCATAAAGCAGCTCGTTTGGATCGGGCGCCGGATATTTTGGTGGTGCATATGGGGGGAAATGATTTGGAGGGCTCGGCCGGTCAGGGAATTGATGAGGGACATTCGAATCGATCTGTTAAGGTTATGGACATCTTTTCCTGAGGTGTTGACAGTGTGGTCTGACATTGTGCCCAGAGGAAAATGGAGGGAGGCCAGATCATTGAAGGGAATTAATAGGGCACGTATAAAGTTCAACAGAGCTATATCAGCTTTTGTTACCAGGAACGGGGGAGTAAGCGTGCGGCATCTTGATCTGGAAGCGGGAGTTGGAGATTTTTGGGAAAAGGACGGCGTACATTTGAATGATATTGGCATTGATTTATGGGCATTGGCCATACAGGAGGGGATCGAAAGGGCTTTTGCGGTGTTGGGGCGCTCACGAGCCTGAGGTGGTCAGGGCTGTTCGTTGGTGGCGGGGGGTGGGGTTCTTGGAGTTGGCACAGAAGTGTCGGTGGAAAGAATATTGGATAATCACAGGCAGTGCCTTGATTAACCGGGGTGATCTGGCATTTGGTTTTGGGCTCTGGACGGGGTTTTACCCTGGGAGCTTTTGGTGCCCTTGAGCTGGTGATGGACGGCTGAGGGTAATATGGTGGTTCAAGTTCGGTTTAATTTATGCCAGATCTAATTTTAACTCCAAGAACCCTCCCTTCTTATTTATTTTATAACACTGTTAATATGTTAATGTTGTTTGTTAATAAAATGGCCGCTGTGGCCAAATTTATCCAAAGAAATACAGGTGCAGTGTTTTTATTTGGTGGGGGAAGGTGAGTGCTGGAAGGTGGGGGCATGTTGATCCATGGAACCCGTGTTGGCAGTACACGGTCATGGTTTTGTCTTATAAATACAGAGGTGAAAATCACACCAAATGCCAACTTGCTTTCTCTGGTGAACCTCTGTAACTGCATCTCTGCTGCTGTGTAATAGTCACAGGGCAGGGAGGGGTTAAACATCCAAGTATTTAATATCTATTGGAAATAAAGAGGTTTCCCCTTATTGATATCAGATAAAACAAATGACCAACCACAATCCACTCTACCAAGACCAATATTACCAGATAGAAGGCAGAAATACCACCACACCATGACCAGATCACATATTACCACCACATAGTGCCCAAATAATGCCACATACAATGCACAAATACCGCCACACCATGACCAAAGCACATAATACCACCACATAGTGATCAAATGCTACCAGATACAAGGTATAAATACTGACACACCATGAGACCACATATTACCACCACATAGTGACTGAATAATACCACATACAAGGGACAAATATCGTCATGTCATGACCAAAGCACATAATGGCACCACATAGTGACAAATAATACTAAAATAATAAAAATGTAAAAAAAGCTCTGTATATAGTGTCAGTGTACAGGTTATACAGTGATCACCAGTGACATTATACACAGGAGCTCTGTATATAGTGTCAGTGTACAGGTAATACAATGATCACCATTGATATTATACACAGGAGCTCTGTATATAGTGTCAGTGTGAATGTATAGGTAACACATACTCACAAGTTCTTTATCTGCAGACCGATATATCACATCTTCTATGCAGGACTTATCACTGCAGAAAATAACATAGTTAGCTATAACTGATCACTTCCAGAGCACAATCCACACTTTTCCCAAGATTTCTACATTACATGAAATGACAAAAAAAGAAACATAGCACTGCACTACACAGTAACAGTGCTCCAGTGTCATTCTGTGCCTGCTCATCTGTCAGCAGACATATTTGTCTGATGGCAAAGATCTAGCAGAGCTGAAGACAGAAGACCCATGGATGACGTCGGAGCGAGGATTTTTTTTAATTAAAGATGGAGTCCCTTAGGCTTAGTTTCCCACGCAGCATAATAGCCGCATATTCCTGCTTTTATGCGGCGCTCCTGTCATCAGGATTTTGATAATTTTGAGTATTTGTTCAACAGAGGTTGATTTTGAAAGGAGAGCGGAGGAATTGAAACACAGGTTCTTAGATCGCGGATATAGTCGAAGAAGTATTAAGCATGCCTATAATCGAGCCAAAACCAGTAATCGTCAACAGTTAATGTATTCTAATCGAGCTCACAAACAAGAGAACTGTGTCAGGATGGTGACACGGTACCATTCACAATGGCGCAAAATGTGTGATGTGCTTAGGAAACACTGGCCCATTTTACTTGCGGATCAGACGTTGCGCCAGTATTTGCCTATGTATCCGTCAGTCACAGCCCGTCGATCTCCAAGCCTCCGAGATCACTTGGTAAGGAGCTACCTTACACCTAATACTCAGAAGAAAATTGGCGAAATAGGACTGGCTAAAATAAGACAAACGTGGGGTTGTACCCCATGTGGTTCATGTATTTCGTGTCCAAACATCGAACATACTAAAAAGTTTCTTTCATCTAGTGGGAAAGAATTGACTATCCTACACTCCATTACGTGTACAACACGTAATGTCATTTATCACGCTACATGGCCTTGCTCTTTGGTATACATAGGTCTGACCACTAGGATGTTAAAGACCAGAGCGAGGGAACATGGACGTGATATTATGGCAGCAGCCACTGAGGATAATTTGGAGTTGTTGAAAACAATCCCTAGACACTTTAAAAACTATCATGCCTGTGATCCATCAGGTCTTCAAGTTAAAGGCATCGATGATGTTTATAGTACGTTGCGTGGAGGTAGTGCTAGTCGCCTACTTGCACAGAAAGAATCCAGATGGATTTGACTATTGCAAACATTACATCCTCAGGGCCTCAACGAGTCCTTAAGCTTTTCACCATTCCTCTGATTGCCTCTATCTCTCCCCCACCCCTGCACCCACTAGATTTATCTGTATTTTAATGATGTTTATAATCCCCCCCCCCTTGTTTTATCCTCTGTTGTCTAATTAATGTTCATTTTTTCCTTAGTACATACTCTTTTGTCCTTGATTGCGGCTGCCTTCCGTGTCTCTTTCTGCTGGTTACTCCTATTGATGGATGGCTGTGGACGATTTATACATCTTGATTAATCAATGATTCTCCTGGACTACTGACAATAGGTCACAGAGATATTATCATCTACTGGGACAAAGAAAAGCTACGCAATGAATGAGTTCATCTAATTGCTGGATATACTTGATATTGAGCTGTATTATGCGGTGTATTGTGTTTTTTGTATGTTTATGCTTACAACCTATTGTGTAGGATTTAATTGTTGAATGTTTCTATCATTTTTCTCCATTACACAGTGTACTGTATCTTTTATATGTACATATTACACCGCATTTTTTGAGGTTTTTGACTGGTGCTCTCCGTTGGGGCAATGGCGCCATGCCCCCATGGACAGTATTTTTCGGTAATATTTAGTTACAATATTGGATTAACATTAGCCATACAATTGATATGAAGAATGTCTTTTGATTATAATTGGCTACTGATGGCAATTATATGGGGGAAGGGGTCCCACAGCTATGCATCTACTGAGATATATCCTGCTTCTTTTGATCTGCGATTTGTTTCCGTTGTGATATGTTATCTGTTCACACTTATTATTCTGTGATTGGTTCATTATTGCGTTAGTTGGGCACTATTGGGTTAAATAGCTGTGGTTTAGCCACGACTCTTCTCATTAGATCCGATTGTCCACTTCCTATATTCATTTATCTACACTTTTGTTGGGCGTTTTATAATGTATACTTACCACATTATAGTGCTATGTCCCATGTTATGGGCTTTCCCCGTTGGTCAGATTGTGATGTCACAGCGATTTTCGTCCATGTGACCTGGGGGGTGTGGCTTGTATTTATGTGTGGCGAGGGGCGGATGACTGTGTCCTGACGCGTCATAGCAAGTCCCGCTCATGTGACCTGGGAGGTGTGGTTTGTTATCACGGGGGGCGAGGGGCAGATGATTGCGTCCTGAAGCGAAGGGGTCCTACTATATACTTCCGGATGTGAGTGGTAATACAGGGGCACACGTGACTCTTTATGTATGTATTATGGTGAGCGGTTGGCTATTCTAATAGCTGCGTCCTGTCTTACTTTCACCCATTGGACAATAAGTAATACTTAAGGGATACCGGTTCCAGACATACTATAAACCCCAGAAGAAGGCACAGCGCCGAAACGCGCGTAGGGGTGACAATACCTGGACTGACAAACAATACATATGTGAGTAATACTACATTCCCACTTATTTTCAAGTGCTAAATGGATTTACTTTTATATCAACTATTTATGCACTGTGCACCTTAGCATTTGCCTTGAAGCTTTGATGTTATGCTTATGACGCGCCCCCTGGGACATATTCCTTTTTGAGGGGAATACCCGGCACCGGATCAGATGGGGGGTTGTAGTCTCCGAGCGGCTGTGACCCGGTCCCGTGCCCAGGGCGTCAAGCTAAGTGTTATGTGGCAGTCCTTACTGATGTTATATGAGTTCTTTTGTGTCGACTACGCCACCCGTTGTGATGCGGTCACTGTGGCCGCCGCTGCAGCAGGGTCCGCTGAGGCTGATGATGGATGTGCAGCTTGGTGGGATAACCCCCAACGGGAGGGGTATAGCCTCAGAGGGGACAGGCGCAGAGGATGGGGGTTGTGGTGGTGCGGTGCAGCCGGCAATGAAGACAGACTCGGGTTGTGCAGTTAAGGGAGTTTACTTACTGCTGATGTTTCGGTCACTCCAGCTGTTAGTGACCACCCGAGCCGTGCTGCGTCCACCAGGTCCTGGATCCGGCCAACCCCCAAACAAGTCCGGAGCGTGGCCCTGAGCTCTCCCTCTGTCCTTTCTTCAGCCGTCCCCACCAGTGATTCACCTAGGTCCAGCTCCCTCGGGCCTTCTTTTGGGACACCCTTGGCCTTGGGTTCCCTGACCCTTCATGTGGTTTGCCTTCAGGGTGAATGTGGTGGGTGACCGTGGCAAACGCTGCCCACGATCTCCGGTCTCTGGCTGGGGAATGTCTTTGCCCCCACCAGCTTGGGTTCCGGTACCCTCTTGCTGACTCCTCACCCGATGCTCTAATTTGGGTTCTTGGGTCCCTTCAGTCTTCCCCCTCTGGGTCTTTCTCTTTCTTTCTCCTCTCTCTCTCTCCAGGGCTGCTGTTTCCTTCTCTCTCCTCTCCAACTGACTTGTTCTCAGCGTCTGACCCTGATCTAAGTTGGTGCCCTCCTTATATATCCCTCTATGTGTGAGCTCAGGTGACCAGCACCCAATGAGCTCCTATCACTACCCAGACTGCTCCCCCTATCTGCCCCTACACCACATGGGATGTACCACCCCCCTCCCACTCCAGCCAGGAACAGGCTCGGTTGTACCTGCACATTTCTAAGTGGGAGTACCGTCGGCCTGCTCCTCTGGAATGGGATGTATGTAGTGCATGCAGTCTATCTGAGCTCAGTTCCACACTCCTTCCTTACCCGGGAGTGGAATATCACACCTCTGGGTTGAGGTGCAATACCCCTGTAGCAGCCGAATCCTCAGGGTGCTACATTCCCCCCTGGTAAATCACAGCACGTCCTCGGGCTGCAAGACAAAACACCACAAAAACAACAATTTTTTTTTTTTTTTTTTCATAAACATAACCATATAAAACATTATATAAAACAGTAGATATATATATATAAATAACATTCTCGTCGTCTCTTTCTTTCTTCCTCCTCTGGTCACCGTGCTACTCGTGACCAGGTAAAGTGCGACTTTAAAGCAGTTTCTCATAAAACCAGTAGGGGGCGCTTTAGGAAGCGCAACTATGTACAGGGGAATTTGGCCGTTCTCAGTCCCCGGCCAAGTAAAGGGAAAGGGATGGCTGCTCACAGTCCTCAGCCTGGTTTGGGTAGGGGACACACTGGTTAAACTGTTCACTGGTCCCAACGGGGACTAAACTTTAAAGCAGCCACGGTTACTTGGGTACCCCGACAGGTAACTATATACAGTCCTTTGTACTATCTCAGTCATAGTACCTTCTAGCCTTGAACCCGTCCGGGTCTTCTGGCTCCTCCTCCCTACACCGCAACTCCTCCTCTGTCAGGCGATGCACGTGGAGGGCGTAAGGTCCCTTGGCACACTTGTGCCGGGTGAACGTTACCTCGTCACCGACGTAGAGGTCACGGCCTTTGTGACCCTCTGGCAGGTGGGACTCGACGTCCCGTCGGGTAACGAAGACGTCACCCATGGTGTTCCGGTCCTTTATGAAGCCCCACCCATGCTGCGCATTAAACTTTATTACCGTCCCGATGGTACAGGGACGATTTGCTGCACAGGGGTCCCTTCTGGTCCGACTCTTTTGCTCCGCGCTGCGGGTCTGGGCCCATTGCTCTCTGACCCGCCTCTTCTCCCGTTCTCTCTTAAACTCTGCCAGCTGTTGACGGCAACACTCTGTGCGTTCAGCTGCAGCTGCCCGAGTCTCTCCGGTGAACCCCATCAAATCTTCTCCCGTGGGGTCCCACACGAATTGGGCTTCTTCTAGTGGAGGCAAGACCCGAGTCACGGGCTTTGGAGCCGGGATCAGGGGCTCACACAGGGGACCTAACTTCTTTTGTCGCTCCAGTTCCAAGAATTCTTCGGGCCAGATGAAAGGCCGCCCGTCCGGCCACGCTAGCTGGCTGAAGGGGTCCTCTCCCAGATATGGCACCCTTGGTGTTTCGGGTGCGGGCGCGATGGTGGGGGCGCCCAGGTTACCCAGGCCTTGCGGCCAGGCCGGGGGCATCTGGAAGGTAAATGGAACTGTTAACACGGCGGCGCCCTGGGCTACCTGGCCTTGCGACCAGGCCGGAGGCTCCGCGGAGGTAGATGGCTCTGCTGGGGATGCGGCGCCCGGAAACGCTAGGCCCTGCGACCAGGCCGGAGGCTCCTCTTCCTTCGCCACGCTCCGGGTCACGACGCGTGACGTCACCGGGGTCGCGACGGCGGCTTCCGGTCGGGGCCTAGTCGGTGGCGGTGTCATGGCGGTCTCGGGTACAGCCGGGGGACCTTCGGGCTCTGCGACGGGGAGCTGGGGCAGATAAGCGGTCTTCCGGTATGGGGTATAGGCGTCCCCCTTACCTGCTGCCATGCGTCTCGCTCCCTCTTCTGCGCCGTCTCCGGCCTTGGGTCCTCCCGCGTCATCCGCAGAGGCAGTCGGTGTCTTCTTCCAAGGGAGCGGGTTCCGTGGACGGGTTCCAGCTTGCTGGGCCATCTCCCGGCCCCACTCCGCCAGGATCTCCCTCTGCACTCGGGCCATCCTTCCCGCGAGGCCCTCCAGGGCACTCCGCGCGCACTCCCGATCTCGGGGAAGCTGCGCCAGGATCTCCGCTAAGCCTAGCGGGGTTGTTGACTCCAGCAGGCTCCTGACCATCGGGTCGGTGCTGCTCTGCTCTCCTCTTTCTTCCTTTTGCAGGCTCCTGGCCAGCGGGCCGGTGCTGCGCTGCTGCCGCTCCATTCCCGGGTCTACTCTTCCTCTCCTCGACTCCGGGTGCTCTCGCTCTGGACACCTTGCCTCCGGGTGCGCTCGTTCTAGACTGCTCCAAGCGACACCCATCTTTTCTCTTCTCTTTCGTCTCCTCCCACTTCGAGGGCGGTCCCGGGGCAACTCGGTGACTGTCAGCTCCAGGGGCTGTTCTTTCACGCTGACAGACACCTCCAGCATCACAGTCTCTGTTGGTGGGGGCGGTTTCCACTTTTGGCGCCATTTTCTGTCCTGGCCCACGATGGGAGGTGGCCTCTTGCCCTCCTTTGGCACGCCCATAATGGCGTCCGCTGCTCTTCCAAGGCGGGAAATCTGCGGTTTTGGCGGGAAGCGTCGCCCAGTGGCGGGAAACTCTGCAGATGGCGGGAACAAGTTGGAAATGGCGGACAATCGGCGGGAAACGACTGGTGATGGAGTCCGATGGCGTGGACCCTCCGGAACCGGCAGGAGTCTTCTTTCTGAGGTAAACTTGCACTTTTCTTCAGGCACGCAGTACCCGGGTGTTGCGGGCACGTAATCCTGCCGACTACGCCAAAGTTGACGCGCCCCCTGGGACATATTCCTTTTTGAGGGGAATACCCGGCACCGGATCAGATGGGGGGTTGTAGTCTCCGAGCGGCTGTGACCCGGTCCCGTGCCCAGGGCGTCAAGCTAAGTGTTATGTGGCAGTCCTTACTGATGTTATATGAGTTCTTTTGTGTCGACTACGCCACCCGTTGTGATGCGGTCACTGTGGCCGCCGCTGCAGCAGGGTCCGCTGAGGCTGATGATGGATGTGCAGCTTGGTGGGATAACCCCCAACGGGAGGGGTATAGCCTCAGAGGGGACAGGCGCAGAGGATGGGGGTTGTGGTGGTGCGGTGCAGCCGGCAATGAAGACAGACTCGGGTTGTGCAGTTAAGGGAGTTTACTTACTGCTGATGTTTCGGTCACTCCAGCTGTTAGTGACCACCCGAGCCGTGCTGCGTCCACCAGGTCCTGGATCCGGCCAACCCCCAAACAAGTCCGGAGCGTGGCCCTGAGCTCTCCCTCTGTCCTTTCTTCAGCCGTCCCCACCAGTGATTCACCTAGGTCCAGCTCCCTCGGGCCTTCTTTTGGGACACCCTTGGCCTTGGGTTCCCTGACCCTTCATGTGGTTTGCCTTCAGGGTGAATGTGGTGGGTGACCGTGGCAAACGCTGCCCACGATCTCCGGTCTCTGGCTGGGGAATGTCTTTGCCCCCACCAGCTTGGGTTCCGGTACCCTCTTGCTGACTCCTCACCCGATGCTCTAATTTGGGTTCTTGGGTCCCTTCAGTCTTCCCCCTCTGGGTCTTTCTCTTTCTTTCTCCTCTCTCTCTCTCCAGGGCTGCTGTTTCCTTCTCTCTCCTCTCCAACTGACTTGTTCTCAGCGTCTGACCCTGATCTAAGTTGGTGCCCTCCTTATATATCCCTCTATGTGTGAGCTCAGGTGACCAGCACCCAATGAGCTCCTATCACTACCCAGACTGCTCCCCCTATCTGCCCCTACACCACATGGGATGTACCACCCCCCTCCCACTCCAGCCAGGAACAGGCTCGGTTGTACCTGCACATTTCTAAGTGGGAGTACCGTCGGCCTGCTCCTCTGGAATGGGATGTATGTAGTGCATGCAGTCTATCTGAGCTCAGTTCCACACTCCTTCCTTACCCGGGAGTGGAATATCACACCTCTGGGTTGAGGTGCAATACCCCTGTAGCAGCCGAATCCTCAGGGTGCTACACTTACAGCTGGGATAGGGCATGTGGTTTATATACCCATACCCGTATTTTCTTCAACTATGTAGGTTAATCTATTTATTATATGATTGTATTGGTCTTGGCATCTCTATTATAGCTCACTACTTATGTATTTATGCCACTTTTTCAATATGGATGTTTTTTTAATTAATGTGTATTAATAAATGTATGAATTTTTTGCAAAATTATGTTCTTATACGTCATTTTTTCTATATGATTTGCTATTATAGACGTTGAACAGAGTCTCATTGTCCTACTATAGAGAACTAATTGTGTATGTGACCTTGGTGGTCAATTAATCTGTCTCAGGATTTTGATAAGTAAACTACAGGCAGTGAAAGGTTGGCACTGTTACACTGATTAAACAAGAACCATAAGACAGATTTCTTCAACCCAGGTATCATTTTAATCTGTGTTTGCAGTTAATGAGATGCTTGTGCTCTGGGCTTAAATAACCTTCCATGACCTTCCTCCTATTTTAAATACTGCACATTTAATATTGTGGTCTTAAAAAAAAAAATTTTGGCTCCAACAAAATGGCGCCGGTGCATGCACAGTAGCATCTATCTGTGCAAGCGCAGTATTCAAAGGTTCAGTGACCTGTCATTTAAGCCCAGAATGATGACAATGAGGCCAGAGAACCAAAAAAAGACCTGCCCACAGGCCGGTCTCAAAGCACAAGCATCTCATTAACTCCAAACTGCAAACAGATTAAACAAGAACCACTAGACAGATTTCTTCAAACCAGATATCATTTTAATCAGTGTAACAGCACCAACCTGACAATGCCTATAGTTTACTTAGCAAAATCCTGATGACAGGTTTCCTTTAACGGTAGGGATAAACCTTCTAACAATCTCCCAATAGCTCCCAAACGCAAACATTAAGCGTTTATGCTACACAGTGTTGAAGCATGGATGTACCTACTTTCAATCGAAGGTGACAGGAGAAGCTTTTCTGTTTTACCAACATCTAACCTGTGGTATGTTATTTGCTGTTCACCTGTTGGAATGTGGGTGCTGTCTCCAATATGTGAGACGCAACACTCAACAGGGTCACATCAGGTGATGGAGGGGATGTTACACAGATCAGCATTGATAGTGAAGTATACAGACACTGTGTTCCCACCGCCATCACCCTTGTTATAAGATACCACACAGTGGTTTATATAGAAGCTGGACACTGCACCTCTCATTCATGTCCACTACCAACATTTCTGTACACTGAGGAAGGTCTTACATGACCGAAACGTTTGTTTTGTACTACTTTTTCTACTATTAAATTCTCAAAATTCATTGAGTCATCTTGAGTGCCAAGTTTTTCATCTTATTGCAGTCACACAGAGTGACTGCAGACTTATCAATTTGGACCAGACAATTCCTGCAAAGGGTAAAAAGTAGTCTCTGTGCTGCTTGGTATCATGGTGTGTGAACATGGACCAAAGAAAGGTAAAGAGAGAGCTGTCTCAGGAAATTAGAAAGAAAACTATAGACAAACATGTTAAAGGTAGATGCTATAAGACCATCTCCAAACAAATGTTCCTGTTACCACATTTGCACATATTATTCAGAGCTTTAAGGTCTATGAGGCGGCAGCCAATGTCCCTGGATGTGGCCGCAAGAGTAAATTAATGACAAATTGAAGAGATGAATAATTTGAATGGTTACAAAAGAGCCCAGAACAACTTTCAAAGAGATTAAAGGTGAACTCCAAGGTCAGGGTACATTAGTGTCAGATCGCACCATTTGTCGCTGTCTTGACCAAAGTGAAATTCATGGAAGAAGAGGAGTAGGAAACCATTGTTCAAAGCAAATCAGAAAAAAGCAAGACAGGAATTTTCCAAAGTTTCTGGGAGAATGTCCTTTGGACAGATGAAACAAACCTGTGCTTTTTGGCAAGTCACATCAGCTCTATGCTCACAGACAGAAAAATGAGAAAATAAACCAAAAAGAGAAGGCGCGCCATGTGAACAATGTCACAGCATATAGATGGAGGGGTGAGAGGTATTCCACTCACCTCTGGTAGTTGTGCATGCCAGACACAAAGCTGATACTAAGCGGTAATGACTGCGGTCCTGGAGCACTGCAGCACCTTCTGCCCTCCCCGGCATCATGCTCAGGAGCCATGATACAGCGAAAGATAATGAACAGTGGGTGGTGGAGATCCACAGGTCGCCACGCTCTGAGTTAGGAACCACCAGGTTAGGCAAGAGAAGTCGATTTATTCAACACATAACGCGTTTCAGAGACGATCTGTCCCCTTCATCAGGTGATTCCAGAATGTATACCACGCTGAGTGCTTTAAATAGATAGGCACTGATGTGATTGATAATTGCATACAGGCTTTAGAAATAAATAAATCTACATATAATTTTCATGATTACAAATCATTAAAACCAATAATACACTAAAAATTAACCCCTTTCTGATGTGTGACCTAATAGTACATCATGGTGACCTGGGCCGATTGGACCAATGACGTACTATGAGGTCATATGGCCATCGCGCCCGCACACAAGCGGTGTGGGGGGCGATCGCCGCCGGGTGTCAGCTGATAGCACCAGGTATTAGCTGTGACTATGTGCAGGGAGCGGTCCCTCACCACTCCCGGCACATTAACCCCCTCAATGCTGCGATCGAAGTCGATCGCAACATTGCGGGGGCAAGGGGAGGTGATCGCAATACTCATCTCCTCTCCCAGCCTCCAGCGCTGTTTGCCGCAGCTTCCCGGATGTCGTCATTACAACATCCGGGTCACCAGACAGCAGGAAGATATTTTGGTCATGCGCAGTGCATGACCAAAGTATCTTCTGCATCTGCAGGGTTGACAGCCTGTATAGCACAGGGATGGTGCTCCATCCCTGTGCTATACAGGCGATCAGAATAAAAAAAATTGAAAGTCCCATAGTGGGAAACAGAATAAAAGTCCAAAAAGTGTTAAAAAATGATGAAAAAAAAATTGTACAAATATAAAAAAAAAATAAAAAAAATTATCCACCAATAAAAAAATATATAATGTACCCATCAATAAATATTATTATGAAAAAAACAAAAAAAACAATAAAAGAACACATATTTGGTATCGCCGCATCCGGAATGACCTGACCTATAAAACTGTCCCACTAATTAACCCCTTTAGTGAACATGGTAAAAAAAAGCGAAGCAAAAAACAATGCTTTATCATCATACCGCCAAACAAAAATTGGAATAACACACGATCAAAAAGACGAATGTAAATAAAAATGGTACCACTGAAAACTGTCATCTTGTCCTGCAAAAAACAAGCCGCCATACAGCTCCATCAGCCAAAAAATAAAAAAGTTATAGCTCTCAGAATAAAGCGATGCAAAAAATTATTTTTTCTATAAAATAACTTTTATTGTGTAAAAACGCCAAAACATAGAAATACGATATAAATGTGGTACCGCTGTAAACGTACTGACCCGAAGAATAAAGCTGCCTTATCAATTTCACCACACGCGGAAAAACATAAAAAAAACCCCATAAGAACAATTCCGGAATTGCTGGTTTTTGTTTATTCTGCCTCCCAAAAATCGGAATAGAAAGCGATCAAAAATGTCAAGTGCCTGAAAATGGCAACAATAAAAACGTCAACTCGTCCCGCAAAAAACAAGCTGTCACATGGCTCTGCTCGCCAAAATATGGAAAGTTATAGCTCTCAAAATATGGCTATGCAAAAACTAGATATTACAAAAAAATGCGTCTTTTAGTGTGTGACAGCTGTCAATCATAAAAACCTGATATGATTCTGGTATCGCTGTAATCGCACCGACCCGAAGAATAAAGCCGTCTAATCACTTATACCGCACGAGGAACGGCGTGAAAAATAAACTCTAGGGTTAGGGTTCTGTTAGGGTTGGGTTAGGGTTAGGGTTGGGGTTAGGGTTGGGGTTAGGGTTGGGGTTAGGGTTGGGCTAGGGTTGGGGTTAGGGTTGGGCTAGGGTTAGGATTGTGTTAGGGTTGGGGTTAGGGTTGGGCTAGGGTTAGGGTTGCGCTAGGGTTAGGGTTGGGGTTAGGGTTGTATCAGGTTTGGGATTTTTTTCAAAAGTAAAAAAAAAAAAGATGACGACATGGTGACTATTGTTGAGCGCAAGTGCTCGCTACTTGAGTTTTCATCGGATGCTTGGGTATGCACCGAGTATCGCGGGTGCTCGAGTGACATGCTCGAGTCTCCGCCCCATATGCTTCGTGGCCAAAAAAAAACTCACAGGGATTGCCTGCCATGCACGAGTGATCCCTGGATGGTTTTTTTTGGGTGTCTAATAACCGTAAAGCATGCGAGCGGGGACTTGAGCATGTCACTCGAGCACGTACGATACATGGTGCATACCCGAGTACCCAATGCAAACTCAAGTAGCGAGCACTTGCACTCAAGACTAATGACAACTTATTCAATTTGATGAACTAATGTTATCAAATTCTGTGTCGTACCTCTGGGTTCAAAATGTTCAGTATACCCCTTGATAAAATCCTTGAGGGGTCTAGTTTCCAAAATGGGGTCACTTGTGGGGGGTTTCCACTGTTTAGGCACATCAGGGGCTCTCCAAACACGACATGGCGTCCGCTCTCAATTCCAGCCAATTTTGCGTTCAAAAAGTCACACAGTGCTCCTTCCCTTCTGAACTCTGCCGTGCACCCAAACACTGTATTTTCCCCACATATGGGGTATTGGCGTATTTTTTCCTGTTACCCCTGCGAAAATAAAAAAAATTGTGTCTAAAATAACATTTTTGTGAAAAAAGTGTTAATTTTTTTCTTCCACATTCCAAAAATTCCTGTGAAGCACCTGAAGGGTTAATAAAGTTCTTGAATGTGGTTTTGAGCACCTTGAGGGGTGCAGTTTTTAGAATGGTGTCACTTTTGGGTATTTTCTGTCATAAAGACCTCTCAAAGTGACTTCAAATGTGATGTGGTCCCTAAAAAAATGGTTTTGTAAATTTTGTTGGAAAAATGAGAAATCGCTGGTCAACTTTTAACCCTTATAGCTCTCTAATAAAAAAATTTTGGTTCCAAAATTGTGCTGATGTAAAGTAGACATGTGGGAAATGTTATTTATTAACTATTTTGTGTAACATACAGTACAGACCAAAAGTTTGGACACACCTTCTCATTTAAAGATTTTTCTGTATTTTCATGACTTTGAAAATTGTACATTCACACTGAAGGCATCAAAACTATGAATTAACACAAATGGAATTATATACTTAACAAAAAAGTGTGAAACAACTGAAAATATGTCTTATATTCTAGGTTCTTCAAAGTAGCCACCTTTTGCTTTGAGAACTGCTTTGCACACTCTTGGCATTCTCTTGATGAGCTTCAAGAGTTAGTCACCGGAAATGATTTTCACTTCACAGGTGTGCCCTGTCAGGTTTAATAAGTGGGATTTCTTGCCTTAAAAATCGGGTTGGGACCATCAGTTGTGTTGAGCAGAAGTCAGGTGGATACACAGCTGATAGTCCTACTGAATAGACTGTTAGAATTTGTATTATGGTAAGAAAAAAGCAGCTAAGTAAAGAAAAATGAGTGGCCATCATTACTTTAAAAAATGAAGGTCAGTCAGTCCGAAAAATTGGGCAAACTTTGAATGTGTCCCCAAGTGCTGTTGCAAAAACCATCAAGCGCTACAAAGAAATTGTCTCACATGAGGACCGCCCCAAGAAACAAAGACCAAGAGTCACCTCTGCTTCTGAGGATAAGTTTATCCGAGTCACCAGCCTCAGAAATCGCAGGTTAACAGCAGCTCAGATTAGAGACCAGGTCAATGCCACACAGAGTTCTAGCAGCAGACACATCTCTACAACAACTGTTAAGTGGAGACTTTGTGCAGCAGGCCTTCATGGTAAAATAGCTGCTAGGAAGCCACTGCTAAGGACAGGCAACACGCAGAAGAGACTTGTTTGGGCTAAAGAACACAAGGAATGGACATTAGACCAGTGGAAATCTGTGCTTTGGTCTGATGAGTCCAAATTTGAGATCTTTGGTTCCAACCACCGTGTCTTTGTGCGACACAGAAAAGGTGAACGGATGGACTCTACATGCCTGGTTCCCACCATGAAGCATGGAGGAGGAGGTGTGATGATGTGGGGGTGCTTTTCTGGTGACACTGTTGGGGATTTATTCAAAATTTAAGGCATACTGAACCAGCATGGCTACCACAGCATCTTTCGGCGGCATGCTATTCCATCCGGTTTGCGTTTAGTTGGACCATCATTTATTTTTCAACAGGACAATGGCCCCAAACACACCTCCACGCTGTGTAAGGGCCATTTGACCAAGAAAGAGAGTGATGGGATGCTACGCCAGATGACCTGGCCTCCACAGTCACCAGAACGGAACCCAGTTGAGATGGTTTGGGGTGAGCTGGACCGCAGCGTGAAGGCAAAAGGGCCAACAAGTGCTAAGCAGCTCTGGGAACTCCTTCAAAATTGTTGGAAGACCATTTCCGGTGACTACCTCTTGAAGCTCATCAAGAGAATGCCAAGAGTGTGCAAAGCAGTCATCAAAGCAAAAGGTGGCTACTTTGAAGAACCTAGAATATAAGACATATTTTCAGTTGTTTAACACTTTTTTGTTAAGTATATAATTTCACATGTGTTCATTCATAGTTTTGATGCCTTCAGTGTGAATGTACAATTTTCAAAGTCATGAAAATACAGAAAAAAGTGTGTGTCCAAACTTTTGGTCTGTACTGTATCTCTCTGATTTAAGGGCATAAAAATGCAAATGTTGAAAATCACCAAATTTTCAAAATTTTCACCAAATTTCCATTTTTTTCACAAATAAACGCAAGTGATATCGAAGAAATTTTACCACAATCATGAAGTACAATATGTCACGAAAAAACAGTCTCAGAATCAGGGGGATCCGTTGAAGCGTTCTAGAGTAATTACCTCATAAAGTGACAGTGGTCAGAATTGTAAAAATTGGCCAGTCATTAACGTGCAAACCACCCTCGGGGGTAAAGGGGTTACCGTATTTTTCGACTATAAGAGGCACCGGACCATAAGACGCACCTAGGTTTTAAAGGAGGAAAATAGGGAAAAAAAATTAAGCAAAAAATGTGGTCATGATTCACTGTTATGGGGGAGGGGGTCTACTGCTGACACTGGTATTGGGGTAATGTCCCCCAATTCTGTTAATATCCTCCATCCTGGTATGTATGGCACCTCCTTCCTGGTATAAGTGCCCCCCATCCCATCCTGGTATGCATGGCACCCCTTTATCCCCCATACTGGTATGCATGGCACCCCTTTATCCCCCATCCTGGTATGCATGACACCCCTTTATACCCCATCTTGGTATGCATGGCACCCCTTTATCCCCCATCCTGGTATGCATGGCACCCTCTGAGCCCCCATCCTGGTATGCATGGCACCCTCTGAGCCCCCATCCTAGTATGTACGGCACCTTCTGAGCCCCCATCCTGGTATGTATGGCACCTTCTGAGCCACCATCCTGGTATGCATGGCACATTCTGAGCCCCATCCTGGTATGTATAGTACCTTCTGAGCACCATCCTGGTATGTATTTCACCTTCTGAGCCCCCATCCTGGTATGTATGGCACCTTCTGAGCCCCCATCCTGGTATGTATGGCACCCTCTGAGCCTCCATCACGCTGCCTACAAAAAAAAAATGAACAATCATACTCACCTCCTCTCTCCTCCAGCGCTGTCCCGCACTGCTGCTGAAATTCTCACTGTGTGAGCCGGGCTTGGCAGGGCACGCATGGTGTCCCTGCCATGCGCCCTCACACAGTGTGAGACGCTGTGCTGGAATAGTCACTGCTCCCCACGCCAGGACTCTGTGCGTGGGGAGCAGTCTGTTCAATACACAGCACACTGTACCGCAGCGCGGCTTCTGCTGCCGCTCTGCGGTCAGTGTGCCTGCTATTAAAGACCATAGATATTCACTACAACCCATGGGAGTGGGTTGTAGCGAATATTCATGAGATTTAATAGCGGGCACACTGACCACAGAGCGCAGCAGGAGCCGCGCTGTGGCTATAGTGTGCCGGCTATTAAGAGAAATGAATATTCATTGCTCTCCGCGCCCATGGGTATGGGGAGCAGGGAGTATTCATTTTCTTTAGTAGCGGGTACAGCTAGGCTGCAGCAGGTGGCTGCTGCCTCCTGTGCCCCGCTGATCCCCCGCTGCGGCTCCCCCACACCCACCACCATGCGGCCATACAATAATATAGTATTTGGACTATAAGACGCACCCCCCACTTTCCTCCAAAATTTTGGAGGAAAAAAGTACATCTTATAGTCCGAAAAATACGGTAATTATTAAGAATAGGAGATTTTTTTATTTTTTTTTTAACTGTAGGTACAATTCAATCATTCCCAAGATCTCACCCCATGGATGGATCCTTTGTATTTTGCAATTGGTGGAGGAAGGGCATTGCTAACAATAGGAATTCCAGAGAATGGAGGACTTAACTACAACTACCAGTATGTCCTTAGCAATGGTAAGGAGATACTGGGAGTTGTTACCATTCATCATCAGACTGTGGACCATATAGGAACCAATGTACTGATTAGATGCAAGCAGTGGAACTATTAAACGTTTAAAAAGTAACTTAAATTTTGGGATATATATTACATGATTTAGGTCCTATAATTTTGAGCAGATTAGTGCGAATCTGAGACCCTGATCACTCAAAAGATCTCTTAGAAGTGAAGAGGTGAGGAGACATGACTATGACTTTCTGCTCCATTTGCTCCGCTCAGTGTACTCTCCTATCTACTGAGCTGCGCTCTTCTATGAGGCCTTTTAAGCAAAGGAGCAAAGGATTGTGGTCCCCACAAACAGAATTAATGACCCTAAATCACATTAAAAAACGTCCCAAAAGTTGATTTACTCTTTAAGGTTAATTTACATACACACACACATACACACACTGTATACGCCGCATGCACCACACACACACTGTATACGCCGTACGCACCACACACACACTGTATACGCCGTACATACCACACACACACTGTATACGCCGTACACACCACACACACTGTATACGCCGTACATACCACACACACACTGTATATGCCGTACGCACCACACACACTCTGTATACGCCGTACATACCACACACACTCTGTATATGCCGTACGCACCACACACACATTGTATACGCCGTACACACCACACACACACTCTGTATACGCCGTACACACCACACACACACAGACTGTATACGCTGTACATACCACATACCCTGTATACGCCGTACGCACCACCACACACACACTGTATGCGCCGTACACACCACACACACACACACTGTATACGCCGTACGCACCACCACACACACGCACTCTGTATATGACTCGCCCCCTGGGCCGTTGGGCACCCGGAACCGGGCTTCTGTACGATGCTGAGGGTAGTAGTGGCAACCCGATCCCGTGGCTCAGGGTGGTCAGACCAAATTGTGTCAGTCTATTTATACATTTGGGAATGTCCAACTACGCCACCCGTGGATTGCGGTCAGAGTTAACCGCCGCTGCGAGGCAGACCGCTGAGGCTGGTGTTGGTGTGCAGCACAGGGGTAGGACAACTCCCCACGGGAAGAGTGTAGCCTCAGGGCAGTGTAGGTGAATGCTGGGGGTGATAGTGCAGGCCGCAATAGTAAGAGTTCAGAGTCCGCTTCAAACAGTCCAGGGTCTTTATTGCAGATGTTATTACTGACCCAACAGGATTAACGGTTAGGAATGGGCCTGGGTATCTGAGAGCATTCGGGCGAGTCCCACTGGTCAGGGTGAGTGTGTAGGCCTACCGTTCTCTCTCTATGCTCTTGCTGACTATCCCCCTTTTCGTGGTGTAATAGCCCACGTCCCTGAGCTGGCCGTGTACTTTGCCTGTATGGCTTGCGACTCGGGCCTTGGGTACCTTTTGCTTCTCCTTGCTGTACTGGTCCCTCTGTGTGGCGGAGCCTCCAGGCTTCTTAGGCCAAGGGACCTGAAATCCCTCGCGGGTTGGTTCTCTGCTGCTGGGCTTGCAACCCTGACAGCATCGGACCCCAATGTCCGGTTGTGTCCGGTTGTATCAGGTTTGGGATTTTTTTCAAAAGTAAAAAAAAAAAAGATGACGATATGGTGACTATTGTTGAGCGCAAGTGCTCGCTACTTGAGTTTTCATCGGATGCTTGGGTATGCACCGAGTATCGCGGGTGCTCGAGTGACATGCTCGAGTCTCCGCCCCATATGCTTCGTGGCCAAAAAAAAACTCGCAGGGATTGCCTGCCATGCACGAGTGATCCCTGGATGTTTTTTTTGGGGTGTCTAATAACCGTGAAGCATGCGAGCGGGGACTTGAGCATGTCACTCGAGCACGTACGGTACATGGTGCATACCCGAGTACCCAATGCAAACTCAAGTAGCGAGCACTTGCACTCAAGACTAATGACAACTTATTCAATTTGATGAACTAATGTTATCAAATTCTGTGTCGTACCTCTGGGTTCAAAATGTTCAGTATACCCCTTGATAAAATCCTTGAGGGGTCTAGTTTCCAAAATGGGGTCACTTGTGGGGGGTTTCCACTATTTAGGCACATCAGGGGCTCTCCAAACACGACATGGCGTCCGCTCTCAATTCCAGCCAATTTTGCGTTCAAAAAGTCACACAGTGCTCCTTCCCTTCTGAACTCTGCCGTGCACCCAAACACTGTATTTTCCCCACATATGGGGTATTGGCGTATTTTTTCCTGTTACCCCTGCGAAAATAAAAAAAATTGTGTCTAAAATAACATTTTTGTGAAAAAAGTGTTAATTTTTTTCTTTCACATTCCAAAAATTCCTGTGAAGCACCTGAAGGGTTAATAAAGTTCTTGAATGTGGTTTTGAGCACTTTGAGGGGTGCCGTTTTTAGAATGGTGTCACTTTTGGGTATTTTCTGTCATAAAGACCTCTCAAAGTGACTTCAAATGTGATGTGGTCCCTAAAAAAATGGTTTTGTAAATTTTGTTGGAAAAATGAGAAATCGCTGGTCAACTTTTAACCCTTATAGCTCTCTAATAAAAAAAATTTTGGTTCCAAAATTGTGCTGATGTAAAGTAGACATGTGGGAAATGTTATTTATTAACTATTTTGTGTAACATACAGTACAGACCAAAAGTTTGGACACACCTTCTCATTTAAAGATTTTTCTGTATTTTCATGACTTTGAAAATTGTACATTCACACTGAAGGCATCAAAACTATGAATTAACACATGTGGAATTATATACTTAACAAAAAAGTGTGAAACAACTGAAAATATGTCTTATATTCTAGGTTCTTCAAAGTAGCCACCTTTTGCTTTGAGAACTGCTTTGCACACTCTTGGCATTCTCTTGATGAGCTTCAAGAGTTAGTCACCGGAAATGATTTTCACTTCACAGGTGTGCCCTGTCAGGTTTAATAAGTGGGATTTCTTGCCTTATAAATCGGGTTGGGACCATCAGTTGTGTTGTGCAGAAGTCAGGTGGATACACAGCTGATAGTCCTACTGAATAGACTGTTAGAATTTGTATTATGGTAAGAAAAAAGCAGCTAAGTAAAGAAAAATGAGTGGCCATCATTACTTTAAGAAATGAAGGTCAGTCAGTCCGAAAAATTGGGCAAACTTTGAATGTGTCCCCAAGTGCAGTTGCAAGAACCATCAAGCGCTAAAAAGAAATTGTCTCACATGAGGACCGCCCCAAGAAACAAAGACCAAGAGTCACCTCTGCTTCTGAGGATAAGCTTATCCGAGTCACCAGCCTCAGAAATCGCAGGTTAACAGCAGCTCAGATTAGAGACCAGGTCAATGCCACACAGAGTTCTAGCAGCTGGCACATCTCTACAACAACTGTTAAGAGGAGACTTTGTGCAGCAGGCCTTCATGGTAAAATAGCTGCTAGGAAGCCACTGCTAAGGACAAGCAACACGCAGAAGAGACTTGTTTGGGCTAAAGAACACAAGGAATGGACATTAGACCAGTGGAAATCTGTGCTTTGGTCTGATGAGTCCAAATTTGAGATCTTTGGTTCCAACCACCGTGTCTTTGTGCGACACAGAAAAGGTGAACGGATGGACTCTACATGCCTGGTTCCCACCATGAAGCATGGAGGAGGAGGTGTGATGGTGTGGGGGTGCTTTGCTGGTGACACTGTTGGGGATTTATTCAAAATTTAAGGCATACTGAACCAGCATGGCTACCACAGCATCTTGCGGCGGCATGCTATTCCATCCGGTTTGCGTTTAGTTGGACCATCATTTATTTTTCAACAGGACAATGGCCCCAAACACACCTCCAGGCTGTGTAAGGGCCATTTGACCAAGAGGGAGAGTGATGGGATGCTACGCCAGATGACCTGGCCTCCACAGTCACCAGAACGGAACCCAGTTGAGATGGTTTGGGGTGAGCTGGACCGCAGAGTGAAGGCAAAAGGGCCAACAAGTGCTAAGCATCTCTGGGAACTCCTTCAAGATTGTTGAAAGACCATTTCCGGTGACTACCTCTTGAAGCTCATCAAGAGAATGCCAAGAGTGTGCAAAGCAGTCATCAAAGCAAAAGGTGGCTACTTTGAAGAACCTAGAATATAAGACATATTTTCAGTTGTTTAACACTTTTTTGTTAAGTATATAATTTCACATGTGTTAATTCATAGTTTTGATGCCTTCAATGTGAATGTACAATTTTCAAAGTCATGAAAATACAGAAAAATCTTTCAATGAGAATGTGTGTCCAAACTTTTGGTCTGTACTGTATCTCTCTGATTTAAGGGCATAAAAATGCAAATGTTGAAAATTGCAAAATTTTCAAAATTTTCACCAAATTTCCATTTTTTTCACAAATAAACGAAAGTGATATCGAAGAAATTTTACCACAATCATGAAGTACAATATGTCACGAAAAAACAGTCTCAGAATCAGGGGGATCCGTTGAAGCGTTCCAGAGTAATTACCTCATAAAGTGACAGTGGTCAGAATTGTAAAAATTGGCCAGTCATTAACGTGCAAACCACCCTCGGGGGTAAAGGGGTTACCGTATTTTTCGACTATAAGAGGCACCGGACCATAAGACGCACCTAGGTTTTAAAGGAGGAAAATAGGGAAAAAAAATTAAGCAAAAAATGTGGTCATGATGCACTGTTATGGGGGAGGGGGTCTACTGCTGACACTGGTATTGGGGTAATGTCCCCCAATTCTGTTAATATCCTCCATCCTGGTATGTATGGCACCTCCTTCCTGGTATAAGTGCCCCCCATCCCATCCTGGTATGCATGGCACCCCTTTATCCCCCATACTGGTATGCATGGCACCCCTTTATCCCCCATCCTGGTATGCATGACACCCCTTTATTCCCCATCTTGGTATGCATGGCACCCCTTTATCCCGCATCCTGGTATGCATGGCACCCCTTTATGCCCCATCCTGGTATGCATGGCACCCTCTGAGCCCCCATCCTGGTATGCATGGCACCCTCTGAGCCCCCATCCTAGTATGTACGGCACCTTCTGAGCCCCCATCCTGGTATGTATGGCACCTTCTGAGCCCCCATCCTGGTATGCATGGCACATTCAAAGCCCCATCCTGGTATGTATGGCACCTTCTGAGCACCATCCTGGTATGTATTGCACCTTCTGAGCCCCCATCCTGGTATGTATGGCACATTCTGAGCCCCCATCCGGGTATGTATGGCACATTCTGAGCCCCATCCTGGTATGTATGGCACCTTCTGAGCACCATCCTGGTATGTATGGCACCTTCTGAGCCCCCATCCTGGTATGTATGGCACCTTCTGAGCCCCCATCCTGGTATGTATGGCACCCTCTGAGCCTCCATCACGCTGCCTACAAAAAAAAAATGAACAATCATACTCACCTCCTCTCTCCTCCAGCGCTGGCCCGCACTGCTGCTGACACTCTCGCTGTGTGAGCGGCGCATGGCAGGGCGCGCATGGTGTCCCTGCCATGCGCCCTCACA
Source organism: Phyllobates terribilis (assembly GCF_046119375.1). NCBI lineage: Eukaryota > Metazoa > Chordata > Amphibia > Anura > Dendrobatidae > Phyllobates > Phyllobates terribilis. The sequence goes on along the minus strand of NW_027363063.1, from coordinate 1,462,241 downwards.
CAGTGTGAGACGCTGTGCTGGAATAGTCACTGCTCCCCACGCCAGGACTCTGTGCGTGGGGAGCAGTCTGTTCAATACACGGCACACTGTACCGCAGCGCGGCTTCTGCTGCCGCTCTGCGGTCAGTGTGCCTGTTATTAAAGACCATAGATATTCACTACAACCCATGGGAGTGGGTTGTAGCGAATATTCATGAGCTTTAATAGCGGGCACACTGACCACAGAGCGCAGCAGGAGCCGCGCTGCGGCTACAGTGTGCCGGCTATTAAGAGAAATGAATATTCATTGCTCTCCGCGCCCATGGGTATGGGGAGCAGGGAATATTCATTTTCTTTAGTAGCGGGTACAGCTAGGCTGCAGCAGGTGGCTGCTGCCTCCTGTGCCCCGCTGCGGCTCCCCCACACCCACCACCATGCGGCCATACAATAATATAGTATTTGGACTATAAGACGCACCCCCCACTTTCCTCCAAAATTTTGGAGGAAAAAAGTCCATCTTATAGTCCGAAAAATACGGTTATTATTAAGAATAGGAGATTTTTTATTTTTTTTTTAAATGTAGGTACAATTCAATTATTCCCAAGATCTCACCCCATGGATGGATCCTTTGTATTTGCAATTGGTGGAGGAAGGGCATTGCTAACAATAGGAATTCCAGAGAATGGAGGACTTAACTACAACTCCCAGTATGTCCTTAGCAATGGTAAGGAGATACTGGGAGTTGTTACCAGTCATCATCAGACTGTGGACCATATAGGAACCAATGTACTGATTAGATGCAAGCAGTGGAACTATTAAACGTTTAAAAAGTAACTTACATTTTGGGATATATATTACATGATTTAGGTCCAATAATTTTGAGCAGATTAGTGCGAATCTGAGACCCTGATCACTCAAAAGATCTCTTAGAAGTGAAGAGGTGAGGAGACATGACTATAACTTTCTGCTGCATTTGCTCCGCTCAGTGTACTCTCCTATCTACTGAGCTGCGCTCTTCTAGGAGGTCTTTTAAGCAAAGGAGCAAAGGATTGGGGTCCCCACAAACAGAATTAATGACCCTAAATCACATTAAAAAACGTCCCAAAAGTTGATTTACTCTTTAAGGTTAATTTACATACACACACACATACACACACACACTGTATACTCCGTACGCACCACACACACACTGTATACGTCGTACGCACCACACACACTGTATACGGCGTACGCACCACACATACACTGTATACGCCGTACGCACCACACACACACACATACACTGTATACGCCGCATGCAACACACACACACTGTATACTCCGTACGCACCACACACACACTGTATACGCCGTACGCACCACACACACACTGTATACGCCGTACGCACCACACACACACACACACTTTGTATACGCCGTACATACCACACACACACTGTATACGCCGTACACACCACACACACTGTATACGCCGTACATACCACACACACTCTGTATACGCCGTACGCACCACACACACTCTGTATACGCCGTACATACCACACACACTGTATACGCCGTACACACCACACACACACTCTGTATACGCCGTACACACCACACACACACGCTGTACATACCACATACACTGTATACGCCGTACACACCACACACACACACACTGTATACGCCGTACGCACCACCACACACACGCACTCTGTATATGACTCGCCCCCTGGGCCGTTGGGCACCCGGAACCGGGCTTCTGTACGATGCTGGGGGTAGTAGTGGCAACCCGATCCCGTGGCTCAGGGTGGTCAGACCAAATTGTGTCAGTCTATTTATACATTTGGGAATGTCCAACTACGCCACCCGTGGATTGCGGTCAGAGTTAACCGCCGCTGCGAGGCAGACCGCTGAGGCTGGTGTTGGTGTGCAGCACAGGGGTAGGACAACTCCCCACGGGAAGAGTGTAGCCTCAGGGCAGTGTAGGTGAATGCTGGGGGTGATAGTGCAGGCCGCAATAGTAAGAGTTCAGAGTCCGTTTCAAACAGTCCAGGCTCTTTATTGCAGATGTTATTACTGACCCAACAGGATTAACGGTTAGGAATGGGCCTGGGTATCTGAGAGCATTCGGGCGAGCCCCACTGGTCAGGGTGAGTGTGTAGGCCTACCGTTCTCTCTCTATGCTCTTGCTGACTATCCCCCTTTTCGTGGTGTAATAGCCCACGTCCCTGAGCTGGCCGTGTACTTTGCCTGTATGGCTTGCGACTCGGTCCTTGGGTACCTTTTGCTTCTCCTTGCTGTACTGGTCCCTCTGTGTGGCGGAGCCTCCAGGCTTCTTAGGCCAAGGGACCTGAAATCCCTCGCGGGTTGGTTCTCTGCTGCTGGGCTTGCAACCCTGACAGCATCGGACCCCAATGTCCGGTTGTGTACTTCTCTCAGCCAGGACCGGCTCTCGTCGCCTCTGTCCCTTGCTTGCAGTTTCTCCTCTGCCTCTCGGACTCCTCAGCTGCTGCTGACCTGTCCCTCTTCTCTGAGAACCCTTCTGGACACTTCAGAAGTGGGTTCTGGTCTCTCTAACCCTGCCCCAGTTCCAGCTTTTATAGGGGCAGCCTGCGCCCCCTACTGGCCTGGAACAGGAGGAGCTGCATGCTAATGGTCCCTGACCAGGGAACCTCCCTCCTGCTCTCAGACACAGCCTTTAATATTTTTGGCATCCAGGCCTGGGGTGACACATTCCCCCCTAGTAAAATTTAGTACTCCGGGACTAAGCCTTTTTGGCCAACAACAAACAGGGTATAAATGACAACATAACATATATACAAGTACATTTTGTCCTTAAGGTCACGGTGCTTCCGTGATCGGGTGTCCATATCACCCAACAAGGTGAAGTTTTCCACAGTGTGGGGACCTGTCTCCATAAACCCCAAGCTCCTGGCCTTGGGCGTGGCGACAAGGCCGAGCTAACTACTTTGGGCCACAAGGGAGCCACGCCGGACAGGTTTTTCTTCTGTGGCCATCTTCACAAGAGGGCACCTAGTGCAACTATTTACAAGACAGTTCCGGCCATTCAGTGTCCATGACCTGTCAGTCCATTGTATCTAGGAAAACTGGGAAAACAGTATTAATAACCAGGTAACAAGTATAAAACATTAACTACATACTTTACATTCAGATTTTCCAGCGAGCTGGTATTTGACCCCTAGTGATCCGGGTTGACCTGCGTAACCTACTGTCTGGTGGTGGTCTAACCTGGCTTTCCCCACTAGCATTTAGGGTACAGCTACTAGCTGGGTTTACAGGCAGGGCAGGCAGCTGTGTGCGGGTCCTTTGGCTTACCGCAGGCATGGCAGGCTCACTGTCAGCAGAGGGTTGACTCTCCTGGGCTGCTGGCATGGGTTCTTCTGCCTCCGGGGCTGCTTGTTCCTCTTGTTCTTCCTGCTCTCCTGTAGGCTCCTGCTGGGTAGGTTGAAGGAAGTGTAGGATGGGTACCACTATGGCATTGTTTATCCGAGTCCAGGACCGGGGGAACTCTCCGAGAATGGTGCTGACCATTTCTTCCTTGTCCTCTACGGATTCAAGGTCATCTTGATCTTCTCTTGGACTCTGCAGTTGCTCGGGGCACCGTTTTAGGTGGTCTCTGGAGACAGTGCTAGTGGTTTCTCCTCCATCCTTGGTAATTACACATACCTTCGGGTTGTTGTGTTTGGACGGCAGTACTGTGTACGGGTCGCTCTCCCAATGGTCATCTAGCTTGTGAAGCCTTCTCTTCTGCTTCAGGACCTGCTCACCAGGTTCCATGGGACCAGCAGGGGCGTGTTGGTTGAAGAGCCTCTCTTGTTTTTCTCTCGCTTGAGCCAGACTCCTCTCCCCACTCTCCTGTACCTTCTTGTACTATAGCCGCCGTTCCGTATCCCAGTCCGCGTCTGGGGAGGTGTCCTCGGGTGTCAGGACTCCCATCTCCAGGTCTACCGGCAGCTTACCTGGTCTTGCTCGCATCAGGTAAGCCGGGGTGCAATTTGTAGCATTCACCGGGATATGGTTGTACAAGTCTATCAGGTCTGGCAGCTTCTCCGGCCACAGGCTGCGTTCTTCCAGGGGCAATGTCTTGAGGAGATCAATGACGATATTGTTCATTTTCTCACACAGCCCGTTGGTTTGCGGGTGGTAAGGCGTTGTCCGAATCTTCCTACAGCTGTAGAGGTTGCAGAACTCCTGAAAGACTTCCGCCTCAAACGCTGGACCTTGATCTGTCAAGACCTGTTCCGGATACCCGTGTGGACGGCAGAAGTGTTGTTGGAAGGCTCTGGCCGCTGTTTGGGCTGTCAAGTCTTTAACCGGGACCACCACCAAGAACCAGGAGTAATGGTCCACAATCGTGAGGGCATAAATGTAGCCGGACCGGCTTGGAGCCAACTTTACATGGTCCAGAGCTACCAGCTCAAGAGGCTGCCTGGGGATGATGGGCCTCAAGGGTGTCTTCTGGCTGGTACGGTCGTTCCTTTTGAGGTGACATGGGCCGCAGTCCCTGCACCACTTCTCTATGGCCCCTCTCATACCGATCCAGTAGAACCGCTCTCTCAATAGGAACTCCAGTTTCTTCCACCCGAAGTGTCCCGCTCTGTCACGGTAGGCCTCCAGGACCATTGCTGCATCCCGTCTCGGGACCACTACCTGCCAGGTCAGCTCGTGCGTCCGGTGGTTGACAAGCCTCCTGCACAGCTTACCTTCGTAGAGGAATAGCCTGCTTTTCTCCTTCTATAACTGCTTGGCTTCCTCTGGAGCATCCGGGCCAGGGCTAGCGTCTGCCTGGGTTAACAGGTCTTTCACCAGGCGAACTGCAGGGTCACTATCTTGCGTTTCAGCCCAGCCGTGGTGGGGTAAGGGGTTGAACATGACGGTGGTTAGGTCTTTGTCTCTTACCCGGTGAGAATACTAAGTGGCCCCATACCGGTGGAACGCAGGGAGCTCTACTTCCTCCAGCTCTTCCGAGTCTTCTTCTCCTTCGGGTAGGTGGGGCACTCTTGATAGGGCGTCTGCGTTGGCGTTGGTTCTGCCTGCCCGGTATTTGATTGTGAAGTCACAATTTGATAGCCGGGCCATCCACCGCTGTTCTAGGGCACCTAGTCTTGCATTGTCCAGGTGTGTCAACGTTGTCCGTGTACACAGTGAACTTTGCGGAGGCCAGGTAATGCTTGAACTGTTCTGTGACGGTCCACACCACTGCCAAGAATTCTAGCTTGAAGGAGCTGTAATTCTCCGGGTTCCTTTCAGTGGGCCTCTGCTTCCGGCTGGCGTACGCGATCACCCTTTCTCTGCCCTGTTGGTTTTGGGACAGTACGGCTCCTAACCCCACATTACTGGCGTCTGTGTGGAGGATAAAAGGCTGGCCATAATCGGGGTAGGCCAGGATCTCATCCCCCGTGAGGGCCATCTTCAGCTGGCGGAAGGACTCCTCTTCCGGCTTGTCCCACTTGAAGGGTGGCTTTTGACTTCTGGATTTAGACTGACCTATCAGGAGGTCCTGCATTGGAGCCGCCATCTTTGTGAACCCGGGGATGAACCTTCGGTAGTAGCCTACCAACCCGAGGAACTGCCTCACTTCTTTGATCTTTGAGGGGCTTGGCCAGCTCTTGATTACTGTGACCTTGTCGGGGTCGGGGGCTACTCCTTCTGCACTCACCACGTGCCCCAGGTACTGTACCTTCGGCTTTAACAGATGGCACTTGGAGGGTTTCACTTTCATACCAAAGCATGCCAGGGCCTCGAACACCTCGGCCAGGTGCTTTAGATGGTCCTCGTAAGTCTTTGAACAGACAATCACGTCGTCCAGGTAAAGTAGACCGTCTCAAAGTTTCAGTGCCCTAGACAGCATTCCATCAGCCTTTGAAAGGTCCCGGGTGCGTTGCAGAGCCCGAATGGCATACAGTTGAATTCACTTAATCCCATCGGGGTGGTGAAGGCGGTCTTCTCCTTGTCAGCCTCTGCCACAGGAACCTGCCAGTACCCGCTAGTAAGGTCCAAAGTAGAGAAGAAATTAGCTGATTTTAGTGCGGCTAAGGACTCCTCTATCCTAGGTAACGGGTACGCGTCTTTATGGGTGATACGATTGATTTGTCTATAGTCCACACACATTCTCATGGTACCGTCTTTCTTTTTTACCAGAACCAAGGGGGCTGCCCAGGGGCTACAGCTGTCTCTAATGACCCTGGCTTCTTTCATTTCTCTCAGCATGCCCTTTGCGTTCTGATAATGTGCAGGGGGTACAGGACTGTATCTCCCTTTTATTGGTGGGTGGCTCCCCGTGGGGATGTGGTGTTCTACCCCTTTCACCCTGCCGAAGTCTAGCGGGTGCTTACTAAAGATTCTCTCGTACTCCTGAACCACCCGGTAGACTCCTTGTTTTTGGTGCAAGGGAGTGGAGTCAGCACCCACGTCGAGTTTCTGGCACCAGTCCTCCTTAAGTTTCTGGGAGCCATTACCCTCCACCAGGGGAGATGGAGGCAAGGGTTCCACGACCCTGAGAGCATTGTATTCGACGGCAAACAATTTGGCTAGTGTAGCGTACCGGGGCAAGTGTACTTCCCTCTCCCCGATGTTTAAGATCCGGACGGGCACCCTTCCATGGCGGACATCAACCACCCCCCGGGCTGTCAAAATGGTGGGCCTGCTGTCTGAGTACACGGGTTCTACCATGGCTTGGTAGTCTCTCCCTCTTAACCCGATTGCAGTCCGACACCAGATCATCATTTCACTTTTGGGAGGCATGGCAATGGGGAACGGGTCGCTCATCCTCACGCTACCGATCTCACCACCAGACAGTTCTACCCGTCTCATCAGGGCTCTTATCTCCTTCTGGAGGACCCTCTGTTGGCTGGAGCTCGCATTCATCGCCACCTGCCGCAAAATTACAATCACTTCTGAAAGACAATTTTCAATCACGTTAGTACCCAAGGTTATTTTAGGGTGACTTTCTCGACGGTCAATGTCCACAATGATCACTCCCTGTGCTGGCAGTTCAACTTTACCAATCTTAATGGTCATCTCTCTGAACCCCACCTGCGGCACGGGCTGGCCATTGCTGGCGATGATGCTCAAGTCACTGTCTGGATAGCGGGTTATGTCAGCGTCACTCCAGTACTGCTTGAAAAGTACATAGGGGATGGTAGGCACTTGGGACCCGGTGTCCAGCAGTGCACTCATGGGGATACCGTCCAGCACTACGGGTAAAACCGGGCGTCCCCCTACGTACTTATCACGCCAATTAGACGGGCCTGGTGACCTTATGCCTGGGGGTTGGCCCTCTGCCCCAGGTCGGACCCATTTAAAGTACAGTACCTGGCTACGTGTCCCGGCTGGCTGCAACGGTGGCAAATCGGCTGTCTATCCTCAGTGTAACGATTGGCGGGCCTCCCTCTGAACGACGGGATCCTCCTCCGTCGACGCCACGGGACATCCTCCGGACTGGAAGCCAGCTTGATTGGTCCTGACGGGTCCATCTGTAACAACTGTACGGTCCTGGTCAATGCAGCAACACTCTTTGTCAGTTCTTGGACCTGATGGTGCAGGTTTGCAGGCGGGGATGGGTTTAGGGCCTGCGCATCAGTCCCCACAAGGTCTGCAGGGTAGGGCGCTGCCTCCTGGTGGTAAGTGATGGCAGGGCGCCGGGAAACTACAGCGCCACCTGGTGCGGGTTCTCGGAGCACCCGGATGGCCCTATCTTTGAACTGTGCAAAAGTCAAATCGGGGTTCTGTAGGGCCATGAGGCGCAGCTGGGTTCTGTGGGCGCTGGACAGCAGACCTTCTATGAACTGATCAGTCAACAGTTTATCGGTATCCTGCACACTGCCAGGGTCAGCTTGCTTAATTGCCCCCAAGGCTTCCTGTAAATTTAGGGCATAGTCTCTGATGCTATCTTGAGCTCGCTGCTTACATCCATAGAACCGCATTTTGATTTCTGCTGAGGTACGGGTATCAAAGGTGTCCCGTAGACGGGTCACAACCCCCCTTACAGTCCTTTTCTCCTCCGCTGTCCAAGACTACCTCCCGCTGGGCCGCACCAGTTAACTGCCTTATCAGTATGCTTACTTTCTGTTCTTCTGTCAGGGGATAAACTTTGAACAGGCTATACAGCCTTTCTTTAAAGTCGCCCAAGGTATGCGACTCGCCGGCATACTGTGGCAGCCAGGCCGCTCCGGGGATATAGGGCATGGAAAACGGCATCACAGCTGCAGCGGCTACGCTGGTGGTAGAGGGTCCCTCCGCGTCCGACATCTTCCTCCCCCCTAGTTAACCGAGGCCTACCTTCCGACTATCTTCTTCTGTAGGCCGCGGCTAGGCTCGCGATGCTCTGGGCGAGGACCTTGCGTCGCTCGGTGATGACGTCGGCGTCGCTCTCTCTCCTTCCAGGACCTTGCACGGCATCTCAGCGTGGGGCGGGGCTTCAGGTCTCTCGTGTTTTTGGACGTCCACGCCCCTCTTCTTCCCGTGCAGCGTCCCGAAGATGGCGCCCGATGGCGGGAAACGGCTCCAATTGGCGGGAAAGGGCCCCGAATGGCGGGAAACTTCACTCAGGTAAGTATTAAGTCTTTTTCAGGCACGCAATACCCGTTTGTGGAGGGTTGGTCACAATCCTGCCGACTACGCCAAAGCTGACTCACCCCCTGGGCCGTGGGGCACCCGGAACCGGGCTTCTGTACGATGCTGGGGGTAGTAGTGGCAACCCGATCCCGTGGCTCAGGGTGGTCAGACCAAATGCTGTGGCAGTCTATTTATACATTTGGGAATGTCCGACTACGCCACCCGTGGATTGCGGTCAGAGATAACCGCCGCTGCGAGGCAGACCACTGAGGCTGGTGTTGGTGTGCAGCACAGGGGTAGGACAACTCCCCACGGGAAGAGTGTAGCTTCAGGGCAGTGTAGGTGAATGCTGGGGGTGATAGTGCAGGCCGCAATAGTAAGAGTTCAGATTCCGCTTCAAACAGTCCAGGGTCTTTATTGCAGATGTTATTACTGACCCAACAGGAGTACCGGTTAGGAATGGGCCTGTGCATCTGAGAGCATTCGGGCGAGCCCCACTGGTCAGGGTGAGTGTGTAGGCCTACTGTTCTCTCTCTATGCTCTTGCTGACTATCCCCCTTTTCGTGGTGTAATAGCCCACGTCCCTAAGCTGGCCGTGTACTTTACCTGTATGGCTTGCGACTCGGGCCTTGGGTACCTTTTGCTTCTCCTTGCTGTACTGGTCCCTCTGTGTGGCGGAGCCTCCAGGCTTCTTAGGCCAAGGGACCTGAAGTCCCTCGCGGGTTGGTTCTCTGCTGCTGGGCTTGCAACCCTGACAGCCTCAGACCCCAATGTCCGGTTGTGTATTTCTCTCAGCCAGGACCGGCTCTCGTCGCCTCTGTCCCTGGCTTGCAGGTTCTCCTCTGCCTCACGGACTCCTCAGCTGCTGCTGACCTGTCCCTCTTCTCTGAGGACCCTTCTGGACACTTCAGAAGTGGGTTCTGGTCTCTCTAACCCTGCCCTAGTTCCAGCTTTTATAGGGGCAGCCTGCTCCCCCTACTGGCCTGGGACAGGAGGTGCTGCATGCTAATGGTCCCTGACCAGGGAACCTCCCTCCTGCTCTCAGACACAGCCTTTAATATTTGTGGCATCCAGGCCTGGGGTGACACATATACATCGTACGCACCACACACACGCACTCTGTATACATCGTACGCACCACACACACTGGATACGCCGTACGCACCACACACCCACTGTATATGCCGTACACAGTGGCGTACTGCCAATGGCGGCAGACCACGCAACTGCTATGGGGCCCGTGAGCCGGGTGGGCCCCATAGCAGTCCAGGGGTGGACATACCGGAGCCGGTGCAGCTGTGCCGGGTACCCACCATGCAGCTGCACCAAAGGGCCCGCAAGGTGCAGCTGCTCCCTCCACGCGGCGGTCAGGGAGCGATCCCTGCAGCTCTGCTGCTGTCAGGAGGAGAATGGCAGCGGAGCTGGAGGGTTCGTCCTCTGCTTCCTCCCTGACCCAGGCATGCGCAGCTTGATGACGTCATCATGCAGCGCGCGCCTGGGTCAGGAAGAAAGCTGCCGGCAACCAGGAGGATGCTGCTGCAGGGGAGCAAGCTGAGGTAAGTTGTTGTTTTTTTTTTGTTTTTTTTTACTGAAATGCTGGGGAGGGGATGGGGCTGGGGAGAAGAATGATGGGGCTGAGAAGAGCAATAATGGGGCTGATGGGACTGGGGAGAGCAATGATGGGGCTGGGGAGAGAAATATTGGGGCTGGAGAGTGGGCTGGGGTGAGGAATAATGGGGTTGATGGGGCTGGGGAGAGCAATAACGGGGCTGATGGGGTTGGGGAGAGGAATAATGGGGTTGATGGGGCTGGGGAGAGGAATAATAGGGCTGATGGGGCTGGGGAGAGGAATAATGGGGTTGATGGGGCTGGGGAGAGCAATAATGGGGCTGATGGGGCTGGGGAGAGGAATGATGGGGCTTGGGATAGGAATAATGGGACTAATGGGGCTGGGAAGAGAAATAATGGGGCTGGGGAGAGGAATGATGGGACTGGGGAAAGGAATAATGGGGTTGATGGGGCTGGGGAGAGGAATAATGGGATGGTAGGGCTAGGGAGAGCAATGATGGGGCTGGGGAGAGGAATGATGTGGCTGGGGAGAGCAATGATGAGGATGGTGGGACTGGGGAGAGCAATGATGGGAAAGTGGGGCTGGGGTGAGCAATAATGTTGCTGATGGGGCTAGGGAGAGGAATAATGGAGTTGATGGGGCTGGGGAGAGGAATGATGGTATGATGGGGTTGGAGAGAGCAATAATGGGGCTGATGGGGCTGGGGAGAGAAATGATGGGGCTGGGAAGAGCAATAATGGGGCTGATGGGGCTGGGAAGAGCAATAATGGGGTTGATGGGGCTGGGGAGAGGAATGATGGGGCTGGGAAGAGCAATAATGGGGCTGATAGAGCTGGGGAGAGCAATGATGGGGATGGTGGGGAAGGGGAGAGCAATGACGTGTTGCTGGGAGAGAGCAATGATGGGGGTGCTGGGAGAGAGCAATGATGGGGGTGCTGGGACAGAGCAATGGTGGGGGGATGGGAGAGAGCAATGATGTGGGGCTGGGAGAGAGCAATGATGGAGGTGCTGGGACAGAGTAATGATGGGGGTGCTGGGAGAGTGCAATGATGGAGGGGGCTAGGAGAGAGCAATGATGGGAGTGCTGAGAGAAGTGACGCGCCCAAGGGATGGGGACTCGGCGCCCGGGCCTTGCTGTTTGGTTTTGGGGGACGCCGCGATGGCCGGCTCCTGGGCCCGTACCCTGGGGTCACTCTTTAAAAGAAAGAAGGAATGGTGGGGAAAAAGTGTAAGGGATAGGAAAGAGTTTGTGACGCCACCCGTGGTGTCTGGTGAGGATCACCAGCGCTGCTACAGTCCTCTGAGGCCGGTGATCAGGCAGCTTAGATGGTGTGGCTCCCCACAGGTGGAGCGGGCCCTCAGGGCAGCGTAGGAGAAGGGATGTAGGACAGAGGAACCCAGCCGGGTCGGAGGAAGAATAGGCACACACACGACAGTTCACTTCAGTACCTTTACTGGTGGTGTTTCAGGAACGATCAAGGGCACTGTAGGGTGAAGGGTGCATTTCAGGACTCTCCCCAGTGAGCGGGTGTGGGGCCTCCTGTTTCTTGCCTTTTCCTGTTAAGTTTATGACCTGCCTGGAGCTAGGCCTAACTTGGTCTATGACTTGCACCAGCTGACCTGGTGGTAGGGCCTTCTGTTGGAGATCACACTCCTTGGTCTCTTGGGCCTCAGTGATTCCTGACCCTGGTATTACAGGCAGCTTTTGGTGTTCCTGGGACATGTAGTTCGCCAGGGATCCCGGTTGTTTCTGCTGGTCCTAGAGATCCTTGCAGACGCGGACCCTGTGTCCGGTAAATGCTTGTGGGGTGAGCTGGTTAAGCTCCTCTGCCCCCTACGTAGCTCGCTTGCTCCACTTGCCTTCGGCCACGCTGGGGGCCCTCACTAGGCTTCACACTGGCAGTAAGCCGCGCTACTCTTCACTGCTCTTATGGCATCGGCACGCCTTAAGCTCACTGACTGAGCTTTATGAGTCTGAACTCTCTCTAGAGGGACTGGAACTACCTCTGTCCCCTGAGGAAACTGTTCTCTAGACTGAGCTCCACTGCAGGCTGACCTCTCTCAGGCTCATCTTCTGCAGGAACTGACTGCCTAGCTCCACCTTCCCTTTTTATATCCCTAACGGGCTCCCTCTGCTGGTCTGAGGTGGAAGGTGGAGGTGTGTGCTTATGTTACGAGGGCCTCTTGTGGAGGAATCCGTCCATGCACCCCTCTAGGATCTGTGGCACCAATGCGCAGCAGGGGCGCCACATTCCCCCCATAGCAAAGCTCAGTACTCTCGGACTGAAGTACTTTTTATAACAACAATACAATAACTCTTCCCTTTATGGGAGGCACTTTGCTTAAACGTTACATAATAAAACATTATAAATAACAAATATATACATATATACAATAAGCAACCTCAGAATTCAAGTCTCTTCTGGTGAGGTTCCCTACAGGATGTCCATCTCACAGGGTAGAGTACTTGGTAGCTTGAGGGACCTGTCCCAAACCCTCAACGTAGGCCCTGGGGTGGCTGCAGGGCTTGGAGATCCTGAGTCGGACCTCCGTTAGTCCCACACCAGACACGTTTTTCTTCCGAGGTCACCTAAAGGGGCACTCCAGGGCGTGCAATTATTTACAAGAAGCCGTTTTTGGGCTGCACATAGTCGTCAGCCACAAAGTTCTTTATGTACCCTGACGAATAACTAAAGGTGACAAGGAAAAGTGTCCATTTCACTTAAATTGTCCATTATAAGGCAAAACAACAAGTTAATAAATATATATACATGAAAATACACAATATAATACCCCAGGGGCAACTATTTACACTGTCAGAGTTTCCTTCTCTATTCTCTGTATCTGACAGGGGTCTGACCTCGTGTGCTATGCGTCGACCTACGTGGTACTGGGATGCGTGAGGCACTAGTATTTGCACTACCTCCCATTCTGTCAGTTCTAAGTGTTGGGGAACTGCAGGGTTGCCTTAACCTCTCTACAGGACTGGCAAGTATGCCATTGGCTGGGCCTTCTTGCTCTGCTCAAACCGGGGATCCTTCTTCCGTGGATTCTTCTTGAGCAGGCTCTTCTGAAGCACTTACAGGCTCTACTTGCTGTGGAGGGTTTTCTGGCTGTTGAAAGAAGTGGATCACAGGTATTATTACTGCTCCTCCTAGTTGAGGGCAATCTGCCGGGAAATCTCCTAAGTCAGTATGGAGTACTGCTTCTTTAGGCTCCTCCGGTACGGTGAGAGGCACTTCTTCTTGGAGCTTTAGCAGGTGTGGACACAACTTCAGATGGTCTCTAGATACCGTTGCAGTCGTTATTCCTCCGTCTCTACTAATTAGGCAGGTCTTCCTATTATCGAATCTTGAATTTAACACAGTGTAGGGTTCTCTCTCCCACTGGTCATCAAGTTTGTGGTTTCTCCTTTTTCTTTTTAACACCACTTCTCCTGGTGTGAAGGGTTCTGCGGGCGCACTTTTATTGTAGTGGGCTTCCTGCTTGTCCCTTACCCGAGTGAGACTGTCTTCGACAAAGGCCTGTACTCTTCTGTACTGCTCCTGTCTGGTCGTGTCCCAGTCCTCAGTGGACATATCTGCTTCTGGTTCTACTACACCAAGCTCCAGGTCCATGGGCAACTTCCCGGGTGTGGCTCGCATGAGATATGCTGGAGTACAATTGGTGGAACTCACAGGTATGTGGTTGTACAGATCTCTCAGGTCAGGTAGTAGGTCTGGCCACTGATTTCTCTCCTCTAGTGGTAAGGTCTTCAGCAGGTCGATGATGATGTTATTCATCTTTTCACAGAGACCGTTGGTTTGGGGGTGGTACGGTGTAGTCCTGATCTTTTTACACCTGTACAGATGGCAGAACTCCTTGAACAGTTCGGCTTCAAAGGCTGGGCCTTGATCTGTCAGCACCTGCTCCGGGTATCCATGGGGCCTGCAGAAGTAAGCCTGAAATGTCTTCGCCGCAGTTTCTATCGTCAGGTCCTTGACGGGGGCGACCACGAGGAACCGGGAGTAGTGATCCACCATGGTCAGGGCATAGGAATATCCTGACCTGCTGGGTGACAGCTTGACATGATCCAGGGCCACGATCTCCAGGGGACGAGTCGTCTTGATGGGTTGCAGGGGTGCCTTCTGGCTGCTGTAGTCTTTTCTTCTGAGGCTACAGGGTCCACAATTCCGGCACCACCTCTCAATGGAACTACCCAATAAAACCGACACTTCAGCAGGGTCTCTAGCTTCTTCCAGCCGAAGTGCCCCGCCTGATCGTGGTAGGCTTCCAACACCATCTGGATGTCTGTCTTGGGCACCACTGTCTGCCATACCATCTCATGGGTTTTGGGGTTGACGTACCTCCGGCACAGCTTCTCTCTATAGATGAACAGTCGGCTCTTCTCATTCCACAGCTGCTTGGCTTGGAGAGACGCTTCCTTCTCCAGGGAGGAACCTTCCTGGGTTATCAGTTCTTTGATACGGCTGACAACCGGGTCGCTGTCCTGAGTCTCCTTCCAGCTGTGGTGAGGCAGGGGGTTTTATCGTGTTACCGCAAGGCCTCCTGGAGGCTCGTTGCTCGTGGACCATCCCATTCTGATGAAAGGCAGGTAGTTCAATCTCCTCCAGGTCGTCCACTTCTTCTTCAGTGTCTGACTGGTGAGGCATCCTGGACAGGGCATCGGCGTTGGCGTTCTTGCGGTCCGCCCGGTACTTAATAGTGAATTGGTAATTTGACAGCCGAGCCATCCATCGTTGCTCCAAGGCTCCTAGCTTGGCTGTTTCTAGATGAGTCAAGGGGTTGTTATCAGTGAAGGCAGTGAACTTACTGGAGGCTAGATAGTGCTTGAACCGCTCGGTGATGGCCCAGACCAGGGCCAGGAACTCCAACTTGAAGCTGCTATAGTTCTACGGGTTCCTCTCGGTCGGGCGGAGCTTCCTGCTTGCATAGGCAATCACCTTCTCTTTGCCATTCTGCTTCTGACTCAGTACAGCTCCTAATCCTTCGTTGCTGGCATCAGTGTACAGCAGGAACGGTTGGCTGTAGTAAGGGTAGGCTAGGATCTCTTCGCCGGTCAGGATCTCCTTCATCACCTTAAAGGATTCAGCTTGCTCCTTACCCCACTGGAACGGGGGATTTCTGCCTCTGGGGGACTGTCCTACCAGTAGGTCTTGCAGAGGCGCCGCTTTCTTAGTATAGTCCTTCACAAACCTCCGGTAATACCCGACTAATCCCAGGAACTGACGTACCTCCTTGAGGCTCTTCGGCTCCGGCCATTTCTGGATGGCAGTGACCTTCTCTGAGTCTGGTGCTACTCCCTCTGAACTGACGATGTGCCCCAGGTACTGTACCTTTCTCTTGAGAAGGTGGCACTTTGAGGGCTTCAACTTCATCCCACACCGGGACAGCGACTCGAATACCTCCGCCAGGTGCTTCAAGTGGTCCTTATACGTTTTGGAGTATACTATCACATCATCCAGGTATAGTAGTACAGTCTCGAAGTTGCGGTGTCCCAGGCAGCACTCCATCAATCTTTGGAACGTTCCGGGGGCGTTGCAGAGTCCAAACAGCATACTATTGAACTCGCAGAGTCCCATCGGGGTGGTGAAGGCTGTCTTCTCCCGATCCTCCTCAGCAACAGCTACTTGCCAGTACCCACTAGTGAGGTCAAGGGTGGAGAAGTAATTTGCAGACTTTAAGGCAGCCAGGGATTCCTCTATACGTGGTAAAGGGTATACATCTTTATGTGTAATGCGATTTACTTGTCTGTAATCTACACACATTCTCATGCTTCCGTCCTTTTTCCTGACTAGAACTAGGGGAGCTGCCCAGGGACTACAGCTATCCCTTACTACCCCTGCCTTCTTCATGTCGTGCAACATCTCCTTCACCTTCTGGTAGTGTGCTGGTGGTATAGGCCTGTAACGTTCTTTGATGGGTGGATGGTCACATGTGGGGATATGGTGTTGAACCCCCTTAATCCTCCCAAAGTCAAGTGGGTGCTTACTGAATACTTGCTCGTATTCCTGAACCACCCGGTGTACACCCTGCTTCTGATGAGCAGTAGTGGTGTCTGTCCCAACATAGAGCTGTTGACACCAATCCTCCACCTGGGTTGCCGGGTCACTATCCTCCACTTCGTCTGGTGAGGTTAAGGACTCCACCGTGTGTATGGAGTTGTTATTTACTGTGTACAGTTTGGCAACAGTGGCGTAGCAAGGTAATCTAATCTCGTCCTCCCCATAGTTTAGGAGGCGTACGGGCACCCTCCCATTGCGTACATCCCCTACCCCTCTGGCAGTCAAGAGTGTAGGCCTATGCTCGGAGCTAAGGGGCTCTACTACCCCCTGGTAGCTCCGTCCTTTGAGACCTATTGCTGCTCTACACCATATCAGCATTTCACTCATCGGGGGAATCACAATGGGTACCGGGTCTGTCACCAGTACATTACCAATTTCACCACCTGTTAGCTTTACCTGTTGCTGGTACATAAGGGCTCGGATCTCTTTCTGGAGCGCCCTTCTCTGCCCTGGTCTGGCAGTGTCAGCTATCTGTTGGAGCAAGAACACCACTTCTCCCAGAAAGTTACTAACAATATTAGTGCCAAGTACCATATACAAATTTGTATCATCAGGATTAGTCTCTACTACAATTAGTCCCTGGTCCTTCAGTTCCACTCTTCCCACCTTTACTGCCACATCCTTAACCCTGACTAGGTTAAGGGGGAGGCCGTTTGAGGCATGAACGGAAAGGTTTGGAGCTGGTGTGCTTAGGTCATCCATGGACCAGAACCTTTTGTAGAGGACGTCAGGCATGATGGTTACCTGAGATCCTGTGTCCAGCAGAGCGGATGTCGCAATGCCGCCCAGCACAACGGACAGGAAAGGTCTTCCTCCCACAAACCTGCTGTACCAGTCTGTTGGGCCTGGGGAGTCTACTCCTGGGTGTTGGCCCTTGGCCCCAGGGTTTTCTCGTTTAAAGGACAGCTCTGGATGGTGTGACCTGACTTGTGGCAGCGGTGGCAGACAGGGTCCTTCGGTGGACAGCGTTGGTCGCTGATCCTCCCAGGGGGTGGCATTGTCCTCTTCCTCCTTCTCATCCAGGGGACATCCTCAGGGCTGTCGGCTAGCAGGATCCTTCTTTCCTCCTCGGGCTCCGTCCGCAGCTGCAGGGTTCTCAGTACAGTGGTCAGGGTTTTGCTCAACTGATGCACTTCAGAGCGCAGGCTGTCCAGCTCACTAGGGGACGTTGCTTGCACCTTGGCTTCAGCAGCCACTGGGGAAAAGGTGGACGCTGCAGGCACTGGGGTGGCCCCACCCTGGTAACATTGGATAGCAGTTGTTTCCAGGGGCTGCAGTCCTTTTGTAGCCATGTCCTTAAGGATGTCAAAGGTGGCATCTAGATGATCCAGGGACCACCAACGCACAGTCCTGCTCACCTCTGGAGATAAACTGTTCCTTCAGCATTTTATTTTCATTATTGATGCTGGTTGGGCTAACCTGTTTCAGAGCTCGCAGGGCCCCTTGTAAACGCCAGGCATAGTCCCGATCACTGTCCTCCGGTTGCTGAAAGCAGTTGTAGAACCTCATCTGGAGGTCTGTCTCAGTACGATTCTCAAAGACAGTCTGTAACTTTTTAAAGATTGCGGACAGTGACTCTTGGTCTGCGGCCGACCAGGTTTCTACTTCTTGCTCCGCAGCACCAGTTAATTGTCCTAATACCACAGCGGCTCTTTGCTTGCCTGTCATAGAGTACGTATCCAGTATACCGCATATTTTCCGCTTAAATCCAGACAGGGTATCTGGTTTGCCACCGTACTGGGGGAGCCACTTCGCTCCGGGGATGTACGGTAGGGCCATGGGTATAACAGGGGTTACAGGCCCTGCTGGTGGAGCGGCTGCTTCGGCCTGCTCTGTGTCGGGCACAAGTTGAGCATCAGGGCGGTTAACCGGTATTCCGACGTTGTGCTGTTCTTCGGACATTCTGTCGCCCCCCTAGCTAACTGTGGCCTACCTTCTCTTCTTTTCTTCCGGTAGGCCGCAGCTTCGCAGGTGACGTTCTTCTTCAGGACCTTGCGTCGCTTGCGTCCTACGTCAGAGCGTTCACCGGCGCTCCTTCCAGGACCTGGCGCTTCCTGGTTTGACGTCGAGGCGTGGGGCGTGTCAGGGGCTTTGCGCGCTTTAGCAGGTACGCCTCTCAGTTTCCCGCGGTTACGCCCTTCTTCCCGCTCGGCGGCCCAACAATGGCAGCAATCTTCGCCACAGTTAAATATACAGTTTTTGATTAGAGGCGCACATTACCCGGTGGCAACGGACACAACACTCCGTCGTTGCAGCGGGCACAGGATCCTGTTCGTGACGCCAGGAAGAGATGACGAGCCCAAGGGATGGGGACTCGGTGCCCGGGCCTTGCTGTTAGTTTTGGGGGATGCCGCGGTGGCCGGCTCCCGGGGCCGTACCCTGGGGTCACTCTTAAAAAAAAGCAAGGAATTGGAGGAAAGGTGTATGGGAAAAGGGGAAAGTTCGTGACGCCACCTGTGATGTCTGGTGAGACTCACCAGAGCTGCTACAGTCCTCTGAGGCCGGTGGTCGGGCAGCTTAGTTGGTTCTGCTCCCCACAGGTGGAGCGGGGCCTCAGGGCAGCGTAGGAGAAGGGATGCAGGACAGAGGGGACCCAGCCGGGTCAAAGGAAGAATAGGCACACACACGACAGTTCACTTCAGTACCTTTACTGGTGGTGTTTTCAGGCACGATCCGGGGTACTGTAGGGTGAAGGGTGCATTTCAGGACTCTCCCCAGTGAGCGGGTGTGGGGCCTCCTGTTTCTTGCCTTTTCCTAGTAAGTTTATGACCTGCCTGAAGCTAGGCCTAACTTGGTCTCTGTCTTGCACCTGCTGACCTGGTGGTAGGGCCTTCTGTTGGAGTTCACACTCCCTGGTTTCTTTGGCCTCAGTGACTCCTGACCCTGGTATTACGGTCAGCTTTTCGTATTCCTGGGACATGTAGTTCGCCAGGGATCCCAGTTGTTTCTGCTGGTCTTAGAGATCCTTGCAGACGCGGACCCGGTGTCTGGTAAATGCTTGTGGGGTGAGCTGGTTAAGCTCCTCTGCCCCCTATGTAGCTCCCTTACTCCACTTGCCTTCAGCCTGCTCGGGGCCCTCACTTGGCTTCACACTGGCAGTAGGCCTCGCTACTCTTCACCGCTCTTATGACGTCGGCACACCTTGGGCTCACTACCTGAGCTCAATGAGTCTGGACTGTGCTCCACTGCAGGATGGCTACTGCAGGAGCTCCTCTCAACAGGCTTCCTTCTACAGACTGGATCCTCACAGACTGGAACTAGCTCTGTCCCAGAGGAAACTGTTCTCCAGACTGACTGCCTAGCTCCACCTTCCCTTTTTATATCCCTAACGGGCTCCCTCTAGTGGTCTGAGGTGGAAGGTGGAGGTGTGTGTATGCTATGAGGGCCTCTTGTGGAGGAATCCGTTCATGCACCCCTCTAGGATCTGTGGCACCAATGCACAGCAGGGCGCCACATTTGTATTCAGCCCCCTGTAGTCTACTACCCCTAAATAAAATCCTGAGTGACCAATGAAGTCACATAATGAGTAAACTGAGTCCGCCTGCGTACAATTTATTGTCAGTATAACTACAGCTGTTCTGTGAAGATCTCAGAGGTTTATTTGAGAACATTATCAAACAGCATCATGAAAACCAAGGAATACATCGGGCAGGTCAGAGATAAAGCTATGGAGAAGAGTAAAGCAGGGTTAGGTTATAAAAAAAAAATAGCCCAAGCTCTGAACAACTCACGGAGCACAGTTCAATCGATAATAAAAAAAAAACGTAAGTAGTATGCTACAACTGCAAACCTACCAAGACATGGCCGTCCTCCTAAACTGACAGTCCTTGTATGGAGAGCACTAATTAGAGAAGCAGCCAAGAGGCCCATGGTCACTCTGGAGGAGCTGCAAATCCACAGCTCAGGTGGGAGAATCTGTCCACAGGACAACTACTAGTCCAGAAATCTGGTCTTTATGGAAGAGTGGCAAAAATAAAGCGTTTTTTGAAAGCAAGCCATAAAAATTCTGTATGGAGGAATATGTGGTGCCCATTATTCTGTATGGAGGACTATATGGGGTCCATTATTCTGTATGGAGGACTATGTGGGGCCCATTATACTGTATACCGGTTGACCCGCGATTTTGTCCAAGTTTTTCATTTTGGCCCTCTGAGTTTGAGTTTGGCATCCCTGGTTTAAGTCAAAGGATATCAGAAGAACAATAAGGGTTCACACTGTTTAAAAAAAAATTTTGTGCTCAGGAGGAAAATAGTCCATTAATATCTTAACTAAACCTCCGGCACTAATAAGTGAAAAACAACTGTATATCATTTCAAGAAATTTTTTTTTAATTCCAAAGAGTGACTGTAACAAGATAATAACCACCGGAACGTTTTGTTTCGGCTAATTGCCTTTATCAAGGTTATCTGTGTCAATGAAAAATATGAATACTACATTTAATATGGTCACACAAATAATAGAGCCATACATATTACATACATATATTTTTTCCAAACATACATAAAGCTCATATGCAAGGTTGCCAAGTAGTGGGTCACTTATTTTAAGCATAGGCGGTCATATTCAAGCGCAAATTGTACCTATAATATAAAAATAATCAGTAAGAAATCATCCAATGCCATATAATCAAAAAAAGGGGAACTGGCAAACTTAGAATTCCAAAGGTATTCATTTCAGAACAAAGCAGGAGGTAGAATACTTGGAGAAATAGTGAAATATATGAAAAGTCATAAATATGCCCCAAAGGTAAAAAGAAACTGGAGTCCTCAGAGTGCGTATCAGAGAGTATCAAACTGAGTATATAGCTGTGCAACTTACTTATTTGAATCCAGGAGTATCACCAGGGTGCGTCCATGTGGCATAACTAACAGTCAGTGTGCCGGTGTATGCACATGGGAAATGTGTCCCATTTTATATGCGTCAGAACAGGAAGAGGTAAGTATGAATGGTGATGGCTGATAGATGTTACCTGGACCACCGCGGCCGAAAGATGCAGTGCAGTCTGCGTTCCACCGTCGGCCGGATGTGACGCGCCGGTATCATACTGAAAGAGAGGGGTGAGTTGCGTTCCACCATGCGCATGCGCAGTGAACCCAAGGCGCGCTATGTGAAAATAAGACTTGGAACAGGGGAGACTGCATAAATAGATATTTGAGAGAGGTGAGAAAGGTGAAAAGTCAAAGGATATTCATGTGTTTGAATGACCATGTCAACGTCCAGATCTAAATCCCATTGAGAATCTGTGGCAAGACTTGCTGTTCACAAACCATCGCATCCAATCTCACTGAGCTGGAGCTAAGTTGCAAAGAAGAATTGGCAAACATTTTCAGCCTCCAGATGTGCAAACCTGGTAGAGACATACCCCAAAAGACTTGCAGCAGTAATTGCAGTGAAAGATGGTTCTACAGTGTATTGACTCAGGGGGGCAGATGACAATTTCCAGATTCATATTTTTAAAATTTTTAGAAAACCATGTATCATTTCCTTTACACGTCACAAATACTTGCTACTTTGTGTTAGTATATCATAAAAAATACCAATTATATATATTTAAGTTTGTGGGTGTAACGTGAACAAAATATGGAAAAGTTCACGGGGAAAGAATACTTTTTCCAGGCACTGTACTTGTCTGTGTCTGGTAGTTCTCACATGAATTCACCATTTCAGAAAAAAGAATAGAGTAAATAAGTTGGCGCAAGAACGAGTAAGTACCAGCAGTGCACTGTGTTCCATCTCTGGGATCCCATATATTTGCACAGTTGGTGGACTCCTTAACTCTAACTAGCACTCCAAAAATATAGATGAGGTGGAGAAGTGGTCATACATGCATATGGATATCTCCACAGAGTTTTGTAAGAAGCAGTGAAAAACCTGGCTGAAACTTTCCCCTCTCCAATCCGTCCTGAACGTAGCAGCCAGGATCATATTCCTCACCAACCGATACACTGATGCCTCTTCCCTGTGCCAGTCATTGCACTGGTTGCCCATTCAATATAAACCTATCACTCTTACCCACAAACCTATCCACGATTCAGCACCGCCCTACAAATCCTCACTCGTCTCAGTCTACCACCCTATACATGCCCTCCGTTCCGCTAGTGACTTAAAACTAAAATCCTCCATAATCCGAACCTCTCACTCCCGTCTCCAGGATTTCTCACGTGCTGCGCCAATTCTTTGGAATGCACTTCCCAGGACAATTAGATTAATTCCCAATACCCACAGTTTTAAGCATGCCCTAAAAACCCATTTCTTTAGACTGGCTTATCGCCTCAACACACTTATCTACTGTAACTGTCCCAGTTGGCCCATATTAAAATTTTCTTCAAAATCATGCTCATACCATCCATGCACTGATTAGCCTCTGTCTGTACTGTACACATACTGGCTGGCGACCAGTTCATGTAGTGTTATGTACTTACCCTATTTAGCATATTATGGCTGTATTATACAATATTTGTACATTTTACCTTTTGTGTCTCCCCTATTTTCTTATAGACTGTAAGCTTGCGAACAGGACCCTCACTCCTTTTAATATCTGAGTTATGCTTATTCTGTAACGTCTGTATTGTCTGTATAAGTCCCCCCTAAAATTGTAAAGTGCTGCGGAATATGTTGGTGCTATAAAAATAAAAATTATTATTATTATTATTCAGCACCTCACATTAACTATTTGAACTACAGCAAATATGGGTCCCTATTCTCCCGATAGGTGCTAGGTTGCTCTTCCAGGACTTCTACATATCAAACATTTGTACCATATACGTTCTATGTGCCATTATCTCAGATGATAATACACCTTTAAGTTTTATTGTAGCCCTTGGGATTGGTTCTATCTCTATAGCTAAGCTGTGAACTGTGACATTCTATCACTATCCAGAATGACCCTAAAATAGCTGCTTCATTTCCTGCTTCTGCTTTTATGCAGGCTATGATAGTGCCTTTTTATTTGTTGTGCTATGTAATGTGATGTGATAACTGCAAACCTGCCCCATGTCTTTTGATCCTTCGGTCGCTGATGTAATCTTCTACATTGTATAAACTCACAGCAGCCATTTTAGGCAACTTTTGCAAAGCTAATCGTAGATTGTTCGAATTCCCTGAGTTCAGCAACTTTAAGCTTGTGGGCTCCAATGCAAATTCTCCACTAGGGGACTCAACCATCACGAGTCTTTGATAGGATTTGTGTACTCATATGATACAAAGGTACATTTTGGGTCCACCTGAACTCCAGGTTCGACTGAAGCCCTACACCCACTATAGTTACGCCCCTGCTTATAACTATCCCTTTTAGTGCAAATTACTCCCATCTCCTGCATCTACTTTTCTGCAGTACTTAAGTAATTGGCAGTAACTTTCTGAACCATTCAATTCTGGGACAGCTTTTCATGGACCTACTTTCCCAGAACTACTACTACTCCCTCAGGAAATCGACAGGAAAAAATAAAAGTCTCTCATATCTCTGGGAGTACTTGTAGATCACAGACAAAATATCAGCATGCAATGTCAGTAGGTGGCTTCTAAAGCCAGCAGGATATAGTCATGTATTAAAAGAATCATGAACTTGTAGGACAGAGACGTAATATTACCACTTTACAAAGCATAAGTGCGGCCTCATCTGGAATATGCAGTTTAGTTATCAGTACCAGTTCATGGAAAGGATGTCCTGGACTGCGAAAAAGTAGAAGGAAGAGCAACAAAACTGGTAAGGGGCATGGAGGATCTTTGTTAAGAGGAAAGACTAAGGTAATCTGTCACAAGGTTTTTTTTACACCTAATCTGATAGCAGCATAATGTAGAGCCAGAGACCTTGACTCCAGCGATGTGTTACTTACTGGGCTGCTTAGTGTAGTTTTAATAAAATCACTGTTTTATCAGGAGGAGATTATCATTAGAGGATTAGTAAACTTGCTGCCAGGTAGTCCAGCATATTCATGAGCTCTGTGTACACTGTACATGAGCAGAAAGCTGCCAATCAGTGATGGGGGTGGGGTTTTAGAGAGCTCAGCATTCAAAGAACTGCTAGATCTGCAGCAGATAAAACTGTGATTTTATCAAAATTATATTGTAAAGGACATATTGATATTCATGGTATAGCAACTCCATTTTGTCTGCTTGTTTCAAAATCATGTTATTATCACTCCTTGCATAACATACTTCTTTCCTGCTTTTCTCATGCTTTACATGGAACTTTCTCACACTAACTTTTTATCTCAAGAACATTTTGTCAGACACCCGCTCCTGTTATCTAACTAGTCTAGGCCAGGATTGACCTTGTACATTTCCATCGTGCTTCGAACTAACGATGATAATATGACCATATATGTGTTTCCGTAATAATTGCACTAACATTGGCTCAAGCCTGTAGTACTGTAGTACGGCTGTAGGGGATTGGCTATTGATAAACTCAAAACAATATCAAATGCTAAGCAAAATAAACGGGATCAGAGATTCTTTGAATCCTCCCATACAGAGCATTGCCTCCTTTTGGTTTTCTGTGGATTGCGCAATCCACATAATAATGTGACGCTCACTTGGTCAACCGTGAAGGGTTATTGCCCTCCCTCAACAATATCAAGCAGCTCTGTAAGTGATACATCGTTAGAATCAGGGTCCCTGCCTCTATATTATGCTGTTCTCAGATGGGGTAGCAAAAACCTAGTGACAGATTCCCTTTAACTCTTGACCCAGACTTTTTTTTTGTGCTTTCATTTTTTCATCCATTTGTTCCAAGAACCACGGGCTTTTTTTGGAGGACGAGTTGTAGTTTTATATGTCACTACTCATTTTATCATAAAATATATTGAAAAAGCGAAAAAAAAGTGGGGTAAAATGGTGTTAAAAATGAAATTCTATAATTTGTGTGTATGTGTGGCATTCAGTGTGCAGTAAAAATTACCTGTCAATATGATTTTCCAGGTCAGTATGAATAAGGCAATACTAATCTAAAAGGGGATCTGTCATCATTTTTTTCACCTTGATTCAAGGGATGTGTCACTTACTAGGCCGCTTGCTGTAGTTTTAATATAATCACTATTTTACCAGCAGGAATATATCACTAGTACACCTGCTACCAGGTAGTCCTCCATATTCATGAGCTATGTATATCCCTGTCCCTCACTGATTAGTTGACTTTGCCTTTGCACAGTGTACACAGAAAGCAGCTAATCAGTGGTTTGGCGGGGTTATACAGAGCTCCGCATTCAGAGAACTGGTAGATCTGCAGCAGATAAAATAGTATATTTATCAAAACGGCAGCACACAGCCCAGTAAGTGATACAGGTGCATCTCACAAAATTAGAATATTATCAAAAAGTTAATTTATTTCAGTTCTTCAATCCAAAAAGTGAAACTCATATATTATAAAGATTCATTACAGACAGAGTGATCTATTTCAAGTGTTTATTTCTGTTAATGTTGATGATTATGGATTACAGCCAATGAAAACACAAAAGTCATTATCTCAGTAAATTAAAATAATTAACAAAAAACACCTGCAAAGGCTTCCTAAGCATTTAAAAAGGTCCCTTAGTCTGTTTCAGTAGGCTCCACAATCATGGGGAAGACTGTTGACTTGACAGATGTCCTGAAGGCAGTCATTGACACACTCCACAAGGTCCCAGATTTACAATTTTCATTTGGAAATCAAGGTCCCAGAGTCTGGAGGAAGAGTGGAAACAGGCCCAGGGTGAGCACCCGGGCAAGTGCCGGGGCCCTGAGCAGGCGGGGCAGGGGCCCACTCGCTGTCGGGCACCCGGCATGCTATGGGGCCCGTGAGTGGAGGAGTGTGGTGCTAGCGCCCGCGAGTGGGTTCCCCCCGCTTATTCAGGGCCCCGACACAATACTTACCTCTCCCAGTGCCTCCACAGCTCTGGTCTCTTCCGTCTCTTGACTGTGACATCTTAGGTCAGAGGACGCGATGACGTCTTTCCAGCGCGCCCTGTGCTGAGCAGTCACAGTGCAGACAGCGGGAAGACACCAGCGACGCTGAGGAGTCCGGAGCAGCGGCAGCAGGAGAGGTGAAGTGAGTATTTGATTATTTTATTTTTTTTATGTATGGAGGTGTGACACCCCAGGGGTCTGGTTGCCACAGTGATAGAGATATTACGTCTGAGAGCAGGTGGGAGGTCTCTTGGTCAGGAATCCTATGCATGCCACACCTCCTGCCCAGTCCTGGGAGGGGAAGAACTTCCCCTATAAAAACCTAGGGCTGAGGCAGGGTTAGTGAGTAGAGAAGAAGTAGAGACAGAGAAAAGAAGCAAATATAGGAACAGAACATAAGGAGCTCTGTGGGAGCAGTGTTACAAGGAGTCAGGGGCTGGCAGCTGCAGAGCTCGCCCTGACTGAGAAGATTTCTTACCGGACCCGGAGTCCGAGGCTGTGGGGACTAACTCCTACCCAGCAGCAGAATCCGTCAGGCAGGGGATTTCAGGTCCTCTGGCCAAGAAACCCGAAGGCACGGTCACACGCATGGGACCAGCACCGCCGTCGTGGAGCGGAAGCTACTAGAAGGCCCCGAGTCACCGGCCATACGGGTGAGCACCACACGGTACACTCAGGGACGTGGGCTACTTTTACCCGCCTCTAGCAAGGTAGCCAGAAGAGCACAGTTAGTTGGGAAGGCCTACAACTCCGCCTGGCCAGGGGAGATCCCATCTGCTCAAGGACTGACCAGGCCCCGATTGTTAGCAAGTACTCCGGGAGGGTCTATCTTTGTCACCAGTAAAGACCCTGAACTACACCGCATCGTCTCTGAGTGGTTCCTGCTACCCCCATCATCCACGTCGGCTGCCCTGAGGCCATACCCCTCCCGTTGGGGGTTATACCATCCACGCTGCACCATCCTTCCACCGGCCTCAGCGGTCTGCCCTGCAGCGGCAGCTCCATAGCTGCATTCAACGGGTGGCGTAGTCATCCACCATCTACTGCTAATAGACTGCCACTTAGTCTGACTCCCTGGGCACGGACCGGGTCATCGCCACGAGACTACTACCCCCATCTAATCCGGCTCCGGGTAGGCTCCCGCGTGCGCAACGCAGCGCGACTCAGGCCCAGGGGCGCGTCAACTTTTGGCGTAGTCGGCAGGATTTCGTGCCCGCAACCACCGGGTACTGCGTGCCTGAAAAAGAGACTTTTAAAACTTACCATCCGTGAAGTTTTCCCGCCATCCGGCGCCATCTTCAGCCTTCTTCCCGCCATCCGTGAAGATTCCCGCCGTCCGGCGCCATCTTCAGCCTTCTTCCCGCCATCCGTGAGGTTTTCCCGCCATCCGGCGCCATCTTCAGCCTTCTTCCCGCCATCCGTGGAGTTTTCCCGCCGTTGGCCGCCATCTTGAAGACGCAGCGCGGGAAGAAGAGGGGCGTGGACTCCGAAAGCGCGCGAGAACTGAAGCCCCGCCTCACGTCCGGACGTTGCGTAAGGTCCTGGAAGGAGCCCAGCAGACGCCGACGTCACAGGAGCGCGACGGAAAGTCCTCAACCCTGACGATCCACTGCGGAGTCGCGGCCTACGGAAGAGGATCATCGCAAGGTAGGCCACGGTCCACTAGGGGGGAGAAGGATGTCGGATACGGAGGAGAGCTTCACCGCTCCAACCCCCGCCAGCGCCACCGCTGTTGCGGTCATGCCTTTCACCATGCCCTATATCCCGGGGGCAGCCTGGCTACCCCAGTACTCGGGGGAGTCACATACCCTGCAGGACTTTAGAGAAAAACTGGATAGCCTCTTCCAGGTGTACCCCCTCACAGAAGAGCAAAAAGTAAGCATCCTGGTGGCCCAATTAACCGGGGCAGCCCAAAGGGAGGTAAAGTCCTGGCCACCTGGGGGGAGAACTGTCGCAGGGATACTAACCCGGCTGAGGGACACCTTTGATACCCGCACCTCAGCCGAGATCAAGCTCAGATTCTACGGGTGCAAACAGCGGGCACATGAGAGTATAAGGGACTATGCATTAAACCTACAAGAAGCCCTGAGAGCCATTAAGCAGACCGACCCTGACGGCGTGGGAGACGAGGACAGGCTGTTAACTGAACAATTTATAGAGGGTTTATATTGCAATGCCCACCGAACCCAGTTGCGGGCAATGGCCTTACAGGACCCTCATCTGGGATTTGCACAGTTCAAGGACAGAGCCATCCGGGTGCTCCGAGAACCGGCACCAGGTGGCGTTGTGACCCACAGACGCCCCACTACCACTTACCACCAGGAGGCGGCGCCCTTGTCGGCAGGACCTGTGGGAGCTGATGCGCAGGCTTTGAACAATGACTCGGCTCCAGACCTGCACCATCAGGTCCAAGAGCTAGCTAAAAGCGTTGCTGCGCTAACCCGAACTGTGCAGTCTTTACAGGTTTCCACTCCAGGGAAGCTCCAGCTGGCATCCGGACCGGAGGACATCCCGTGGCGTCGACCAAGGAGGACCCCACCGGCCAGAGGAAGACCCAGCGACCGATACAACGAGGACGGACGACCCATCTGCCGCCGCTGTAATCAACCCGGACATATGGCAAGGTACTGTCCTTTAAACTGGCACAACCTAGGGTAGAGGGCCAACCCCTAGGAAAAAGATCATCAGGCCCATCGAACTGGCGCGACAAATATGTGGGAGGACGTCCAGTCTTGCCTGTGGTACTGGATGGCATTCCTATGAGTGCCCTACTGGACACCGGGTCACAGGTCACCACCATCCCGTACGTGCTCTTCAAGCAGTACTGGAATGACTCGGATATTACCCGCTACCCTGACGACGACTTGAGTATCATCGCCAGCAATGGTCAGCCCGTGCCACAGATCGGGTTTAAAGAGGTGACCATTAAAATTGGTAGAGTTGAACTGGCAGCACAGGGACTGATCATTGTAGACATTGACAAACACGAGAGTCACCCAAAGATAACTCTAGGAACTAATGTAATTGAAAATTGTCTTGCAGAGGTGATTTTCCTTTTACAGCAGGTTGCCAAGACCGCCAGCTCCGGCAAGCAGCGAGTGCTCCAAAAAGAGATCCGGGCACTGATGCGACGGCAACAGGTGGAACTCTCCGGCGGTGAGATTGGTAGCGTGAGAATGTGTGACCCTTTCCCTATTGCCATGCCCCCAAAAAGTGAAATGATGATTTGGTGCCGGGCAGCTATTGGTCTGAGAGGTAGAGATTACCAGGCAATGGTAGAACCAGTTTACTCAGACAGTAGGCCCACCATCTTGACAGCACGGGGGGTGGTTAATGTACGCCATGGGAGGGTGCCCGTTCGCATAATCAATATCGGGAAGAGGGAAGTGTACCTGCCCCGGTATGCCACGCTAGCCAAATTATATACCATTAACCAAAATGCTATACAATCTGTGGAACCCTTGCCTCCATCTCACCCGGAGGAAGGTAACGGCTCTAAGAAAACAATGGAGGACTGGTGTCAGCAACTACATTTGGGTACTGACTCCACTCCCTCACACCAGAAACAGGGAGTCTATCGGGTGGTTCAAGAGTACGAGAGAGTGTTTAGTAAACACCCGTTAGACTTCGGGCGAGTCAAGGGGGTAGAACACCACATCCCCACGGGAGACCATCCTCCCATAAAAGAGAGGTATCGACCCGTACCCCCTGCACACTACCAACACGCCAAGGGGATGCTTAGAGACATGAAGGAGGCTGGGGTGATCAGGGATAGCTGTAGCCCCTGGGCAGCTCCACTAGTCTTAGTCAAAAAGAAAGACAACACCATGAGGATGTGTGTAGATTACCGGAAAATCAACCGTATCACACACAAGGATGCGTACCCCTTACCAAGGATAGAGGAGTCTTTGGCTGCTTTAAGATCTGCTAACTTCTTCTCTACCTTGGATCTCACTAGTGGGTACTGGCAGGTTCCTGTAGCAGAGGCGGACCGGGAGAAGACCGCATTCACCACCCCGATGGGACTTAGCGAGTTTACCTGTATGCCGTTCGGACTCTGCAACGCACCAGGAACCTTCCAACGATTAATGGAGTGCTGTCTGGGCCACAGAAACTTCGAGACGGTCCTGTTGTACCTGGACGATGTCATCGTATATTCTAAGACTTATGAGGACCACCTGAAACACCTGGCGGAAGTGTTCGAAGCTCTGGCAAGCTACGGCCTAAAGGTGAAACCCTCCAAGTGTCACCTCCTGAAACCAAAGGTGCAGTACCTGGGACACGTGGTGAGCGCTGACGGAGTGGCTCCCGACCCTGATAAGATCACCGCAATTAAGGAATGGCCAAGTCCCTCCAGTGTAAAGGAAGTGCGGCAGTTCCTCGGGTTGGTAGGCTACTACCGCAGGTTCATCCCCGGTTTCACCAAAAAGGCAGCTCCTATGCAAGACCTCCTGATAGGCCAGTCCCGGAAGGCCAAGAACCAGAAGCCGCCCTTCAAATGGGAGAAGTTGGAAGAAGAGTCCTTCCGCCAGCTGAAGATGGCCCTCACGGGGGATGAAATCCTGGCGTACCCGGATTACAGCCAGCCCTTTATCCTCTACACCGACGCAAGTAACATCGGGCTAGGAGCCGTGCTGTCCCAGATCCAGCAGGGGAAAGAGCGAGTAATCGCTTACGCCAGCCGAAAACTGCGACCCACCGAAAGAAACCCTGAGAATTACAGCTCATTTAAGCTAGAGTTCCTGGCAGTGGTGTGGGCAGTCACCGAACGCTTTAAGCACTACCTCGCTTCTTCCCGGTTCGTTGTGTACACGGATAACAACCCGTTGACACACCTGGACACGGCAAGACTCAGTGCCCTAGAGCAGAGATGGATGGCCCGCCTGTCCAACTACGAGTTCACCATCAAATACCGGGCAGGACGCTCCAATACCAACGCGGACGCCCTGTCCAGGATGCCAAACCTACCGGACGTAGGAGAAGATCCAGAGGGACTGGAAGAAGTCGAACTCCCCGCGTTTCACCGTCATGGGACTATCCAGTATTCCCATCGGGTAAGGAGTAAGCAAGGCGCTACGCTTAACCCCTTACCTCACTACAACTGGGCGGAAACGCAGGACAGTGACCCTGCCGTCCGGCTGGTGAAGGAGATGCTGACTCGGCCAGAGGCTCGCCTTGACCCAGACGCTCCGGAGGAAGCCAAGCAACTGTGGGCAGAAAAGAGTCGACTGTTCCTTTACAAGGGGAAGTTGTGCCGCAGAATGGTTAACTCCCGGACGCATGAACTAATCTGGCAAGTAGTGGTGCCACGAAGAGACGCAGCCATGGTGATGGAGGCATACCACGACGGGGCTGGACACTTCGGATGGAAGAAGCTGGAGTTCCTGCTGCGCGAGCGGTTCCACTGGGTAGGCATGAGGGGAACCATCGAGAGGTGGTGCAGAGACTGTGGCCCGTGCAACCTAAGAAGGAAGGACCGTGCCAGCCAGAAGACTCCCCTGCAGTCCATCGTCACCCGGCAGCCGTTGGAACTGGTAGCCTTGGATCATGTAAAACTGACCCCAAGCAGAAGTGGCTACGTCTACGCACTAACCATCGTGGATCACTACTCCCGGTTCTTGGTTGTCGTCCCCGTCAAGGACTTAACAGCTCGAACAGCAGCTAGAGCCTTCCAGCAGCATTTCTGCCGTCCACACGGGTACCCGGACCAAGTGTTGACGGACCAGGGACCTGCCTTTGAAGCGGAGGTCTTCCAAGAATTCTGCACTCTGTATGGCTGCCGGAAGATAAGGACGACACCCTATCATCCGCAAACTAATGGACTTTGTGAGAAAATGAACCAGGTGGTAATGGATCTTCTAAAACGTTGCCCCTGGAAGAACGCGGTCTGTGGCCTGAGAAGCTGCCCGATCTGGTGGACCTATACAACCACATCCCGGTAGGTTCCACCAACTGTACCCCGGCTTACCTAATGAGGGCGAGACCTGGTAAGTTACCTGTTGACCTGGAAATGGGAGTCCTGACACCCGAGGACACTTCACCAGAAGCAGACTGGGACACAGAGAGGCAGCAGCAGTACCGGAGAGTACAGGAGAGCGTGGAGCGAAGTCTCTGTCAGGCTAGGGAAAGACAAGAGAAAACTTACAACCAGTATACTCCCGCTGTTCCCCTGGTACCCGGAGAGCAGGTCTTGAAGAGAAAAAGACGGCTCCACAAGTTGGACGACCAGTGGGAGAAGGACCCGTACACCGTACTGCCCTCAAGCCACGACAACCCAAAGGTCTGTACCATCAGTAAAGACGGAGGTGAAACCACAACCATTGTATCCCGGGATCACCTGAAGAAGTGTCCCGAACAGCTACGGAACCCTGAAGAGGAACAAGAAGACCCTCGACCCGTAGAGGAAAGGGAAGACATGGTTAGTACTGTGCTCGGAGACTTCCCTCGGTCTTGGACTCAAGTCAATGGCGCAGTTGTGGTACCCGTACTCACCTTCCTCCAACCAGCATCCCAAGCACCTACGGAGCGACAGGTAGAGCTGGAAGAGCAGCCGGTCCAGGAGGCAGAAGGCTCCACACAAGCAGAACAGGAGGATCAACCCTCTGCTTATAGTGAGCCTGCCGTACCCCTAGTGAGCCAAGGAGCCGGTAGACAGCTGCCCAGTTTACCCTTGACAGCTCCTACACCCTGTAGTTCAGGGCTAGACAGTCAGCTCCGTAGGTCCACTAGGGCCACTAGAGGCCAGTTACCCGCACGTTGGAGGATTTGAAATGTATAAATTGTTTTATTTGTGGTTACCTGTTTTTCTTGTTGCTTGTGTATAATTATGTGTTTCTAGTGGTTTATAGGAGTCTTTGGTGGATTTACCGGGAATCCTTTGTACATAGTTGGAGCGTAACCCAGGACGGACTAAAGACTGTTAAGGACTCGGGGCAGGACAGACCCCTACCTGGTTACGTCTCCCTGTTTTGGTGAAATGGACACCTTGCTTTCTTCAAAGACTGCACCCGGTTACGGACATGCCGTGACCACCTTTATGTGTTTCTTTATTGTATTGTTATTGTTATACCTTGTTATGTTTTTCCAAAAATATGTTTAGTCCCGGAGTACTAAATTTCACTAGGGGGGAATGTGACACCCCAGGGGTCTGGTTGCCACAGTGATAGAGATATTACGTCTGAGAGCAGGTGGGAGGTCTCTTGGTCAGGAATCCTATGCATGCCACACCTCCTGCCCAGTCCTGGGAGGGGAAGAACTTCCCCTATAAAAACCTAGGGCTGAGGCAGGGTTAGTGAGTAGAGAAGAAGTAGAGACAGAGAAAAGAAGCAAATATAGGAACAGAACATCAGGAGCTCTGTGGGAGCAGTGTTACAAGGAGTCAGGGGCTGGCAGCTGCAGAGCTCGCCCTGACTGAGAAGATTTCTTACCGGACCCGGAGTCCGAGGCTGTGGGGACTAACTCCTACCCAGCAGCAGAATCCGTCAGGCAGGGGATTTCAGGTCCTCTGGCCAAGAAACCCGAAGGCACAGTCACACGCATGGGACCAGCACCGCCGTCGTGGAGCGGAAGCTACTAGAAGGCCCCGAGTCACCGGCCATACGGGTGAGCACCACACGGTACACTCAGGGACGTGGGCTACTTTTACCCGCCTCTAGCAAGGTAGCCAGAAGAGTACAGTTAGTTGGGAAGGCCTACAACTCCGCCTGGCCAGGGGAGATCCCATCTGCTCAAGGACTGACCAGGCCCCGATTGCTAGCAAGTACTCCGGGAGGGTCTATCTTTGTCACCAGTAAAGACCCTGAACTACACCGCATCGTCTCTGAGTGGTTCCTGCTACCCCCATCATCCACGTCGGCTGCCCTGAGGCCATACCCCTCCCGTTGGGGGTTATACCATCCACGCTGCACCATCCTTCCACCGGCCTCAGCGGTCTGCCCTGCAGCGGCAGCTCCATAGCTGCATTCAACGGGTGGCGTAGTCATCCACCATCTACTGCTAATAGACTGCCACTTAGTCTGACTCCCTGGGCACGGACCGGGTCATCGCCACGAGACTACTACCCCCATCTGATCCGGCTCCGGGTAGGCTCCCGCGTGCGCAACGCAGCGCGACTCAGGCCCAGGGGCACGTCTGAGGCATTGGGCATTATATGGGGCCCATACAGGATGGAGCCCATACTGGATGGAGCCCATACAGAATGAGCAATCTATGGGACCCATACAGGATGGAGCCCATACAGAATGGAGCAATATATGGGGCCCATACAGGATGGAGCAATCTCTGGGGCCCATAGAGGATGGAGCAATATATATGGCCCATACAGGATGGAGCATTATACTGTATGGGGCCCATACAGGATGGAGCATTATATGGAGCCCATACAGGATGGAGCATACATGGAGCCCATACAGGATGGAGAATTATATGGAGCCCATACAGGATGGAGCATATATGGAGCCCATACAGGATGGAGCTTTATATGGGGCCCATACAGAATGGAGCATTATGTAGGGCCCATACAGGATGGAGCATTATATGGGGCCCATACAGGATGGAGCTTTATATGGGGCCCATACAGGATGGAGCATTATATGGAGCCCATACAGGATAGGGCCCATACAGGATGGAGCAATATATGGGGCCCAGCCTGCATGAAGCATTTTATGGGGGCCAGTATACTGTATGGAGCATTATATGGGGGCCAGTATCCCGTATGAATCATTATATGGGGCCCATAATACTGTATGGAGGACTATACTGTCCGCTTTGCACTGTGCGCTGCGAGGATTCACCATTTTCTGAGATATTGTAGAATTTACGATAGATATCACTCATATAATGTAAGAAGTGAGTGAAATCTTTGGCATTGTACTATACCTATATTTCTCTGCCGCATCTGTGCATCATGAATCATGAATTGTGGTATGTACTAAAGGGACCCACTGAGACTCTTTTGCCCGACGCCCACGAAAACCTGGAGCCGGCCCTGAGTGGAGAGGCACATAATCCAAGCTGCTGGAGGTCTAGTGTGAAGTTTCCACAATTGGTGATGGTTTGGGGAGCCATGTCATCTGCTGGTGGAGGTCCACTGTGTTTTATCAAGACCAAACTCAGCGCAGCCGTCTACCAGGACATTTTAGAGCACTTCATGCTTCCCTCTGCTTTTTGGAGATGGAAATGTCATTCTCCAGCAGGACTTGGCCCCTGTCCACACGGCCAAAAGTACCAAGACCTGGTTTACAAACAACAGTATCACTGTGCTTGATTGGCAGCAAACTCGCCTGACCTTAACCCCATAGAGAATCTATTATAGAGAATCTATGGGGCATTGTCAAGAGGAAGATGAGAGACCCCAGACATAACAATGCAGACGAGCTGAAGGCTGCTATCAAAGCCACCTGGGCTTCCATAACCCCTCAGCAGTGCCACAGGCTGATCGCCTCCATGCCACATTGCCGCATTGATGCAGTAATTGATGCAAAAGGAGCCCCGACCAGGTATTGAGTGCATTTACTGAATATACATTTCAATAGGCCAATATTTCGGATTTTAAAATAATTTTTCAAGCTGTTATAAAGTATTCTAATTTACTGAGATAATGAGTTTTGTGTTTTCATTGGCTGTAAGCCATAATCATCAACATTATCAGAAATAAATACTTGAAATAGATCCCTCTGTGTGTAATGACTCTATATAATATATGAGTTTCACTTTTTGTATTGAAGAACTGAAATAAATTAACTTTTGATGATATTCTAATTTTGTGAGATGCACTTGTACATAACCAGAATTAGGGTCTCTGCCTCTACATCGTGCTGCTCTCAGATGAAGTAGCAAAATCTGGGTGACAGATTCCCCTTAAGAAAAAAAAATTAGAACAAACGTATCTATATTATATATATATATACACAGTACAGACCAAAAGTTTGGACACACCTTCTCATTTAAAGATATTTCTTTATTTTCATGACTATGAAAATTGTACATTCACACTGAAGGTATCAAAATTATGTATTAACACATGTGGAATTATATACTTAACAAAAAAGTGTGAAACAACTGAAAATATGTCTTATATTCTAGGTTCTTCAAAGTAGCCACCTTTTGCTTTGATGACTGCTTTGCACACTCTTGGCATTCTCTTGATGAGCTTCAAGAGGTAGTCGCCGGAAATGGTTTTCACTTCACAGGTGTTTCCTGTCAGGTTTAATAAGCGGGGTTTCTTGCCTTATAAATGGGGTTGGGACCATCAGTCGTGTTGTGCAGAAGTCTGGTGGATACACAGCTGATAGTCCTACTGAATAGACTGTTAGAATTTGTTTTATGGCAAGAAAAAAGCAGCTAAGTAAAGAAAAATGAGTGGCCATCATTACTTTATTAAATGAAGGTCAGTCAGTCTGAAAAATTGGGACAACTTTGAAAGTGTCCCCAAGTGCAGTTGCAAAAACTATCAAGCGCTACAAAGAAACTGGGTCACATAAGGACCGCCCCAGGAAAGGAAGACCAAGAGTCACCTCTGCTTCTGAGGATAAGTTTATCCGAGTCACCAGCCTCAGAAATCGCAGGTTAACAGCAGCTCAGATTAGAGACCAGGTCAATGCCACACAGAGTTCTAGCAGCAGACACATCTCTTCAACAACTGTTAAGAGGAGACTTTGTGCAGCAGACTTTCATGGTAAAATAGCTGCTAGGAAACCACTGCTAAGGACAGGCAACAAGCAGAAGAGACTTGTTTGGGCTAAAGAACACAAGGAATGGACATTAGACCAGTGGAAATCTGTGCTTTGGTCTGATGAGTCCAAATTTGAGATCTTTGGTTCCAACCACCGTGTCTTTGTGCGACGCAGAAAACGTGAACGGATGGACTCTACATGCCTGGTTCCCACCGTGAAGCATGGAGGAGGAGGTGTGATGGTGTGGGGGTGCTTTGCTGGTGACACTGTTGGGGATTTATTAAAAATTGAAGGCATACTGAACCAGCATGGCTACCACAGCATCTTGCAGCGGCATGCTATTCCATCCGGTTTGCGTTTAGTTGGACCATCATTTATTTTTCAACAAGACAATGACCCCAAACACACCTCCAGGCTGTGTAAGAGCTATTTGACCAAGAAGGAGAGTGATGGGGTGCTACGCCAGATGACCTGGCCTCCACAGTCACCAGACCTGAACCCAATCGAGATGGTTTGGGGTGAGCTGGACCGCAGAGTGAAGGCAAAAGGGCCAACAAGTGCTAAGCATCTCTAAGAACTCCTTCAAGATTGTTGGAAGACCATTTCCGGTGACTACCTCTTGAAGCTCATCAAGAGAATGCCAAGAGTGTGCAAAGCAGTCATCAAAGCAAAAGGTGGCTACTTTGAAGAACCTAGAATATAAAACATATTTTCAGTTGTTTCACACTTTTTTGTTAAGTATATAATTCCACATGTGTTGATTCATAGTTTTGATGCCTTCAGTGTGAATGTACAATTTTCATAGTCATGAAAATACAGAAAAATGTTTAAATGAGAAGGTGTGTCCAAACTTTTGGTCTGTACTGTATATATACTGTATGTATATATAGTTTGTATGTGTATATATATATATATATATATATATATATATATATATATATATGTATGCATATATATCTCATATCTATATATATATACAGTTGAAACCAGAAGTTTCCATACACTGTATAAATAGACACATCTGCAGGTTTTTCTTAATATCTGACAAGAAATCAGAATAAGCCATTCCCATTTTAGGTCAATTAGGATTACCATAATGTTTAATATTTGCAAAATACCAGAATAATGAAAGAGAATGTTTTAAGGCATTTTTATTACTTACTGCAAAGTCAAAAGCTTACATACATTTCATTAGTATTTGGTACCATTACCCTTAAACTGAATGACTTGTGTCACACGTTCGGGATATCCTTCCACTAGCTTCTCACAATAGTTGGTCGGAATTTGGGCCCATTCCTCCTGACAAAACTGGTGTCACTGATTCAGGTTTGTAGGTCGCCTTGCTCACACCTGCATTTTCAATAGGATTGAGATCAGGGCGTTGTGATGGCCACTCCAAAACATTGACTTTATTATCCTTAAGCCACTTTGTTACCATTTTGGCAGTATGCTTTGGGTCATTGTCCATTTGGAAGACCCATTTCCGCCCAAGCTTTAACTTTCTGGCTGATGTCTTGAGATGTTGCTTCAGTATTGCCACATAATCTTCTTTTCTCATGATGCCATCTATTTTGAGAAGTGCACCAGTCCCTCCTGCAGCAAAACAATCCCACAACATGATGCTGCTACCCCTGTGTTTCACAGTTGGGATGGTGTTCTTAGGCTTCCAAGCTTCTCCCTTTTTCCTCCAAACGTAAAGATGGTCATTATCCTCAAAAAGTTAAATTTTAGTTTCATCAGACCACAGGACATATCGCCAAAAATTAAGGTATTTGTTCCTGTGTGCATTTGCAAACATTAATCTGTTTTTTTATGTTTCTTTTGGCGTAATGGCTTCATCCGGGCAGAGTGGCCTTTTAGCCCATGTTGATACAGTACTCGTTTCACTATGGATATTGACACAATCTTACCAGCTTCCGCCATCATCTTCACAAGATCTTTTGCTTTTGTCCTTGGGTTGATATGCACATGTCGGACCAAAGCACGTTCATCTCTGGGACACAGAACCTGTCTCCTTCGTGAGTGGTATGATGGCTGGACATTCCCATCTTGTTTGTACTTGCGTATAATTGTTTGTACAGATGAACGAGACACCTTCAGGTATCCTGAAAATGTACCCAAGGACGAGCCAGACATATGCAAGTCCAAAATTCTCTTTCTGATATATTGGCTGATTTCTTTAGACTTTCCCATGATGCTACACAATAAAGCAGTGTGTTTCAGGTGTGTATTAAAATACATCCACAGATGTGTCTCTAATTAACTCAGATGTTGCCAAAAAAAGCTTCCAAACACATGACATCATCATATGGGCAGTCCAGAATTGTTTAAAGGCATAGTAATCTTAGTGTATGTAAACTTCTGACTTTGCAGTAAGTAATAAAAATGCCTTAAAACATTCTTTCTCTCCCATTATTCTGGCATTTGGCAAATATTAAAAATTATGGTAATCCTAATTGACCTAAAACAGGAAAGATTTATTCTGATTTCATGTCAGATATTGAGAAAAACATGCATATGTGTCTTTATATATAGTGTGTGTAAACTTCTGGTTTTAACTGTATATGTATATATATATATATATATATATATATATATATATATATATATACTGTATGTATATATAGTTTGTATATGTATAGGTATATATATCTCATATCTATATTAACAAACATCAGTCAAATTGGGCACTTGGTGCAGATTTACTAATATTAGTAACAGTTGCACCTTGTATTCCACAGATCACCTGGCATAATTTTAAATACCCATGTATTAAATCTCAGTGAAAGGCTATGCATCTTATAAATGTCACTGGTCAGTTGCTGATCACATGACCAGTGGATTGCTGTGCGCTTGCTGAGATGCTTACATTTGATCGTCAGTGAGTGACAGTTGGAGGTGACTGGCGACAGTTGAGGAGATGTCTACTGAGCAGAGCGACAAAATGGAAGCGAAATTTAGGAGAGAAGGAGTGAACAGACGAAGACCTACCTATGACACATCTGATGATGAGAGGAAGTCTTCAGTCAAGACGACAAAACAACCTGTCCAGAAGAAAGATGGAGAGGAAGAGATGAAGGCACATCTGGAGATGGGAGCCAAGAAGCGAGGAGCCATCTTCAGCTCATTGGGAGGTGAACAGACATCTTCAAAGGTGATCCAGGGTATAAAACGACGAAGGATTTCATCAGGACAGAAAGCCATGGATCTGAAGAAAGAAGAGGATAGCAGTGAAGCCACAGTGTCTGATAACTTCAAAAGGAGATTACTGTTCCATCATGTGCTCGGCCGGGGAAGTTTTGGCATGGTCGTGCTGGCGGAGGATACATCTACCCGCAAATATTTTGCTACTAAGATCATCAGCAAAAGAGCCCTGCTTGCTTCCGGTGATGCTTCTGGGATGGTGGAGCGACGGGTTTTACAGCTGGCATCTGGGAGCCCCTTCCTTGTCCGCGCAGACTTCGCATTCCAGACCAAGGTAAGATATCCATTACTTAAGCCCCTTCCCAACATTGACAATTTTCATCTTTACACTTTCCTTTTTTCCCTCCCCTTCTTCCAAGAGCCATATCTTTTTTGCTTTTCCATCACCATAGCGTATGAGGGATTGCGTTTTGCAGGATGAGTTGTAATTTCAAATTCCAAATTCATTGAAATGGTGAAAAAAAGAAAGAAGAAAAAAAGCAACTCCACCATTGATTTTTTTCTTTTGTTCATGTGGTATTCATCGTGCAATAAAAATGACTGGGTAAAATGAATCTCCAGGTCTGAACATTTACTAAGACCCCAAACTTGTCTATTTTTTTTTTAAATTTAAGTGATGAAAAAAATGTGAACATTTGTAAATAAAAAACATTGGGTTTGTGCGTCCATTTTCTAAGACCTGCAAATGTTTTATTCTTTTTTTTGTGAGGTGGGGAGATGTTTTGATCACATTTTATTGCCTTTTGTTAGGAAAGTGTGTCGGCCAAAAACACACTTAATTGAATATTTTGATAATAATATAATTATTTTTTTTTATACTTAATAAAGGAAAAGGGTTGATTCAAATTATTATAAGTTTTTATTTGGTTTATATTTTTAACACTTTTTTATATATGTTACTTTATTTTTTCAGTCCTCTTATGGAATTTAAAGGGGTTTTCCCACAAACAAAGTACATTTTAACTAATAGATCTTGGAGTAAAAATAAGTTCTACAATTGGATGTGTTAAAAACATGTTCCTGTGCTGAGATAATCTTATAAATGTGCCCCTGGTTTGTACTGTGTAATGGATGTGTCTGACCTTACAGGGCCATGGTCTGATCATACCACAGCTCCTGGGCAGGGGAGGACACAAAAGAGTATACAGACATTACAACACGGGATCACAGCTGATTCATTTTGTGAGGTAAAACATTTTGCTGTCTGTTTTTAAGCAATATTTTTCCTGAAAGAAATAATCATTTGTGATCCTGTCTGTATCCTCTTTTGCTTCCTCCTGCCCAGGAGCTGTGGTATGATCAGACCATTGTCCAGCACGGTCAGACACGGCCATTACACAGTACACAGCAGGGGCACATTTATAAGATTATCTCAGCACAGGAACATTTATTTTTACACTCATCCTAGTAGTTCTCATAGTCAGCTGCCATGATAACCCATCCGCAGCCAGTGATCAGTGTAACAGCAGCGATCAGAACAATCTCTGATGGCTGCGGTTACAGATGCCGGCTGTGTACAGGCATCTCCCTGTAGAACCGCGAGCAAAACGCCTGTGGGTGGAGGTCACACAGCCCTACCCTGCTCGTGCCATACTGCCTCTGGATTTGGCTCATCCCATCTTTATTTCTTCATTATATCCTGATATTTATTCTTATGTTGGCCAATGACTTTTGCACTATGTACATTATTACGGCCATATATTCAAGTTATGTGTCACAAGAATTATATGAGATTTTTCCTATTTATTATATTAGATGTACTGTTTTTCTCTTTGATGTTATTCTGGTATATACATATATATATCTGCACATGCACTTTATGTATTTAATATATCGATGGTGTTAATTTACTTGTATTCATGTATTTACTGGATGAAATCCAATATATGTGCATCCTAGGGAGAACCACTATTCAATACATAGGCTGTGTCTCTACACCCCACGTGTGTTTTAATGTATAGTTGTCAATTACATGTTTTGTAACGTATTTTTCATGTCTGATCACTGATTTATCCAAATAAAGAATTTACTCCATTATGTCTGCTGTATTATTTAATCCTTACTGGATTGTTGTAGGTCATTTCATACTTGAATTGTGGTCCAGTGGACCTTAATGATTCTACACATGTATTTTTTTTCCTGAATGTGTAGCTATACCCCATTCATTGTCGGTGTTATGTGTACAGGCATCTGCCCAGTATGATGCGGGCTCAGCTCCTGAACCTGCTCCATACATAGAGACCTGACATTGGAGGAGCTATTACATCATATGTCGGCAAACGCTTTTCTGCCTCCTTTATAAGTTAGCAGTGGGAGAGCATGATAAAAAGGCTTACCTACCCCTGAGACCGACTTTAGCTCTTAGGCCACGGCCCCACTATCAGTGTTTGGTCAGTATTCAGTCAGTATTTTTTCTCAGGAGTGGGAGCCAAGACCAGGAGTGGGTGATAAATGCAGAGTTGGTGACTTGTTTCTATTATACCTTTTTTCTGATTGTTCCTCACCTGGTTTTGGCTTTGGGGTGACAGCTAATATTTTAACAATAGTAGGGGTAACATTAGGCCTTATTCAGAAATACTGTCTAATATTAAAATTGGCTTTGTTATCAATAGTAATAAAACCTCAATTTTTTTATTTATTTTATTTTTAAAAAGCAGATTTATCAGCCATCACCCCAAGATTCCCATGATTCTTTAGGTCATGGTGCTCTTTGGATGACAGCTAATATGTCTAGAGTTTACAGTAGGACGCACTGGTCCATGTTTATAGACGCCACAATGATTTAGTAACGTGTGGAATTGTACTCATTACACTGAGCTCTGACATCTTGGGATGGGTAACAAGGACATTTTTGGGGTAAATGAGGCCCAATATACCCCTTACTATAGATTATTACATTTTTCGCAGTGTTCCCTCATCTGTATAATAACATCTTAGGTCCTGATGCTCCTAGGGAAACCACTAACATTAGTAGAATTTGGAAAAAAACAGAGAAACTAGGAGTTTCTTATGCAAAAATATGACAAAATCTTGATTAAATACACATGTATACATAATAGCAAATAGACAATAAAGACAAAAACAGTGTGCATAGGGGTAAGTGTAAGGAAACCCCCCCAGGGGAAAACCAATCAGAGATTATATATAGCTCTATGCAAGGTATAGGCTGGGAAAAGCGGGGTGTTTTAGGCTAGTGGTAACAGGTTGACCCAGGTAATCTATATAGGGCAAGTGGTGAGAGTATAAGCACTAAGTGTGCCACTAAAATACCAACTCCCAGGGCCACCATCAGCAAATGTATAAGTATCAGAATAATGGACCAAAGGGCCTATGACCGCTTACCCTAAATTGTAGAATCCCAAGGACCCTCAGACCGGTGGCTAGGGTGGTTTAGCTTCTTCCCAGGGAAACCACTAATATTAGTATGATTTACAGTATGGGGTAAATTATCACATGAATGTAAGCATCAAATCCATTTAGTAGCCCTTGGACATTGAAGACCATCTCTGAGACCAGCACAGTTGTAATATGTGATATGTCTGTTTACATGTATTTTTCTGTATGTCTTCAAATATGTTTATGTCTGTATGTGTCTTTGTATATGTCTGTATATGTTTGTGTGCGCACATTTCTGCGAACCGTATATGTGCAAGTCTGCATGTGTATACGTGACTCCGTGTGCGTATATGCGTCACTGCATGTGCATGACCGTGTGTGTATGACCATGTGTGCGCATGCCTGCTGGTGTCTGACTGTGTGCATGACCGCGTGAGTGTATGTGACTGCGTGTGTGTGACTGCTTGTGTAAAAGACTGCATGTGTGTACAAGACTACGTGTGTGCGTGACTGAGTGTTGACTGCATGTTTGTGTATTTGCAAGATTGCATGCATATGTGCGTGACTGCGTATGTGTGTGTATGTGCGTAACTGCATGTGTGTGTATGTGCATGACTGCGCGTGTGTGTCTGTGTGTGACTGCATGTGTGTATGTGCGTGACTGCGTGTGTGTGTATGTGTGTGACTGCGTATGTGTGTGTATGAGCGTGACTGCATGTGTGTGTATGTGCGTGACTGCATGTGTGTGTATGTGTGTGACTGCGTATGTGTGTGTATGTGTGTGACTGCGTATGTGTGTGTATGTGTGTGACTGCATGTGTGTGTATGTGCGTGACTGCATGTGTGTATGTGCGTGACTGCATGTGTGTGTATGTGCGTGACTGCATGTGTGTGTATGTGCGTGACTGCATGTGTGTGTATGTGTGTGACTGCATGTGTGTGTATGTGTGTGACTGCGTATGTGTGTGACTGCATGTGTGTATGTGCGTAACTGCGTGTGTGTGTATGTGTGTGACTGCGTATGTGTGTGTATGTGCTTGACT
Organism: Phyllobates terribilis; assembly: GCF_046119375.1. Classification (NCBI taxonomy): domain Eukaryota; kingdom Metazoa; phylum Chordata; class Amphibia; order Anura; family Dendrobatidae; genus Phyllobates; species Phyllobates terribilis. The sequence goes on along the minus strand of NW_027363063.1, from coordinate 1,417,928 downwards.
GCATGTGTGTATGTGCATGACTGCATGTGTGTGTATGTGCGTGACTGCATGTGTGTGTATGTGTGTGACTGCATGTGTGTGTATGTGTGTGACTGCGTATGTGTGTGTATGTGTGTGACTGCATGTGTGTATGTGCGTGACTGCGTGTGTGTGTATGTGTGTGACTGCGTATGTGTGTGTATGAGCGTGACTGCATGTGTGTGTATGTGCGTGACTGCATGTGTGTGTATGTGTGTGACTGCGTATGTGTGTGTATGTGTGTGACTGCGTATGTGTGTGTATGTGTGTGACTGCATGTGTGTGTATGTGCGTGACTGCATGTGTGTATGTGCGTGACTGCATGTGTGTGTATGTGCGTGACTGCATGTGTGTGTATGTGTGTGACTGCATGTGTGTGTATGTGTGTGACTGCGTATGTGTGTGACTGCATGTGTGTATGTGCGTAACTGCGTGTGTGTGTATGTGTGTGACTGCGTATGTGTGTGTATGTGCTTGACTGCATGTGTGTGTATGTGCATGACTGCATGTGTGTGTATGTGCGTGACTGCATGTGTGTGTATGTGTGTGACTGCATGTGTGTGTATGTGTGTGACTGCGTATGTGTGTGTATGTGTGTGACTGCATGTGTGTATGTGCGTGACTGCGTATGTGTGTGTATGTGTGTGACTGCGTATGTGTGTGTATGTGCGTGACTGCATGTGTGTGTATGTGCGTGACTGCATGTGTGTGTATGTGTGTGACTGCATGTGTGTGTATGCGCGTGACTGCATGTGTGTGTATGTGCGTGACTGCATGTGTGTGTATGTGTGTGACTGCATGTGTGTGTATGTGCGTGACTGCATGTGTGTGTATGTGTGTGACTGCATGTGTGTGTATGTGCGTGACTGCATGTGTGTATGTGCATGACTGCGTGTGTGTGACTGTGTATGTGTGTGTATGTGCGTGACTGCATGTGTGTGTATGTGCGTGACTGCATGTGTGTGTATGTGTGTGCCTGCATGTGTGTGTATGTGTGTGACTGCATGTGTGTGTAACTGCATGTGTGTGTATGTGCGTGACTGCATGTGTGTGTATGTGCGTGACTGCATGTGTGTGTATGTGCGTGACTGCATGTGTGTGTATGTGTGTGACTGCATGTGTGTGTATGTGCGTGACTGCATGTGTGTGACTGCATACGTGTGTATGTGCGTGACTGCATGTGTGTGTATGTGCGTGACTGCATGTGTGTGTATGTGCGTGACTGCATGTGTGTGTATGTGGGTGACTGCATGTGTGTGTATGTGCGTGACTGCATGTGTGTGTATGTGCGTGACTGCATGTGTGTGTATGTGTGTCACTGCGTGTGTGTATGTGCCTGACTGCGTGTGTGTGTGTGTGTATGACTGCATGTGTGTGTATGTGTGTGACTGCATGTGTGTGTATGTGCGTGACTGCATGTGTGTGTATGTGTGTGACTGCATGTGTGTATGTGCGTGACTGCGTGTGTGTGTAGGTGTGTGACTGCGCGTGTGTGTATGTGTGTGACTGCGTGTGTGTGTATGTGTGTGACTGCATGTGTGTGTATGTGTGTGACTGCATGTGTGTGTATGTGTGTGACTGCATGTGTGTGTATGTGTGTGACTGCATGTGTGTATGTGCGTGACTGTGTATGTGTGTATGTGTGTGACTGCATGTGTGTGTATGTGCCTGACTGCATGTGTGTGTATGTGTGTGACTGCATGTGTGTGTATGTGCGTGACTGCATGTGTGTGTGTATGTGTGTGTGTATGTGCGTGACTGCATATGTGTGTATGTGTGTGACTGCGTGTGTGTGTATGTGCGTGACTGCATGTGTGTGTGTGTGTGCGTGACTGCATGTGTGTGTGTGTGTGCGTGACTGCATGTGTGTGTATGTGTGTGACTGCATGTGTGTGTATGTGTGTGACTGCATGTGTGTATGTGCGTGACTGCGTGTGTGTGTGTGTGACTGCATGTGTGTGTATGTGCGTGACTGCATGTGTGTATGTGTGTGACTGCATGTGCGTGTATGTGCTTGACTGCATGTGTGTATGTGTGTGACTGCATGTGTGTGTATGTGTGTGACTGCATGTGTGTATGTGTGTGACTGCATGTGTGTGTATGTGCGTGACTGCATGTGTGTGTATGTGTGTGACTGCATGTGTGTGTATGTGTGTGACTGCATGTGTGTGTATGTGCGTGACTGCATGTATGTGTATGTGCGTGACTGCATGTGTGTGTATGTGTGTGACTGCGTGTGTGTATGTGCCTGACTGCGTGTGTGTGTATGTGTGTGACTGCATGTGTATGTATGTGTGTGACTGCATGTGTGTATGTGTGTGACTGCGTGTGTGTGTATGTGTGTGACTGCGTGTGTGTGTATGTGTAGGACTGCATGTGTGCGTATGTGTGTGACTGCATGTGTGTGTATGTGTGTGACTGCATGTGTGTGTATGTGTGTGACTGCATGTGTATATGTGCGTGACTGCGTGTGTGTGTATGTGTGTGACTGCATGTGTGTGTATGTGCCTGACTGCATGTGTGTGTATGTGTGTGACTGCATGTGTGTGTATGTGACTGCATGTGTGTGTATGTGCGTGACTGCATGTGTGTATGTGTGTGACTGCCTGTGTGTGTATGTGTGTGACTGCATGTGTGTGTATGTGTGTGACTGCATGTGTGTGTATGTGCGTGACTGCATGTGTGTGTATGTGCGTGACTGCATGTGTGTATGTGTGTGACTGCCTGTGTGTGTATGTGTGACTGCCTGTGTGTGTATGTGCGTGACTGCATGTGTGTGTATGTGCGTGACTGCATGTGTGTGTATGTGCGTGACTGCATGTGTGTGTATGTGTGTGACTGCATGTGTGTGTATGTGCTTGACTGCATGTGTGTATGTGTGTGACTGCATGTGTGTGTGTATGTGCGTGACTGCATATGTGTGTGTATGTGCCTGACTGCATGTGTGTGTATGTGTGTGACTGCATGTGTGTATGTGCGTGACTGCATGTGTGTGTATGTGCGTGACTGCATGTGTGTATGTGTGTGACTGCATGAGTGTGTATGTGCTTGACTGCATGTGTGTATGTGTGTGACTGCATGTGTGTATGTGTGTGACTGCATGTGTGTGTATGTGTGTGACTGCATGTGTGTGTATGTGTGTGACTGCATGTGTGTATGTGTGTGACTGCATGAGTGTGTATGTGCTTGACTGCATGTGTGTATGTGTGTGACTGCATGTGTGTATGTGTGTGACTGCATGTGTGTATGTGTGTGACTGCATGTGTGTGTATGTGTGTGACTGCATGTGTGTGTATGTGTGTGACTGCATGTGTGTATGTGTGTGACTGCGCGTGTGTGTATGTGTGTGACTGCGTGTGTGTATGTGTGTGACTGCGTGTGTGTGTATGTGTGTGACTGCGTGTGTATGTGTGTGACTGCATGTGTGTGTATGTGTGTGACTGCATGTGTGTGTATGTGCCTGACTGCATGTGTGTGTATGTGTGTGACTGCATGTGTGTGTATGTACGTGACTGCATGTGTGTGTATGTGTGTGACTGCATGTGTGTGTATGTGTGTGACTGCATATGTGTGTATGTGTGTGACTGCGTGTGTGTGTATGTGTGTGACTGCATGTGTGTGTATGTGTGTGACTGCATGTGTGTATATGTGTGTGACTGCATGTGTGTGTATGTGTGTGACTGCATATGTGTGTATGTGTGTGACTGCATGTGTGTGTATGTGTGTTACTGCATGTGTGTGTATGTGTGTGACTGCGTGTGTGTGTATGTGTGTGACTGCGTGTGTGTGTATGTGTGTGACTGCATGTGTGTGTATGTGTGTGACTGCATGTGTGTGTATGTGTGTGACTGCCTGTGTGTGTATGTGTGTGACTGCATATGTGTGTTTGTGCGTGACTGCATGTGTGTGTATGTGTGTGACTGCATGTGTGTGTATGTGCATGACTGCATGTGTGTGTATGTGTGTGACTGCATGTGTGTGTTTGTGAGTGACTGCATATGTGTGTTTGTGCGTGACTGCATGTGTGTGTATGTGCGTGACTGCATGTGTGTATATGTGTGTGACTGCATGTGTGTGTATGTGTGTGACTGCATGTGTGTGTTTGTGCATGACTGCATGTGTGTGTATGTGCGTGACTGCATGTGTGTGTATTTGTGTGACTGCATGTGTGTGTTTGTGCGTGACTGCATGTGTGTGTATGTGCGTGACTGCATGTGTGTGTATGTGTGTGACTGCGTGTGTGTATGTGTGTGACTGCGTGTGTGTATGTGTGTGACTGCATGTGTGTGTATGTGTGTGACTGCATGTGTGTGTATGTGTGTGACTGCATGTGTGTGTATGTGTGTGACTGCATGTGTGTGTATGTGCGTGACTGCATGTGTGTATGTGCGTGACTGCATGAGTGTGTATGTGTGTGACTGCGTGTGTGTGTGTATGTGCGTGACTGCATGTGTGTGTATGTGCGTGACTGCATGAGTGTGTGTGTGTGACTGCATGTGTGTGTATGTGTGTGCCTGCGTGTGTGTATGTGTGTGACTGCATGTGTGTGTATGTGCGTGACTGCATGTGTGTGTATGTGCGTGACTGCATGTGTGTGTATGTGTGTGACTGCATGAGTGTGTATGTGTGTGACTGCATGTGTGTGTATGTGTGTGCGTATGTGTGTGACTGCATGTGTGTGTATTTGTGTGACTGCATGTGTGTGTTTGTGCGTGACTGCATGTGTGTGTATGTGCGTGACTGCATGTGTGTGTATGTGTGTGACTGCGTGTGTGTATGTGTGTGACTGCATGTGTGTGTATGTGTGTGACTGCATGTGTGTGTATGTGTGTGACTGCGTGTGTGTATGTGTGTGACTGCATGTGTGTGTATGTGTGTGACTGCGTGTGTGTATGTGTGTGACTGCATGTGTGTGTATGTGTGTGACTGCATGTGTGTGTATATGTGTGACTGCATGTGTGTGTATGTGTGTGACTGCGTGTGTGTGTATGACTGCCTGTGTGTGTATGTGTGTGACTGCATGTGTGTGTATGTGCGTGACTGCATGAGTGTGTATGTGTGTGACTGCGTGTGTGTGTATGTGCGTGACTGCATGTGTGTGTATGTGCGTGACTGCATGAGTGTGTATGTGTGTGACTGCATGTGTGTGTATGTGTGTGCCTGCATGTGTGTATGTGTGTGACTGCATGTGTGTGTATGTGCGTGACTGCATGTGTGTGTATGTGCGTGACTGCATGTGTGTGTATGTGTGTGACTGCATGAGTGTGTATGTGTGTGACTGCATGTGTGTGTATGTGTGTGCCTGCGTGTGTGTATGTGTGTGACTGCATGTGTGTGTATGTGCGTGACTGCATGTGTGTGTATGTGTGTGACTGCATGAGTGTGTATGTGTGTGACTGCATGTGTGTGTATGTGTGTGCCTGCGTGTGTGTATGTGTGTGACTGCATGTGTGTGTATGTGTGTGACTGCATGTGTGTGTATGTGTGTGACTGCATGTGTGTATGTGTGTGACTGCGCGTGTGTGTATGTGTGTGACTGCGTGTGTGTGTATGTGTGTGACTGCATGTGTGTGTATGTGTGTGCCTGCGTGTGTGTATGTGTGTGACTGCATGTGTGTGTTTGTGCATGACTGCATGTGTGTGTATTTGTGTGACTGCATGTGTGTGTATGTGTGTGACTGCATGTGTGTGTATGTGTGTGACTGCGTGTGTGTGTATGTGTGTGACTGCGTGTGTGTGTATGTGTGTGACTTCATGTGTGTGTATGTGTGTGACTGCATGTGTGTGTATGTGTGTGACTGCATGTGTGTGTATGTGTGTGACTGCCTGTGTGTGTATGTGTGTGACTGCATATGTGTGTTTGTGCGTGACTGCATATGTGTGTTTGTGCGTGACTGCATGTGTGTGTATGTGCGTGACTGCATGTGTGTGTATGTGTGTGACTGCATGTGTGTGTATGTGTGTGACTGCATGTGTGTGTTTGTGCGTGACTGCATGTGTGTGTTTGTGCATGACTGCATGTGTGTGTATGTGCGTGACTGCATGTGTGTATATGTGTGCGACTGCGTGTGTGTATGTGTGTGACTGCATGTGTGTGTATGTGTGTGACTGCATGTGTGTGTATGTGTGTGACTGCGTGTGTGTATGTGTGTGACTGCATGTGTGTGTATGTGTGTGACTGCATGTGTGTGTATGTGTGTGACTGCATGTGTGTGTATGTGTGTGACTGCATGTGTGTGTATGTGTGTGACTGCATGTGTGTGTATGTGCGTGACTGCATGTGTGTGTATGTGCGTGACTGCATGTGTGTGTATGTGTGTGACTGCATGTGTGTGTATGTGTGTGATTGCATGTGTGTGTTTGTGCATGACTGCATGTGTGTGTATGTGCGTGACTGCATGTGTGTATGTGCGTGACTGCATGTGTGTGTATGTGTGTGACTGCGTGTGTGTATGTGTGTGACGGCGTGTGTGTATGTGTGTGACTGCATGTGTGTGTATGTGTGTGACTGCATGTGTGTGTATGTGTGTGACTGCATGTGTGTGTTTGTGCATGACTGCATGTGTGTGTATGTGCGTGACTGCATGTGTGTATGTGCGTGACTGCATGTGTGTGTATGTGTGTGACTGCATGTGTGTATGTGCGTGACTGCGTATGTGTGTGTATGTGTGTGACTGCGTATGTGTGTGTATGTGCGTGACTGCATGTGTGTGTATGTGCGTGACTGCATGTGTGTGTATGTGTGTGACTGCATGTGTGTGTATGCGCGTGACTGCATGTGTGTGTATGTGCGTGACTGCATGTGTGTGTATGTGTGTGACTGCATGTGTGTGTATGTGCGTGACTGCATGTGTGTGTATGTGTGTGACTGCATGTGTGTGTATGTGCGTGACTGCATGTGTGTATGTGCATGACTGCGTGTGTGTGACTGTGTATGTGTGTGTATGTGCGTGACTGCATGTGTGTGTATGTGCGTGACTGCATGTGTGTGTATGTGTGTGCCTGCATGTGTGTGTATGTGTGTGACTGCATGTGTGTGTAACTGCATGTGTGTGTATGTGCGTGACTGCATGTGTGTGTATGTGCGTGACTGCATGTGTGTGTATGTGCGTGACTGCATGTGTGTGTATGTGTGTGACTGCATGTGTGTGTATGTGCGTGACTGCATGTGTGTGACTGCATACGTGTGTATGTGCGTGACTGCATGTGTGTGTATGTGCGTGACTGCATGTGTGTGTATGTGCGTGACTGCATGTGTGTGTATGTGGGTGACTGCATGTGTGTGTATGTGCGTGACTGCATGTGTGTGTATGTGCGTGACTGCATGTGTGTGTATGTGTGTCACTGCGTGTGTGTATGTGCCTGACTGCGTGTGTGTGTGTATGACTGCATGTGTGTGTATGTGTGTGACTGCATGTGTGTGTATGTGCGTGACTGCATGTGTGTGTATGTGTGTGACTGCATGTGTGTATGTGCGTGACTGCGTGTGTGTGTAGGTGTGTGACTGCGCGTGTGTGTATGTGTGTGACTGCGTGTGTGTGTATGTGTGTGACTGCATGTGTGTGTATGTGTGTGACTGCATGTGTGTGTATGTGTGTGACTGCATGTGTGTGTATGTGTGTGACTGCATGTGTGTATGTGCGTGACTGTGTATGTGTGTATGTGTGTGACTGCATGTGTGTGTATGTGCCTGACTGCATGTGTGTGTATGTGTGTGACTGCATGTGTGTGTATGTGCGTGACTGCATGTGTGTGTGTATGTGTGTGTGTATGTGCGTGACTGCATATGTGTGTATGTGTGTGACTGCGTGTGTGTGTATGTGCGTGACTGCATGTGTGTGTGTGTGCGTGACTGCATGTGTGTGTATGTGTGTGACTGCATGTGTGTGTATGTGTGTGACTGCATGTGTGTATGTGCGTGACTGCGTGTGTGTGTGTGTGACTGCATGTGTGTGTATGTGCGTGACTGCATGTGTGTATGTGTGTGACTGCATGTGCGTGTATGTGCTTGACTGCATGTGTGTATGTGTGTGACTGCATGTGTGTGTATGTGTGTGACTGCATGTGTGTATGTGTGTGACTGCATGTGTGTGTATGTGCGTGACTGCATGTGTGTGTATGTGTGTGACTGCATGTGTGTGTATGTGTGTGACTGCATGTGTGTGTATGTGCGTGACTGCATGTATGTGTATGTGCGTGACTGCATGTGTGTGTATGTGTGTGACTGCGTGTGTGTATGTGCCTGACTGCGTGTGTGTGTATGTGTGTGACTGCATGTGTATGTATGTGTGTGACTGCATGTGTGTATGTGTGTGACTGCGTGTGTGTGTATGTGTGTGACTGCGTGTGTGTGTATGTGTAGGACTGCATGTGTGCGTATGTGTGTGACTGCATGTGTGTGTATGTGTGTGACTGCATGTGTGTGTATGTGTGTGACTGCATGTGTATATGTGCGTGACTGCGTGTGTGTGTATGTGTGTGACTGCATGTGTGTGTATGTGCCTGACTGCATGTGTGTGTATGTGTGTGACTGCATGTGTGTGTATGTGACTGCATGTGTGTGTATGTGCGTGACTGCATGTGTGTATGTGTGTGACTGCCTGTGTGTGTATGTGTGTGACTGCATGTGTGTGTATGTGTGTGACTGCATGTGTGTGTATGTGCGTGACTGCATGTGTGTGTATGTGCGTGACTGCATGTGTGTATGTGTGTGACTGCCTGTGTGTGTATGTGTGACTGCCTGTGTGTGTATGTGCGTGACTGCATGTGTGTGTATGTGCGTGACTGCATGTGTGTGTATGTGCGTGACTGCATGTGTGTGTATGTGTGTGACTGCATGTGTGTGTATGTGCTTGACTGCATGTGTGTATGTGTGTGACTGCATGTGTGTGTGTATGTGCGTGACTGCATATGTGTGTGTATGTGCCTGACTGCATGTGTGTGTATGTGTGTGACTGCATGTGTGTATGTGCGTGACTGCATGTGTGTGTATGTGCGTGACTGCATGTGTGTATGTGTGTGACTGCATGAGTGTGTATGTGCTTGACTGCATGTGTGTATGTGTGTGACTGCATGTGTGTATGTGTGTGACTGCATGTGTGTGTATGTGTGTGACTGCATGTGTGTGTATGTGTGTGACTGCATGTGTGTATGTGTGTGACTGCATGAGTGTGTATGTGCTTGACTGCATGTGTGTATGTGTGTGACTGCATGTGTGTATGTGTGTGACTGCATGTGTGTGTATGTGTGTGACTGCATGTGTGTGTATGTGTGTGACTGCATGTGTGTATGTGTGTGACTGCGCGTGTGTGTATGTGTGTGACTGCGTGTGTGTATGTGTGTGACTGCGTGTGTGTGTATGTGTGTGACTGCGTGTGTATGTGTGTGACTGCATGTGTGTGTATGTGTGTGACTGCATGTGTGTGTATGTGCCTGACTGCATGTGTGTGTATGTGTGTGACTGCATGTGTGTGTATGTACGTGACTGCATGTGTGTGTATGTGTGTGACTGCATGTGTGTGTATGTGTGTGACTGCATATGTGTGTATGTGTGTGACTGCGTGTGTGTGTATGTGTGTGACTGCATGTGTGTGTATGTGTGTGACTGCATGTGTGTATATGTGTGTGACTGCATGTGTGTGTATGTGTGTGACTGCATATGTGTGTATGTGTGTGACTGCATGTGTGTGTATGTGTGTTACTGCATGTGTGTGTATGTGTGTGACTGCGTGTGTGTGTATGTGTGTGACTGCGTGTGTGTGTATGTGTGTGACTGCATGTGTGTGTATGTGTGTGACTGCATGTGTGTGTATGTGTGTGACTGCCTGTGTGTGTATGTGTGTGACTGCATATGTGTGTTTGTGCGTGACTGCATGTGTGTGTATGTGTGTGACTGCATGTGTGTGTATGTGCATGACTGCATGTGTATGTGTGTGACTGCATGTGTGTGTTTGTGAGTGACTGCATATGTGTGTTTGTGCGTGACTGCATGTGTGTGTATGTGCGTGACTGCATGTGTGTATATGTGTGTGACTGCATGTGTGTGTATGTGTGTGACTGCATGTGTGTGTTTGTGTGTGACTGCATGTGTGTGTTTGTGCATGACTGCATGTGTGTGTATGTGCGTGACTGCATGTGTGTGTATTTGTGTGACTGCATGTGTGTGTTTGTGCGTGACTGCATGTGTGTGTATGTGCGTGACTGCATGTGTGTGTATGTGTGTGACTGCGTGTGTGTATGTGTGTGACTGCGTGTGTGTATGTGTGTGACTGCATGTGTGTGTATGTGTGTGACTGCATGTGTGTGTATGTGTGTGACTGCATGTGTGTGTATGTGTGTGACTGCATGTGTGTGTATGTGCGTGACTGCATGTGTGTGTATGTGCGTGACTGCATGAGTGTGTATGTGTGTGACTGCGTGTGTGTGTGTATGTGCGTGACTGCATGTGTGTGTATGTGCGTGACTGCATGAGTGTGTGTGTGTGACTGCATGTGTGTGTATGTGTGTGCCTGCGTGTGTGTATGTGTGTGACTGCATGTGTGTGTATGTGCGTGACTGCATGTGTGTGTATGTGCGTGACTGCATGTGTGTGTATGTGTGTGACTGCATGAGTGTGTATGTGTGTGACTGCATGTGTGTGTATGTGTGCGCGTATGTGTGTGACTGCATGTGTGTGTATTTGTGTGACTGCATGTGTGTGTTTGTGCGTGACTGCATGTGTGTGTATGTGCGTGACTGCATGTGTGTGTATGTGTGTGACTGCGTGTGTGTATGTGTGTGACTGCATGTGTGTGTATGTGTGTGACTGCATGTGTGTGTATGTGTGTGACTGCATGTGTGTGTATATGTGTGACTGCATGTGTGTGTATGTGTGTGACTGCGTGTGTGTGTATGACTGCCTGTGTGTGTATGTGTGTGACTGCATGTGTGTGTATGTGCGTGACTGCATGAGTGTGTATGTGTGTGACTGCGTGTGTGTGTATGTGCGTGACTGCATGTGTGTGTATGTGCGTGACTGCATGAGTGTGTATGTGTGTGACTGCATGTGTGTGTATGTGTGTGCCTGCATGTGTGTATGTGTGTGACTGCATGTGTGTGTATGTGCGTGACTGCATGTGTGTGTATGTGCGTGACTGCATGTGTGTGTATGTGTGTGACTGCATGAGTGTGTATGTGTGTGACTGCATGTGTGTGTATGTGTGTGCCTGCGTGTGTGTATGTGTGTGACTGCATGTGTGTGTATGTGCGTGACTGCATGTGTGTGTATGTGTGTGACTGCATGAGTGTGTATGTGTGTGACTGCATGTGTGTGTATGTGTGTGCCTGCGTGTGTGTATGTGTGTGACTGCATGTGTGTGTATGTGTGTGACTGCATGTGTGTGTATGTGTGTGACTGCATGTGTGTATGTGTGTGACTGCGCGTGTGTGTATGTGTGTGACTGCGTGTGTGTGTATGTGTGTGACTGCATGTGTGTGTATGTGTGTGCCTGCGTGTGTGTATGTGTGTGACTGCATGTGTGTGTTTGTGCATGACTGCATGTGTGTGTATTTGTGTGACTGCATGTGTGTGTATGTGTGTGACTGCATGTGTGTGTATGTGTGTGACTGCGTGTGTGTATGTGTGTGACTGCGTGTGTGTGTATGTGTGTGACTTCATGTGTGTGTATGTGTGTGACTGCATGTGTGTGTATGTGTGTGACTGCATGTGTGTGTATGTGTGTGACTGCCTGTGTGTGTATGTGTGTGACTGCATATGTGTGTTTGTGCGTGACTGCATATGTGTGTTTGTGCGTGACTGCATGTGTGTGTATGTGCGTGACTGCATGTGTGTGTATGTGTGTGACTGCATGTGTGTGTATGTGTGTGACTGCATGTGTGTGTTTGTGCGTGACTGCATGTGTGTGTTTGTGCATGACTGCATGTGTGTGTATGTGCGTGACTGCATGTGTGTATATGTGTGCGACTGCGTGTGTGTATGTGTGTGACTGCATGTGTGTGTATGTGTGTGACTGCATGTGTGTGTATGTGTGTGACTGCGTGTGTGTATGTGTGTGACTGCATGTGTGTGTATGTGTGTGACTGCATGTGTGTGTATGTGTGTGACTGCATGTGTGTGTATGTGTGTGACTGCATGTGTGTGTATGTGCGTGACTGCATGTGTGTGTATGTGCGTGACTGCATGTGTGTGTATGTGTGTGACTGCATGTGTGTGTATGTGTGTGATTGCATGTGTGTGTTTGTGCATGACTGCATGTGTGTGTATGTGCGTGACTGCATGTGTGTATGTGCGTGACTGCATGTGTGTGTATGTGTGTGACTGCGTGTGTGTATGTGTGTGACGGCGTGTGTGTATGTGTGTGACTGCATGTGTGTGTATGTGTGTGACTGCATGCGTGTGTATGTGTGTGACTGCATGTGTGTGTATGTGTGTGACTGCATGTGTGTGTATGTGCGTGACTGCATGTGTGTGTATGTGCGTGACTGCATGTGTGTGTATGTGTGTGACTGCATGTGTGTGTATGTGTGTGACTGCATGTGTGTGTTTGTGCATGACTGCATGTGTGTGTATGTGCGTGACTGCATGTGTGTATGTGCGTGACTGCATGTGTGTGTATGTGTGTGACTGCGTGTGTGTATGTGTGTGACTGCGTGTGTGTATGTGTGTGACTGCATGTGTGTGTATGTGTGTGACTGCATGCGTGTGTATGTGTGTGACTGCATGTGTGTGTATGTGTGTGACTGCATGTGTGTGTATGTGTGTGACTGCATGTGTGTGTATGTGCGTGACTGCATGTGTGTGTATGTGCGTGACTGCATGTGTGTGTATGTGCGTGACTGCATGTGTGTGTATGTGTGTGACTGCATGTGTGTGTATGTGCGTGACTGCATGTGTGTGTATGTGCGTGACTGCATGAGTGTGTATGTGTGTGACTGCGTGTGTGTGTATGTGTGTGACTGCATGTGTGTGTATGTGCGTGACTGCATGAGTGTGTATGTGTGTGACTGCATGTGTGTGTATGTGTGTGCCTGCGTGTGTGTATGTGTGTGACTGCATGTGTGTGTATGTGCGTGACTGCATGTGTGTGTATGTGCGTGACTGCATGTGTGTGTATGTGTGTGACTGCATGAGTGTGTATGTGTGTGACTGCATGTGTGTGTATGTGTGTGCGTATGTGTGTGACTGCATGTGTGTGTATTTGTGTGACTGCATGTGTGTGTTTGTGCGTGACTGCATGTGTGTGTATGTGCGTGACTGCATGTGTGTGTATGTGTGTGACTGCGTGTGTGTATGTGTGTGACTGCATGTGTGTGTATGTGTGTGACTGCATGTGTGTGTATGTGTGTGACTGCATGTGTGTGTATGTGTGTATATGTGTGTGACTGCATGTGTGTGTATGTGTGTGACTGCGTGTGTGTGTATGACTGCCTGTGTGTGTATGTGTGTGACAGCATGTGTGTGTATGTGCGTGACTGCATGAGTGTGTATGTGTGTGACTGCGTATGTGTGTATGTGCGTGACTGCATGTGTGTGTATGTGCGTGACTGCATGAGTGTGTATGTGTGTGACTGCATGTGTGTGTATGTGTGTGCCTGCGTGTGTGTATGTGTGTGACTGCATGTGTGTGTATGTGCGTGACTGCATGTGTGTGTATGTGTGTGACTGCATGAGTGTGTATGTGTGTGACTGCATGTGTGTGTATGTGTGTGCCTGCGTGTGTGTATGTGTGTGACTGCATGTGTGTGTATGTGTGTGACTGCATGTGTGTGTATGTGTGTGACTGCATGTGTGTATGTGTGTGACTGCGCGTGTGTGTATGTGTGTGACTGCGTGTGTGTATGTGTGTGACTGCATGTGTGTGTATGTGTGTGCCTGCGTGTGTGTATGTGTGTGACTGCATGTGTGTGACTGCATGTGTGTGTATGTGTGTGACTGCATGAGTGTGTATGTGTGTGACTGCATGTGTGTATGTGTGTGCCTGCGTGTGTATGTGTGTGACTGCATGTGTGTGACTGCATGTGTGTGTATGTGCGTGACTGCATGTGTGTGTATGTGTGTGACTGCATGTGTGTATGTGTGTGCCTGCGTGTGTGTATGTGTGTGACTGCATGTGTGTGTATGTGTGTGACTGCATGTGTGTGTATGTGTGTGACTGCATGTGTGTGTATGTGTGTGCCTGCGTGTGTGTGTGTGACTGCATGTGTGTGTATGTGTGTGACTGCATGTGTGTGTATGTGTGTGACTGCATGTGTGTATGTGCATGACTGCGTGTGTGTGTATGTGTGTGACTGCATGTGTGTGTATGTGTGTGACTGCATGTGTGTGTATGTGCATGACTGCGTGTGTGTGTATGTGTATGACTGCATGTGTGTGTATGTGTGTGACTGCATGTGTGTGTATGTGTGTGACTGCGCGTGTGTGTATGTGTGTGACTGCGTGTGTGTATGTGTGTGACTGCATGTGTGTGTATGTGTGTGCCTGCGTGTGTGTATGTGTGTGACTGCATGTGTGTGTATGTGCGTGACTGCATGTGTGTGTATGTGTGTGACTGCATGAGTGTGTATGTGTGTGACTGCATGTGTGTGTATGTGTGTGCCTGCGTGTGTGTATGTGTGTGACTGCATGTGTGTATGTGTGTGACTGCATGAGTGTGTATGTGTGTGACTGCATGTGTGTGTATGTGTGTGCCTGCGTGTGTGTATGTGTGTGACTGCATGTGTGTGTATGTGCGTGACTGCATGTGTGTATGTGTGTGACTGCATGTGTGTGTATGTGTGTGCCTGCGTGTGTGTATGTGTGTGACTGCATGAGTGTGTATGTGTGTGACTGCGTGTGTGTTTGTGCATGACTGCATGTGTGTGTATGTGTGTGACTGCATGTGTGTGTATGTGTGTGACTGCATGAGTGTGTATGTGTGTGACTGCGTGTGTGTTTGTGCATGACTGCATGAGTGTGTATGTGTGTGACTGCATGTGTGTATGTGTGTGACTGCGTATGTGTGTGTATGTGTGTGACTGCGTATGTGTGTGTATGTGTGTGACTGCGTATGTGTGTGTATGTGTGTGACTGCATGTGTGTGTATGTGCGTGACTGCATGTGTGTGTATGTGTGTGACTGCATGCATGTGTATGTGTGTGACTGCATGTGTGTGTATGTGTGTGACTGCATGTGTGTGTATGACTGCATGTGTGTGTATGTGCATGACTGCGTGTGTGTGTATGTGTATGACTGCATGTGTGTGTATGTGTGTGACTGCATGTGTGTGTATGTGTGTGACTGCGCGTGTGTGTATGTGTGTGACTGCGTGTGTGTATGTGTGTGACTGCATGTGTGTGTATGTGTGTGCCTGCGTGTGTGTATGTGTGTGACTGCATGTGTGTGTATGTGCGTGACTGCATGTGTGTGTATGTGTGTGACTGCATGAGTGTGTATGTGTGTGACTGCATGTGTGTGTATGTGTGTGCCTGCGTGTGTGTATGTGTGTGACTGCATGTGTGTATGTGTGTGACTGCATGAGTGTGTATGTGTGTGACTGCATGTGTGTGTATGTGTGTGCCTGCGTGTGTGTATGTGTGTGACTGCATGTGTGTGTATGTGCGTGACTGCATGTGTGTGACTGCATGTGTGTGTATGTGTGTGCCTGCGTGTGTGTATGTGTGTGACTGCATGAGTGTGTATGTGTGTGACTGCGTGTGTGTTTGTGCATGACTGCATGTGTGTGTATGTGTGTGACTGCATGTGTGTGTATGTGTGTGACTGCGTGTGTGTTTGTGCATGACTGCATGAGTGTGTATGTGCGTGACTGCATGAGTGTGTATGTGTGTGACTGCATGTGTGTATGTGTGTGACTGCGTATGTGTGTGTATGTGTGTGACTGCGTATGTGTGTGTATGTGTGTGACTGCGTATGTGTGTGTATGTGTGTGACTGCATGTGTGTGTATGTGCGTGACTGCATGTGTGTGTATGTGTGTGACTGCATGCATGTGTATGTGTGTGACTGCATGTGTGTGTATGTGTGTGACTGCATGTGTGTATGTGTGTGACTGCCTGTGTTTGTGAGTGGGTGTGTGTGTCTACATGTGCGTGTGGACCAGTGTACAAAAAACAGATGTATATCTGAGGATTAGTAATAACTAGCTAACAAATTTATCCATTTAAAAATTAATTTCAGCCTATTGGTTTGGTCTCCACAACAATCATGGTCTCTCATGTGGCCCCTTGGGAAAATTAATCTCCCACCCCTGCTCTATTTTATATAGTGCCATTTTCTGTATGGTGCTGTACATAAGGGTAAACTTTGCGCTGCGCGCTGTGTGCACCGCTGTCTTTGTCCATCTACAGATGTGTACAAGCGCACCTATGTGTTACTTTTCTTGGTCATGCCCCTCAGCACTCTCTTAAAGGAGTTATTTGAAGAGCCCCACGTGAATGGCGCAGCAGTGCGCATCATCAACCACAGCTCCATTTATCTTTTCACAGTTCCGTTTCTCTGGATCATGGTGGTCCCAGTGGTTAGGTCCGCAGTGATCAGAAAGTCATCCCCTATCCATAAGAAGGGGGATAACTTCCAAACTTGGGATAACCCATTTAAACAGGATTTCAAAATGTATTTTTATTTGCCCATAGGAATGTAGAAAATTATAAACCAATAATGACTCTACCTAACTGTAATACAGCCTCTCCAAGAATAGGACCGAGGAAATGGCACTGTGCAGTCTATATGTATACAGAATAATCCAAATACTGAAAATTACACTCCGTATACAGGACAGGAGAAGTGGTACTGTGCAGTCTATATACAGTCTATATACAGTATATACACAGAATAATACAGATACTGAGAATTAAAACCAGTATACAAGACGGGAGAAGTGGTACTGTGCAGTGTATATATACAGATTACTACAGATACTGAGAATATTGCAGTCAATTTATATACACAGAATAATACAGATACTGAGATTTACATCAGTATACAGGGCAGGAGAAGTGGTACTGTGCAGTGTATATATACAGAATAATACAGATACTGAGAATTACATCCACTATACAGGACAAGAGAAGTGGTACTGTGCAGTGTATATATACAGAATAATAAAGATACTGATAATTACACCCAGTATACAGGGCAGGAGAAGTGGTACTGTGCAGTGTAAATATGCAGAATAATACAGATACTGAGACTTAGGCCACAGCCTCACTATCACTATTTGGTCAGTATTCGGTCAGTATTATTTCCACAGTATCTGTATTATTCTGTATATACAGTATACACTGCACAGTACCACTTCTGTCTGCATGCTGGTTGCAATTGTCAGTATCTGTATTATTCTGTATATATACAGTACACTGCAAAGTACCACTTCTCATGTCCTATATATACTGTGTGTAAGGCCACGGCCCCACTATCAGTATTTGGTCAGTATTTTTTCTTAGGAGTGGGAGCCAAAACCAGGTGAGGAACAATCAGAGAAAAGGTATAATAGAAACAAGTCACCAATTCTGGATTTATCACCAACTCCTGGTTTTGTCTCCAACTCCTGAGAAAAAATACTGACCGAATACTGACCAAATACTGATAGTGGGGCCGTGGCCATAGGGAGAATTATACACAGCATACATAGCTCCAAAATATATGCTACAAACATCTAAATATATATATATATATATATACCCACACAAACACTGGGACCATTGTATATACATGTAGTAAATATTATAGTATATATATTATAGTATGAACTATGGAGCTGTGTATATAGTTATTTAGTGTGGTGCTGTGCCTGAGTACATAACTTTTAGTGGGAAGTCCACACCATATACAGAGCTCCACACTATATACTGGGTTATAAAACATAGTATGGAGCTGTGTGTATACTATATAGTGTAGAGATGTGCCTTTTATATAAAATGTGCAGCCCACACTATATGCTATACACACATATTATATTCACATCACATCTACACTATATATTACACACAGCACCTCACTACATGCTATATACACAGGTCCACACTATATACAGTACTTAATTATGCTGTTTACATCAGATAGTATAATCTGGGGCCGATGCATATACATTACATAGGATACACTGGGGATGATATGTATACATTACATAGGATACAATGGGGCCGATGTATATACTTCTGAGGGGATGTGCTGGGGGCGATCTATATACATCACATAGGATACACTGGGGCCGATGTATATACATCAGATGGGATACGCTGGGAACGATGTATATACATCACATGGGATACACTGGGGCTGATGTATATACGGATTATAATGAAGGCAATTTGGGCTACCGCCCGGGGCCCGAGGCTTCAGGTGGACCCATGGCCAGATTGCCCTCATTATAATGTTTTGTGCGGAGGCAGGGGCAGGTTTGGTAGGGGGACCGCACTGTACCTTTTAGACGCCGGCCACATCACAGGGAGGCAGACACGCACCCTGCGCGCTGTGTGCTGCGTCTCCAGGACTGACATCACACAGCAGGACCTGGAGCTTCTTTATCCTGCGGGAGAGGAGCTGGTGGATCAGGTCAGTGAATGGCGGTAAATATGAGGTCTGGAGAGGATGTCTGGAGTGAGGAGGGGGCTGCAGGATGCTGCTCCCCTCCTGATGAGTTTGCATAAGATTCCATAGTGTCAGTTCAGCGGCCGCTCTGATAGGGCTCTGTATAAGTTATTGCAGGACTTTCATCGTTGCTGCAGATCAGGTCACTCTGCGTCATCGGCTCCAGCATCACCAGATCTGCAGGAAAATTCAGAGTCCTGTAATAAATCCCACTGAGCCCCAGCAGAGCGACCACAGACATTGCATAGAGGATCCTGCACTGACTGATCAACCCTGAACCTGCAGGACATCACATACTGTACTGATCCATATGTGATATGTGAGGTCCTGTAGGCAGGTGTGATCAGTCCAGTGTATATCCCTGTACAAAATGTCACATCCAGTAAACAGATTAGTGTATATTATACTGTGGTACAGACATCAGATGGGATATAACAATGTGTATAGTATAACATCTAATGTCTGTATCACAGTATATTATACTAGCTATTGAACCCGTTTTACACCAGGGTCACAAGCATTTTTAGTGGTACATTTCTGGCGCCATTTTTTTTAAGACACTGTGTCTGCGAATTCTCATAAACACTTCAATAAAATGGCGCTGGATAGCGTGGTAAGCGCATGCACTGACTCCGGCACCATTTCATTGAAGTAATGTGCTACAAAATTAAAGGGTTCCTTTCATCGGAAATAACGCTATTAACCTGCGTTCAGGTAAACAGCGTTTTTATACTGCCCAGTAGCTGAATGCAGTGGGGAGAAAATGATCTTTACTCTACTCGCCAGCATTCGGTTTCAGTCATGAGGGCAGTGCCGGTTCGGTCACCACTCTGAGTATACAGAGCGTCCTCTGCAACCGAGCTCCCGGCCCTGACTGACACTGACTCTACATTGAGACCGGCTGTCAGTCAGGACCAGGATTACAGGGGTTGCTCTGTATACTGAAAGTAATGACTGAACCGGCGCCGGGCCAGACCCCATTACTAAAACCAAATGCTTCCCCATCCTGGTATATGCTCCCTCCCCATCCTGGTATATGCTCCCTCCCCATCCTTATCCCCCATCCTGGTATATGTTCCCCCATCTTGCCTGCTCTGATGTTCTTCCATCCATACAAAAAAAAAACAACACTCCTACTCACCTTTTCCCCTCTCGCTTGCAGCGCATCCTCGAGCACCGGCAAGGCTGGAGGAGTGTGGCGCCAGAGTTCGGGGCCGATGTATATATAGGTGCATCTCACTAAATTATAATATCATCAAGAAGTTAATTTATTTCAGTTCTTCAATACAAAAAGTGAAACTCATATATTATATAGAGTCATTAATATAATTGTCTTATCCCATCTGTCAATCTGTCTGTCCTTCTGTCCAGGAAATCCCGCGTCGCTGATTGGTCTGGCGCGGCCAATCAGCGACGCGGCATTTCAGAAAAAGATGGCGGCCGTTAGCGGCTCATCTGCCGCACGGAGGTCAGCGGCGATGCAGCCGGGAGATGCAGCCGGCTGCTCGCAGCATAAGTGCCCTGACCGGAGGCGCCGCTGACCTCCATGCAGCTACCGTCGGGAGATCAGCGGCTACGGCCGCTTATCTCCCGACGGCAAGTGTGACGCCCCCCCCTCCCCTCTCCTCTCCTCCCCTCTCCCCTCCTCTCCCCTCTTCCCCCTCCCCTCCCCCGCTTGCTCAGGGCCCCAGCACCCGGCGCCATACTTACCCCTCTCTGTGCCTCCGCAGCAGCTCCTGTGTCTTCCACTGCCGCTCTGTGACGTCTCAGGTCAGAGGGCTCGGTGACGTCTTTACACTGCACTCTCTCCTGAGCGGTCACAGCGCGCAGCGGGAAGATGCCGGCTACGCTGGAGTCCGGAGCAGCAGCTGAGAATTGAGGTGAGTATTGGATTTTTTTTTTATTGTATGGGGGCATAGGGCATTAAATGGTGGGGTGGGGGTGTGTGACATCGTGGAGGGGCCATCATAAGCGACGGGGTGTGTGACATCCTGCATGGGCCACTATGGGGGGGATGTGACATCCTGCATGGGGTATTATATAGGGGGGATGTGACTTCCTGCATGGGGCATTATAAGGGAGGGGGGGATGTGACATCCTGCATGGGGCACTATGGAGGGGATGTGACTTCCTCCATGGGGCATTATATAAGGGGGATGTCACTTTCTGCATGGGGTATTATATAGGTGGGATGTGACTTCCTGCATGGGGCATTCTATAGGAGGGATGTGACTTCCTGCATGGGGCATTATAAGGGAAGGAGGGATGTGACATCCTGCATGGGGCATTATAAAGAAGGAGGGGATGTGACATCCTGCATGGGGCATTATACAGGGGGGATGTGACATCCTGCAAGGGGCATTATAAGGGAGGGGGGATGTGACATCCTGCATGGGGCATTATCCTGCATGGGCCATTATATGGGGGAGATGTGACATCCTTCTTGGGGCATTATAAGGGAGGGGGGATATGACATCCTGCATGGGGCATTATAAAGGAGGGGGGGATGTGACATCCTGCATGGGGCATTATATGGGGGGGAGTGACATCCTGCATGGGGCATTATAAGGGAGGGGGGGTGACATCCTGCATGGGGCATTATAAGGGAGGGGGCGATGTGACATCCTGCATGGGGCATTATATGGGGGAGGGGGAAGTGACAACCTGCATGGGGCATTATAAGGCAGGTGGATGCTCCCCGGTCCTCACTAACACGGTTCGCTGATTGGTCGCAGCCACCGGCCGCGACCAATCAGCTATTTCAGCGCTAAATTTAAACACCGCTCTGCTGATTGCTCGCGGCCGCCCGCGGCGACCAATCTGCGATTGTGGCGCCAAATTTAAACACGGTCTCCGGCCAATTGGCGGCAGATTTAAAATAAGCACGCCACCGTCGGGAGACATATTCTAGAATACCCGATGCGTTAGAATCGGGCCACCATCTAGTATATTATATAGAGTCATTACAAACAGAGTGATCTATTTCACGTGTTTATTTCTGTTAATGTTGATGATTATGGCTTACAGCCAATGAAAACACAAAAGCCATTATCTTAGTGAATTAAAATAATTAACAAAAAAACACATGCAAAGGCTTCCTAAGCATTTAAAAGGTCCCTTAGTCTGTTTCAGAAGGCTCCACAATCATAGGGAAGACTGCTGACATGACAGATGTCCAGAAGGCAGTCATTGACACACTCCACAAGGTCCCAGAGTTCCAATTTTCATTTGGAAATCAAGGTCCCAGAGTCTGGAGGAAGAGTGGAGAGGCCACAATCCAAGCTGCTTGAGGTCTAGTGTGAAGTCTCCACAATCGGTGATGGTTTGGGGAGCCATGTCATCTGCTGGTGTAGGTCCACTGTGTTTTATCAAGACCAAAGTCAGCGCAGCCGTCTACCAGGACATTTTAGAGCACTTCATGCTTCCCTCTGCCGACAAGCTTTTTGGAGATGGAAATTTCATTCTCCAGCAGGACTTGACACTAGTGTTGAGCGAGTATGTTCTATTAACCCTTTCGCCGACTATGCTCGGGCCGAGCTCCGAGTATTTACAGCTGCTCGGTGATGAGGTTAAATCGCTCCTGTGTGCATGATTTGCAACTGTTTGAAAGCTTTATTACATGTGAGGAATGTCTATTTCTTACACATTCCTCACATGTAATAAAGCAGTCAAACAGTTGCAAATCATGCACACGGGAGCGATTTAACCTCATCACCGAGCAGCTGTAAATACTCGGAGCTCGGCCCGAGCATACTCGGTCAGAACATACTCGCTCAACCCGACTTGGCACCTGTCCACACTGCCAAAAATACCAATACCTGGTTTAAAAACAACAGTATCACTGAGCTTGATTGGCCAGAGAATCTATCGGGTATTGTCAAGAGGAAGATGAGAGACACCAGACCCAACAATGCAGACGAGCTGATGGCTGCTATCAAAGCCACCTGGGCTTCCATAACACCTCAGCAGGGCCACAGGCTGATCGCCTCCATGCCACATTGCCGCATTGATGCAGTAATTGATGCAAAAGGAGCCCCGACCAAGTATTGAGTGCATTTAATGAACATACATTTCAGTAGGCCAACATTTCGGATTTTAAAAACATTTTTCAAGCTGTTGTTGCTGTAAAGTATTCTAATTTACTGAGATAATGACTTTTGTTCATTGGCTGTAAGCTATAATCATCAACATTAACAGAAATAAACACTTGAAATAGATCACTCTGTGTGTAATGACTCTATATAATATATGAGTTTCACTTTTTGCATTGAAGAACTGAAATAAATTAACTTTTGATGATATTCTAATTTAGTGAGATGCACCTGTACATCATATAGGATGCTGGGGCTGATCAGTATACATAATATAAGATACACTGGGGCTGATGTATATACGTCATGTAGGATACACTGGTAATGATGTACATACATTACATAGGATATGCTGGAGACTATGTATATACATCATATAGGATACACTTGTGCCAGTGTATATGCATCATATAGGATACCTTGGGAGCGATGTACATAGATCATATAGGATACGCTGGGGCCGATATAAATACATCATATAGAATACACAGGGGCTGTGTCATGGTGTGACTGTGGGATAGCAAGTGTGCTCCTATTCTGACCCTCAGGCTAGGGGTCCCTAGCTATTTCTGTTCCCAGGATTACTCCTGAATGTGGAGATGCCCGAGCCTCGTTCCTTACTATGCTCCTAAGCAGCACTAGTTTGTACAGTGTATGGGGGGAATACAAAACAAGATAGGACAGAACTGAAGCACAGTCACACAACACGCTCTCAGGGAAATACACAAAGGAATATAAAGTCTAAAACCCGAGAGGCAACAAAGTAATATAAAGACACCTAGGGAAAAAGGAAAGGGTTACCAAACAACGCTTGCAACAACTTTAGCAATAACCACTAAACCAGTATGTGTTCACCTTTCCAGAACAGGATCGAGAAAAACTATACTGGCATTGCCAGCAAAGCACAGCCGGCTTAAATGGAGAAACAGCAGACACGACTGGTTCTCCTCTAGCATGTGATCAAAGGCAGTCAACAACCTCAGCCCAGCAAAGACTAACTTTTGCTCACCTGCCAAGGAGCTGCAGCTCTAAGAGTCGATGCCCTAGTCACCCTGCACTGACCATAGCTATCAATGGAGTTACAAGGAGCAGTATATGAATCTGTGGGATCCACAGACTTGGACGCCGCCATCACTGTTTGTGATGTTAGAGAAAACCTCCTTGTGACATGCTGATGTACAAACATCATATAGGATACACTAGGGCTGATGTATATATAGTACATCTTAAAGGATATATGGGTGCTAATGTAGAGTATATACACCATATAGGATACACTGGGGCTGATGTATATAGATCATATAGGATACACTGGGGCTGATGTATATATAGTACATCTTAAAGGATATACGGGTGCTAATGTAGAGTATATACATCATATAGGATACACTGGGGCTGATGTATATACATCGTATAGGATACACTAGGGCTGATGTATATATATCATATAAGAGATACTGGTGCTAATGTACAGTATATACATCGTATAGGATACACTGGGGCTGATGTATATACATCATATAGGATACACTAGGGCTGATGTATATACATCGTATAGGATACACTAGGGCTGATGTATATACATCATATAGGATATACAGGTGCTGATGTACAGTATGTACATCACATAGGATACACTGGGGCTGATGTATACACATCATATACAGTAGGATACACTAGGGCTGATGTACATACATTACATGGCCTCAGCTTGTTAACTCATCCATAGCCTGGAGATGAATCAGTGTAGCATGCAGCCCTCCCAGAGCTTGAAGATGAGCCTGCAGGAAAGTAAGGAGCCGGCGCGCAGAGAGCGGTAGCCCCTCCTACCAAGAACATCCTGATAACACTATCTGGCACTAGGCCTGGCAAAGAGTACGCCACTGCGGTGTACTGAACGCTGTGCGTGTGCGTCGTGCATGGGCGCGCATGGGCGGGTACACACGACATGGACATGAAAAAATATTAAAAGGCCAGCAGCTGCAAAACCACGGCCGATGGCCCACAATGTAGGTGAGGGCTGCAGCCCAGTGAGCATGTGCCTGTTGGGCTTGTAGTAGTGGCATGGTTCTAGAGGTCAATATATCTTTGAACATAAGTATGAGATATACAACCAATACCATTTTAATGGCAACTCTCGTATATATATATAGACAGTGTCGGACTGGGGTGTCTGGGGCCCACAGGAGAAATTGATCCTCAGGGCCCACCCTACAGCTATATGTAAATACCTGATAGCCGATATCCCCGTTATAGTGGAGCGTCAGCTGTAAATCACAGGCGGCTCCTGCACATCTACTGTGCACATGCTATAACTAGGATGTACAATTACGGTAGTTTGCAGTAAAGGGGTTCTTTGGTTAAAACAAGTTATCACCGATCCAAGGGATAGGTGATAACTGACTGATCGTTTGGGTCCGAACATTGGAAACCGCACCGATCAGAAGAATGGGGAAGTTTTATCCCTGTCAGGACACTTATCCCCATTTTAAAATGCAGCGGCAGGTGGGACGTCTGACTGCAGCTCCCTTCATTCTCTTTGGGGTTTCCAGAAAAAAAACAAGAACAGCCACTAAGGGAATGAATGGATCAGTGGTCAAGTCGCACATGAGCTCCAGTCTAATGGGGAGAAAAGCTCCACATTCTACCAATCGGTGCAGGTCCCAGCATTCAGACCCCCACTAATCAATAACTTATCACTTATCCTGTGGAGAGGTGATTACTTGTTTTCATCGGAGAACCCCTGTAAGTGCATCTTGTTCCAAGTATTTAATTAATCACTAATGGAAGCAAAGAATCTTCTCCTAATTAATATCAGAGAGAACAGATGACTGCCATACACAACACAATCCACTGTACCAACACAAACAGTACAACATACAAGGGAGAAATACTGCCACACCATGACTGGACTACATATTACCACCACATAGAGACCGAATAATACTACATACAAGGGAGAAATACCACCACACCATGACCAGACCACATATTACCACCACATAGTGACCGAATAATACCACATACAAGGGAGAAATACCACTAAACCATGACCAGACCACATATTACCACCACATAGTGACCGAATAATACTACATACAAGGTAGAAATATCACCACACCTTGACCAGACCAGATATTACCACCCCATAGTGACCGAATATTACTACATACAAGGGAGAAATACCACCATGCCATGACCAGACCAGATATTAACAGCAAATAGCGTCCAAATAATTCCCCATCATTTCTCTCTCCTACCTCCATAATTGCTCTTCCCCATCCCAATCATTGCTCTCCCCCACCTTCTCCAACATTGTCATATCTCCCCCACCTTCTCCATCATTGCCATATCTCCCCCCACCACCTCCACCATCATTGCCATATCTCCCCCCACCACCTCCATCATTGCCATATCTCCCCCCACCTGCTCCGTCATCATTGCCATATCTCCCCCACCTGCTGTCATCATTGCCATATCTCCCCCAACCTGCGCCGTCATCATTGCCATATCTCCCCCCACCTACTCCATCATCATTGCCATTTGTCCCCCCACCTGCTCCACCATCATTGCCATATGTCCCCCACCTCCTCTATCACTAATGCCATGTCATATCTCCCCCTACCTCCTCCATCACCATGTCATGCATATCTCCCCCCACCTCCCCCATTGCCATGCCATATATCCCCCACCATGTCATATCTCCCCCCACCTCCTCAATCACCATTGCTCTCCCTCAAAAAACCCCAAAACTTATCTCTCAGCGCGCTCCCCCGCAGCACTGTCCTCTGCTTCCTGCCCGGCATCTTTCTCCCTGACACAGGCCCATGCTGTATGATGACATCATCAAGCAGCGCGAGCCTGTGTGAGGGAGGAAACGCCGGGCAGAAAGCAGAGGTGAGGACGGATCCCTGCAGCTACACGGCAGTGGAGCTGGAGGGATCGCTCCTTGCCTGCCGCACAGGATGAGGGCAATCTGCCCATGGGACCGAGAAGCAGGCCAGATTGCCTTCATCAGCCGCACTGCAAGGGCCCCCCTGACCCTCCAGGCCCTTGCAGTGCGGAGCACCGGCGGCCATGTTAACCAGGGGCACCCGTGTGTCCTGCTCGGGGGCCCGCTGAGGACCCGGGCCCACCGGAGAATTCTCCGGTGTCCCGGTGCCCCAGTCCGACCCTGTACTGTATATAGACACACTTACACATTGGTGTGTACATACAGTACATGTGCATGTGTGTGAGTATATACTGTATGTGTATATGTGTATAGTGGCGTTGCTTGAAGTTTATAGGCCCTGTAAGGCAGCGCTAGTCATCATGCTGGGGGACACTCGCTGCATCGGGTCAATTAAAGCACACCAGCCACGTTTTCCAGTATTTCACAATCCAGCAGTTTATTACACTTCACTACTGCTTATCACCGAGTCCAACTCAGTGGCTCGCCGACATACACATATAATGTCCAGGAGCCTTTCAAGTGGCAGATAGGCCCACTTGGCTCCAGTTACAGCCATCAGCAAAGTCACTTATATCAACGTCCATATAATGCAGTGCTTTACCTTTGCCGGGTTTTAGCTGCTTCAGTCAGATTTGTTCTGCCACCACTGTGGCTTTACGGCTTCCCAGATGGGGGTCTCCAGCCCTCGTTCCTTCAAAGGCTACTTGTATGTTTTCTCACCTAACATCCAGCCTCTGCCTTCCAGGACTCTTGCCTTCCAAGCCTCTGGCCCTCCAAGGCTACTGGTATCGCTTACACGTAAATATCCAGCCTCTGCCTTTCAGGCCTCACTAGGCCTCACTAAGCCTCTCCAGGCTAACGGTGTCCCACACACGGGAACAGGCCTCACGCCTTTCACACCTGTCTCAAATCTACCAGGGTTTATATATCCTCTAGTGCACACATAGGACCTGTGCTGATGTCACAGTCATGTGATCAGACCTTCTGTATGCACAGGACCTGTGCGATGTCACAGTCATGTGATCAGTCACCTCGGGAGGTACATGGTCGGCCGAAACACACCCTGGACCATTACAGTAATGCCGCAAGCCGCTGCATTACAGCCCCAATGAAAAATTTCCAACATGGTCCCCAACCATTACAGATCTTTAATAGTACTGGTGTTCTCTTATGGGCCAAAAGGATATTTTGGCCCCATAGGCTCCAGGGCTAAGTGCGACTGCAACACATGTACCTACTATAGTTATGTCCCTATGTTTGTATCTGGACAATCAGACAGGCATTTACCATGTAGCCTATAGTTATTCTGTAGTAGATGTGTAGGTACTGTAATAATCTGGCAATTCACCTATATCTCTGCTCTGTACAACAGCTGCATTTGCTCCTTGGTCTGGAATACGTGAGCTGCGGGGACTTTTACAGCTACTTTCTGATGAAGGGGCAGCTTGACATCCCCAGTGCAAGGTAAAGTTTTATTTTTATGTAATTATACACGAGTAGAAATATACAGTATATATAAACAGCAGTTCTGTCATCAGTATTGATTGCTCTTTGATGGCAATATGGATTAGACTAAAGCAATATATTAGTCATCAGAACCTGGACAGAATCCTGACCGGCCACTTTATTACACTATGGATAGGGCAGGATTTCTTGTATTTCTGTAGACAGTCACTAATTTCTTGTCTCTCTGTCAGATTCTATGCCTCTGAACTCGTCTGTGGAATCCAACATCTCCACTCCAAGGGCGTCATCCACAGAGACCTCAAGCCCGAGAACATCTTGGTGGCTGAAACGGGCCATATTAAGATCACAGATTTCGGTCTCGCAATTGACAACATGCACGGAGACCGAACAGCCACTGGATACGCTGGAACTGCAGGTTACATGGCTCCTGAGGTGAGAAGAACAAGGATTTTCTCTTTTTTTCATACTATAATTGTATGTCTGCCTGGATCACACACATAATCCAACAAATGTCCATTACAGTAAATGGGACATTCTGACATTGACATCTGGCATGCCATACACATTAGATAGGCAGCTTGGCTCAGCTGAGTGTACATGCGTTCTGAATGGGAGGGGGGAGTATGACCATGCCAGACACAAAGGATCGGGCACTGAAATTCAGCATCCAGTGTTTGAGCTGAATTGGGATGTCTCCATACACATTAGATGATCTCTCCGGAATCTGTGAGTCCGGCCACAATACATGATCATGCTATATGTTTTGCCAGCATTAGAGACCCAAAGAGCTACAAGTCAGCCAACAAAGGTTCTGGAGCTCAGAAGAGCAGCATGGCTCCTTTCAGTCATTAGTGTAGTAATCATAATATTCAAGTGATGCCACAACCAGAGGAATCATCCACTCTCACTATATTACATAGTCTTACAATTATTATACTGAGAACTTTATTACACTGAAGATATGGAACTTTTTGACCAACTCTTTATCTATTTTCTTCTTCTTTATGTAGATTTTGGCTGGGAAGGAGTATAACGCCGGAGTAGACTGGTATTCTTTTGGTGTCATCTTAAAAGAAATGGTTACCGATGAGTGCGCCTACCATCAGACACTCAACGATAAATCCTCCGGCATCAGGAACATCATTAAACAGGTCAGTTGTCTTAACAGTCATTAGTACTATGATATATACAATGTTATAGTTGTAGAGATGAGCAAACCTTTTGAAATTCAAATTAACCAGCTTGTTCCAATTTTTTCCCAAAAATGTTAAAATCGCAAGTACTCAACATAAATGGGTAAACTTGTGGTAACCGCTCTTTACTGCTGTGCTGTCACATACTATCTGTGCAGTCTTTTACTGTTTTATGTCTTTCTCTCTCAATCTCTACTGCTAAGCTGTGATGTGCTCTCCCTATCCAGATTCACCACAAAATGACTCCTACATTCATTGCTTTGGCTTTCATACAGGCTATGATAGTCCCTCCTGATTGTGCTATAACATGTGATGTGACACCTTAAAGCATTATGGTGAAGCCTGGACGGCTTACATCAGAGGTCCTATAAGTCTTCTCTGACTGATGTAATTTTTAGTAATACTGTATGAAAATTGGCTGCAATTATTTTAGGTGATTCCCAAGAAGCAAATCACAAATTGTTGAAATTCACCGGGTTCAGCAGATTCACAAAAATTCAACACAAATTCAGTTCGCATCAAGTGGATTTGCTCATCTCTGCATAATAGTCATCATTTTCTCTCCAGTTTACATTCATGGATTTTGGTTTTATCTTTATTAGCTCCTTCAGAAAGATCCTGCCAGTCGCTTAGGAGCCAACGGTAACATCAGAAAGCACAGGTTTTTTCAGCGTATCGACTGGGTCTCTGTGGAAGCCCTGAAACTGCCTCCACCATACGTCCCTGTAGTAAGTATATGAGCAGATATGGTTTCTTAGTATTAAAATCTTTGTGTCTATTCTTTTACTAGTTTTCAATCAACACAACTTGTTTTTAACGGAGACTCTGATATAAAGTCATAATTTTAATGTTATAATTCCTTTTTTCCTTTATAGCCATCTGAGCCTCCCCGTCGTCATAAACCATTCCATCTGGAGAAACTAGAAGCAGCAGAGGCCACAGCACCTATATCAACAAAGGACCAGGCATTGTTTGAGGGATTTTCATTTGTCAACTTGGAAACCCTTGAGCAGACCCCAGCTCTATAGTCATCAGAGCGAGCGGCCCACCTGAGCCTCCGGAAGACTGAAAATCAGAAGACTGGACATCACTGGAACAAACGCTGCAAGAATGAAGGTGACCATGGAGACGTCGAGGGACCCCGAATGAAGACACAGAGAATGACGGAGCCAGCAGATCCACCTATGGGCTGGCGGTAAGAATAAGCGCCATAATATCTGCGCTTTATTCCAATCATAGGCATGTGCCAAACATTTTTCACTGACCGGTAATAGGATTTCCTCTGCTCATTTTAGCTCCAATTTTTGGTGCTGTCTTGGGCAATGATGAAATACCGAGGTGCGTGATGGCCGGCTATTAAGGGGTGGCAGGAGGCCGGATTTTTTTTTTTTTAACAACATCTTGCACTTGCCTATGATAAATCTACCATTACCGACAGTTGGATTTCCTCATACTTATGACAGTGTTGTCATAGGAGTGGGGAAAAAGGTGAGAGATGGCCGGCTATTAAGGGGTGGCAGGAGGCCGGATTTTTTTTTTTTTTTTTTTTTAAAATAGGGAAAATTTGGCCTATGGAGAACACAAGAGCTTACAGCTAGTGGACTTGCACATCCTCCAGATGTAAGTGTAAAATGAGAGCCGCAGTCTTAAAAAGTACATTTTGTTAAGACCCTGAGGATGGCAGAGCCGGCAGATCCACCTATGAGCTGGGGGTAAGAATGGAGGACTATTTCATCAAAGTCCTGTGAAGACACCCATGCCAATGTCATTCCAGTCCATGCCAGGGGTACCCATTCCAGAAGCCATTGAGCCTTCTCATGGAACATCTATATAGTTAAACAAAACAAAAAAACCTGCAAAGCTTTTTAATGCAACTAAAACCTCTTACATTTTTCTTACATCTGTAAATAACAACAGAATGAAGTGGGTTAAAAGTGTATTTTGAATATTCCCATTTTTTAAGGCACCTAAACAGGAAAGGGTTCTTTACAGTCAGAGCAGTCAGACTGTGGAATTCCCTACCACAAGAGGTAGTGATGGCAGACACTATAACAGCTTTCAAAAAAGGGTCTGGATGATTTCCTCGAAACACATAACATTGAGGGTTACAGTTAAATTAGACAAAATGTTACAACTATAGAAGTACATTTAATACCATAATAGTAATTACATAATTAGTATCATAATTAGGTTTGATCCAGGGTTCCTGGACTGATCGCCTATTTTCGGGGTCAAGAAGGAATTTTTCCCCTGTGACACAAATTGGCTGAAGGTGTCCTGGGGTTTTTGCCTTCTTCTGGATCAACAATGTAGGCATAGGGCAGTATTATTAGTGATAGGAAAGTTAGAATAATACTGTAATAAGATAGCAAGATGTTAATAATAGTAACGATATCAAATAGTCACATTTATAAAAATAAAAACAAATTAATTAATAACTGCAGTAGTACAATAAGTAGTGTAATATTAAATATATAACTAGTAATAAGATAATTAGGTTTGATCCAGGGTTCTAGGACTGATTGCCTTTTCTCGGGGTCAAGAAGGAATTTTTCCCTGTGATGAAAATTGGCTGAATGTGTCCTGGGGTTTTTGCCTTCTTCAGGATCAACAGATTTAGGCATAGGGATTCTGGTAATACCATTATTAGAATCACAAGAGTAATACAAAATATAAAACTAATTAAAAAATTAAATTATAAACGGGTACATTCTTAATTGTAATAGTGCAGCAATAATAAAAAAGGTAATAATAATAATAATAATAATAATACATTTGTGAGGCCTAGTGCCAGTTAGTTAGTAAGTTAGTGTAGTGTTTGTGTACGGAGTACAATTGGGGGAGGAAAGTTGAACTTGATGGACCGAGGTCTTTCTTCAACCTACGTTACAATGTTACTAATATCTGCGCTTTATTCCAATCATAGGCATGTGCCAAATATTTTTCACTGACCGGTAATAGGATTTCCTCCTGCTCATTTTAGCTGCATTTTTTGGTGCTGTCTTGGGCAATGATGAAATACTGAGGTGCGTGATGGCCGGCTATTAAGGGGTGGAGGAGGCCGGATTTTTTTTTTTTTAAATAGAGAAAGTGTTTGACAAGTCAATGTATTGTTCAACCCGGCCACACAAGGCTTCAATACTTTATAACCCTAGAGACATTGCTTCATCTTCCGGCTCAGCTGTAAATGGAGAAAATCATAATCTTTGAATGGGCGTTAATATACTTTTTTTTTTTTTAAATCAAAGCAGCAAAAGCATATATAAATATAAGAGCTATAAAATACATACACATTTTGCCAAGACGTTCTTTCTGTAGGCTTTAATTCTGAAAAAGAAGAGGTATAATATAACAGCACAGGCAGAAATAAGCATGCTGTTACAGTGTAACCCAATGAATGAGGTTATGAACCGGAAATATGAGCCCCGAGTCGCCGTCTGCTGTAAAGACTTAATATTCTATTCTGTATTGAATGATCTTAAGGGCAATAAGCACAAGAACAACAGTTACTCGCTCCAACACTTTTAATGCTCTCACTATTGTAAGACTACAATATGTTTACATGGGGCGTAATTATTGAGGATTCACCATCCAAATCTGCAATAAAGCTCAGTACAGAATTTGTGTTTATAAAGGAAAAATATCTCAGCAGATTTGAGAATTTCTTGTAAGGCATGGATGCTCCTAAAAAATATATATTTAAAAAATAAATCCAACGCAGTTCGCTCTGAGGTCGGTGCTGCCTGGTCCGTTTGGAGGACCCAAGACTGCTAAAGCCTGTGATTGGCAGCAGCGCTCAGGTGACTAGAATTGGATGTTTCTTTATTGTCCCCATCACAGCCTCGGTGCAGGAGATTTTGGGAAGCGAGTGACGTCTTACACTAAAACTATGACAGGGACATTGAACTCTTCTTCAGTCACAAAGAGGGGGCATGATTATAGCACATGAGGCCGGGCTAGTCCCGGCCAATAGATGCCCACCCCCCTCTGGACTAGTATTGGCGGCCAATAGATTGCGCATCCCCACTTCCCCCTCTGGACTAGTCCCAGACAATAGATGCTGCTGCCCCCCCCTCCAGACTAGTCCCAGTCAATAGACCCCCCCCTCTGGACTAGTTCCAGCCAATTTGCATATTGCTAGCAGCGATGTAAGAAATGTTTTTACTGCACGTAGCAATCAACTTTTGGTTCCTGCATCATAATGAAGGATAATAACAGTTTGGGAGACTTGGAAGACATCACAGGTTTCCTTTGATAGGAATATCCCATAAAGTGTCATACATGACAAATCTATAGACTGCGTCTCTTGTTGGGATACCGCTTTCACTTTCCAGTAGAATAGGATTTTATAGCATAAGTATAAAAAAAAGTGCTAGGGGCCACACATGCTCAGTCTCCACAGCCAGATCTCTGTGTCCGTGCACAGGAAACTATTCCCATTGGTCCTTTACAGTGAACAGAGGATAACTGTGCAGAGGACAGGATGGGGGGACATAGGTCCATTAGCATTAAGCTTATTAGATGGACATGCAATTTGATACACACTTTGAACACTGTTAAATGGTTAATTCTGGAAATTCATTTGGAATGTTAATTAATAATGGATATTCATTTTATCCTTAATTTTGAGTTCTATACAAGGATTGCCTCAGCCATCGTGTCTAGTTGACATGCGCTATTTGTGTGTGTATTTTTGGTTCACTACCATATGTAGAACACGTGTGCCATACGACTGGCTATAAAAGCCCATGGTACAGAAAGGGGGGGGCTCTCTTGCTCTTCCCACCCCACAAGAAGAATCTTCATGCTGAGACGTATCTGACATGTAGGCCTGGACACGTGCTGGATAAAGACATGATTTACCAGCCAGGATCCAAGGAAAGATGGGTGAATCTCAACCATTAAGCTAATTATGGACAAATGGACAATTACTTTATAACTAATTATTGTATGTACCTGCTGCAATTTGATTCTTTTTAATGGACAATCCAAGAATAAATAGATACATTTTTTTATAAGAATATCGTGATATTGATACTTTGCGAAGTCCTCAGTAGGAAAAAATAATACAGGAAGAGTATTATTTTACAATGGTGAGCCAGCCAGTCCTGTTTTTTCGTTTTTTTAAATTAAGTAAGTGAATTTCTTCCGTGAACAAGGGGGGGAAGTCCTGACGAGCTGAACAGCTGTTGTTCACGTGTCAGTAAATTCACTAATTTGTCACGAGAAGCAGAAAGGAGCCTATAGACTGAGGACTAACAGGAAGCAGAGGTACTAACAAGGAACAGAATCACACAGGAAAAGAATCAGACGAACTGAAGACAGGACGTGCTGATAAAGGGAAGCCAAGGAATCTTAAGGTAAGCAAAATATGGATATAATTTCTTCTTTTGCTAAACAAAGTAATATTAATTTCAAAGTTAATGTAGGAGATGACATAGAAGTTTTGTGGCTCAGTTTATACAAAGAATGTGAATTGCAGAATTTACAGTTAACTTCTAAATTGGTAAATAGAGACAAACAGAAATTGAGAAATATTCTACATTTGGTAGATTTTTTTCATAGTCTTGTGTTAGAGATTTCTAAGCAGGAAAATAGTGTAGAAGTGTCAGATGGTGATACTGATTCTGACTGTAATGTGGAAAATGAACAAGAAGTAAGACACGTGTCTGTAACTGAAGGTGACCTTGGGTCTGACCAAGAGACGGACATACAGAAACCTGACATGGGAGGAGACATGACTGACATACGAGAAACCGACATACTAGGTGATGTGGGAGGAGACGTGAGTGACGTAGGAGGAGCGGACGTACAAGAGCCACTAAAAATATCAGAGAATTCAGGAATTACCCAGGCTCAACTGCAAATTAAAATGAGGAAAAATTTGCTGAAATTATACAAAATCATGCCAAAATATGATGTCAAAATCCATGCCTGTAGAAATTCAGAGACATTTGAGAGCTTTTCTGATAAGTTTGATCTAACCAATGAGGAGAGGAATCAATTATTTAAAATATGGATTCCTGTGACATTGTCCAGACGTTTACATTTAATGCCCTGTGAAAATGACTCTCCTAATGGATGGGAAAATGATTCGGACAGGTTAAGATATTTGATTTATTGTGTCACAAAGGATTTTCCCAACATAGAAGATCTGCAGAAACTAAGGATTGGTAGGAAGGAATGTACATATACATTCATGTCCATATTTGAACGGTTGTACAAAGCTCTCATCAAAAATGGAAAAGTACAACAAATGGTAACAACTTTTGTACAAAAATTCAAATTCCTAGATCCAGTATCTAGAGTTATAGCGTCACAAAAAAGAATCCCTATTCAAATGTGCGCAGTTGCTGGATTCTGTTAGAAAACATGAGAATCGTGAAAAGAAAATAAATCAAGTTAAATTTATAAAACCAGGAAAGGTAAAATCTTACCAAAAGCCAATATCAAACTCTTCTAGACTGAGTCATCCCCATAGTGAACTCTATCAAATACGCAGGAGATTTCATATCTGTTATAAGCCATATCAGATGATTCAAAACTCCATATCTCCACAGAAAGAGTTAAAAATGCAAAGCTGTGACTTTTCCCTAGAAAAGAAAATGGCCGAAATAGACGGACAGAGACAGGTGAGACGACCAGGTGAGAGTGACGTCAGGGAATGTGGACTGAAGGACAGGCAGTTCTCTGAGGTTTTGAAGGATAGAAAAATGTCTTTCCTAAATAGGGCGTTCCTGGAGATATTTGAGAGAGACAGAAGATTTGGTTTAGGGAGTGGCTAAGGAAAAACTGTAATTATAATGTAGCATAGAAGTGTTATAATGTCTCAATATTTATTTATAATCTTATACAGTAAAATTGTAGTTACATAGTTTCTAATAGTTCATATATATATATATATATATATATATATACACTTGTCTAAGTAGAGATTGTGTATAATTGTATTTATATATATATTTATAAAAAATATATATATATTAATTAATAAATTAGAACTTCATATATAAATTTAAGTAGCAATATTTTGAATTACATTAGAACCAACCAATATATGTATAAGATATTTAAATAATTCTTTTTCTGTATGAATTTGATATTTAATTTTATCTTCTTATATTTCCTTAGAGGTTTCATTCCAAAGCAGGATTTGATCAAACAACTCTAAAATGGATTTATTTCTTTATTCACACAGGAAGTTGAAAAATTGCATGATTTTATGTGTATAACATTTTAAAATAATAACAATATAACTAGTTGGATTATTATGTGTAGCACTTATGAATTAATATTTTCTGTGCATGAAGTGTTCGTTATAACAAGTAGCTTTACAGCATGACGTGTGACAGCTGCGGCCTTTGAACTTTGAGCTAATAGTATAGATCCCATTCATTCTATTTTCAGCTGATGTAACTTAAAACCTGGCAGCCAGTGAAAAAAGAATCTAAGTCAAGAGTTTTTTCAAGTGTCTGAAATTCCAGTGACTTACTCTCATATTATATAATATGTACTTGGGGAATATTCAAAGAAATATAAAGATATTCAATTTAACTGATAGTTTACAATGCGCATTAATAAATTGGGATACAATTTTGGGTTAAATATATATATATATAAAACTTCATATGTGGAATGTTTGAGTTGAACAGATCTGTGAATGTCAGAGTGAAGGTGACAGATGAGTAAATCAGCAGCTGCTAAGTGTGATTGATGTGACAGAGGCCTCGTATGTTTGTATGTTTGGAAAGAAAAAAAAATGTTTCTTTATGTGAAGGTACAAAAATATATTTAATTCTGAGGAAATTATAATACATAATTAGGTATTATCTACATATATATATTTCTATATTTCTTTAATAATTATTATTTCTTGATTTAACTAATAGTGGATAAGAGCAACCACACATCAAATGGTTTACAAAGCAAATTTACATTTAGAATAATTTTCCACATGATAATATTCTTGAATAACTATAATATTATTTTTAATGGTTACCTAAATAGGTACACACCTCTCTTTAGACAAATCTATGCTACTCATCGATATGAAATTTA
The DNA here is from genome assembly GCF_046119375.1 of Phyllobates terribilis. NCBI lineage: Eukaryota > Metazoa > Chordata > Amphibia > Anura > Dendrobatidae > Phyllobates > Phyllobates terribilis. The sequence goes on along the minus strand of NW_027363063.1, from coordinate 1,380,564 downwards.
TGCACAATTTTTCTAGAAGAATAATTATTTTTAATTTGGTTCTGATATATACATAAATTTTATAAAATAATATTTTTGATCCTGATTACATAATCACTTTTGATCAATACTTATTTTCCACACATTTTAATAAAGAAGAAACAATAATAAGGTACAATGATATAATTAAGAAGGGTGTTACATGCAAAGTTGCATAGTTTAATAATTTTTTGGTGATACAAGGTTATGACAAATATGAAATCATCCAGATAATGGAGATATAAGGGTATTTTTTATGGAGAATATAATTACTCTGCATTTGTCATTAAAATGTAAAGGCCTTATTTTTATTTTTATTCTTATTTTTACTCTTAATTTTATTTTTCATTTTTAAAATTTTATTCTTACTTTATACTTCTTATTTTTCTATTTTTTCATTTTTTAATTCTCATTTGATTTTATTTCAGTTCAATATCTCAATTGAGAAAACACATTAATATTTAATAAAGTAATGTCTAATACAAGAGTATTGCTTCATTAAATATATATTGTTAAGGAAAAAATGTTTACATTTTCTGAGTAAACACAACAATTCATTCATTCATTTATTCATTCATTCATTCATATATTTATTCATTTTGATTCAGGAGTATGCATTCTTTGGTATTATTGGTTTAATAAAGATATAAACACTTGTTGTTTCAAAACACACTGACACCTATGGGTTGGAAAAGGTAATTACACCTATGACATAAAAATGTTCTATCATATGGAGAACTTGATTAATAATGAATTATTATCTATTATTGTTTATTATTCCAAACATAATTTATTTTAATATTTTGATAATAATTAGATGGATATTATTGATTGCTATGGTACGCTGTGATATTATAGGTTAGGAAAAATTGCCAGATTTGGTATCAGATTAGGGAATGAAGACTTCAATCAAGACATCGCAATTATGAATTCTATCTTAATAAAGACTTTTCATATTTATAAATCAAAGAGACTCTCAAAGGTTACAAGAAGAAGCAACCGATATCCGGAAGTCTCAGAAGGTAACAGGTGTGAATGCTGAGTGTTATAATAGACTGTGTCCATTAGATACAATACAATTCACACCACTGATCACCAGGACGGCAGAGGACGATGATCCTATATGAACTGTGTTGTGTTCAAGTTTCATCACGTTCCAGTGGTTTCCTATCACCTGCAACGCTTCAATGAAAGCTGGTGAACAGGTAATACCTGGCATATGTGTCCTGTATATAAAGGACTGAGTACTGGTTATGGTGTTATATAAAGCAGGGAAGTGTCAAGATAACCCTTGCTTTACTGACCAAAGACGTCACATCTGTTCCAAAAGTGACACGAGACCAGTGCGGATGACACGGAAGATTCCAGAACTATCCAACGTAAGTCCAGGTGACATCGCACAGATATTAAAGCTACATTTCATCCATGGACTTTGTTTTCTTATCAATTGACACACATGATCTTTCTAATAAAGAGTACAGTTTATAGACTGCACAATGATGAATACAATTATGGACTGTACAATATCTACACGCTATCACTTATTTCAAAGGAGTTTTCATCTAAAGACTGTGCTATACAAGAACCAAGAAGAAGACGAGACGACGACCCGATGACATCAGACGATGACGATTGGACCCGCGATTACTTCAATTTAGATATAGGGAAGTATAATTATACATATTAAATGAATATTAGTCACGGCTTACCATAACATGAATTCACATCATTATATAAGAATAATCAGATATTGATACTATTATTACTATTATTATTATTATGGAAATTTGATGATATTGCCAAGGAAGAAGGAAAGAAACAATGATTGTTATCCTAATGATGAACCTATCTTCTTTTGAGGATTTTCAGTTGAACTCTGTCATCCTCAAAAAAGGGGGAAATGTTAAATGGTTAATTATGGAAATTCATTTGGAATGTTAATTAATAAAGGATATTCATTTTATCCTTAATTTTGAGTTCTATACAAGGATTGCCTCAGCCATCGTGTCTAGTTGACATGCGCTATTTGTGTGTGTATTTTTGGTTCACTACCATATGTAGAACACGTGTGCCATACGACTGGCTATAAAAGCCCATGGTACAGAAAGGGGGGGCTCTCTTGCTCTGCCCACCCCACAAGAAGAATCTTCATGCTGAGACGTATCTGACATGTAGGCCTGGACACGTGCTGGACAAAGACATGATTTACCAGCCAGGATCCAAGGAAAGATGGGTGAATCTCAACAATTAAGCTAATTATGGACAAATGGACAATTACTTTATAACTAATTATTGTATGTACCTGCTGCAATCTGATTCTTTTTAATGGACAATCCAAGAATAAATAGATACATTTTTTTATAAGAATATCGTGATATTGATACTTTGCGAAGTCCTCAGTAGAAAAAAATAATACAGGAAGAGTATTATTTTACATGGTCCTGGAAGCGTACCACGATGGAGCGGGACATTTTGGATGGAAGAAGCTGGAAGTCCTGCTACGTGAACGGTTCTATTTGGTTGGCATGAGGAAAGCAGTCGAGAGGTGGTGTCGAGAATGCGGACCATGCAACCTGAGAAGAAAAGACCGTGACAGCCAGAGGGCTCCCCTGCAGCCCATCATCACCAAGCAGCCACTCGAACTGGTAGCCCTGGACCATGTGAAGCTATCCCCGAGCAGGTCAGGTGTAACGGGTCTGGGAGGCGGAACCTCTGAGCTACTATACAAGGGGGCGGTCCTTGTAAGGGAGCGGGTGGCGACCAGGGTAGACGGGCAGGCAGTCACAGCAGGTGACTGGGACAGTCTCTGAATGAACGGACAGGAGGTCACGGCAAGTGACCGGGGCAGTCTCTGGATGAACGGGCAGGAGGTCACGGCAAGTGACCGGGGCAGTCTCTGGATGAACGGGCAGGAGGTCACGGCAAGTGACCGGGGCAGTCTCTGGATGAACGGGCAGGAGGTCACAGCAAGTGACCGGGGCAGTCTCTGGGTAAAGGATTGGTACGACCTGTGGCGGCAGATGATAGACGTGAGCTCCCAGGTGAGCAGGCGAGAGTCTCTGGATAAACGGGTGGTCACAGCATGTGACGGCGGAGCCTCCAGGAAGACCAACAGACAGGTAGCAGATGAGTGCTCCCAGGTGAGCGGGCAGGAGTCTCTGGACAGACGGGTGGTCACAGCACGTGATGGCAGAGCCTCCTGGTAGGCTAGCAGACAGGCAGCAGATGAGCGCTCCCAGGTGAGCGGGCAAGCTGGTCCTTAGACAGACTGACAGGAGTTGGAAGGCAGACCGTCGGACCTCAGGCAAGCAGGCAGGTAGAAGATGTGCGCTCCCAGGTGAGCGGGCAAGCTGGTCCTTAGACAGACTGACAGAAGTTGGAGGGCAGACCGTCGGACCTCAGGCTAGCAGGCAGGTAGCAGGATATCAGGCAGGAATTAGACAGCAGACTGGCAGGAATCTGGCAGGTATCTGGCAGGTAACTGGCAACGGGACCTGAGGGCTGAAGCAGAGTAGTGAACAGTGCTACAACATTGCTCGGGCACCTCCATTTTGGAGGAGGTGCCTTTTATATGGGAGGTCCTCCGGCAATTGGCCGGGGACTCCTTAGGACGGCGCGCGCGGTCCCTTTAAGAGAGGGGGAGCGCGCGCGCGCCCTAAGCACACTGCCGGGGAAGGAGCGCGTGCCGGAAGCAGCGGGGAGAGAAGCGCTGGAGGACGCCGCGCCAGGAGCGGGGAGGTGAGAGGGACGGCGTCTCTGCCTAGAACGGGGCAGAGACGCCGATGCTACAGTACCCCCCCATTTAGGCCCCCTCTTTTTTTGGCCAGAAAGAAATTTCTCAAGGAGAAGCGGGGCGTTGATGTTCTCCCTGGGTTCCCAAGTTCTCTCCTCAGGACTAAACCCCTTCCAATCTACCAGAAAAAAGGTTTTCCTCTTACCCTCTTGGAGGCCAGAATACTCTCTACCTCAAAGATGTCATCAGCGGAAACCGGAGCAGGAGGGGCACCTGGATTTTTGGAAAAAAAGTTAAAGACAACGGGTTTGAGGAGAGATACGTGGAAGGAGTTGGGGATCCGTAGGGTGGCCGGGAGTTTTAATTTGTGGGCCACAGGGTTAATTTGCCTGAGGACTTCGAAGGGGCTGATGAATCGAGGACCCAACTTGTAGGAGGGTACTTTGAGCCGCACATGTTTGGATGAGAGCCAAACCTTGTCTCCCGGACGGAATTGGGGCGGATCCAGACGTCTCTTATCAGCATATCTCTTCATCCGCTCAGAGGAAAGAAGAAGAGCGGACCTGGTGCTCTCCCAAATAGTAGAAAATTCGCTGACAAGAGACTCCGCAGCAGGGTTGTCCACAGAAACGGAGACAGGAAGTGGAATCCGGGGATGTTGGCCACCGACTATAAAGAACGGGGATTTGGAAGAGGACTCGCTGTCATGGTTGTTATAAGAGAACTCGGCCCATGGTAAGAGATCCACCCAGTCCGAGTGGTGAGCATCAACGAAGTGCCGGAGATAGCTGGACAAGATCTGATTGATCCGCTCCACTTGACCATTGGACTGAGGGTGGTAAGTGGAGGAGAAATCCAGGGTAATGTCCAGCAGCTTACATGTGGCTCTCCAGAAGCGAGAGGTGAACTGAACCCCACGATCCGACACGATGTGGAGGGGCAGACCATGGAGACGGAAGATGTGGCAGATAAAGTCTTTAGCCAGCTCGGGTGCAGACGGAAGACCAGGCAGGGGAATGAAGTGGGCCATCTTAGAAAAACGGTCAGCGACAACCCAAATGACAGTACAACCGGCAGAAACTGGAAGGTCGGTGATAAAGTCCATAGCGATGTGTTGCCAAGGAGCACCAGGCACGGGAAGGGGCAGGAGATGGCCGGCAGGTAGATGTCGGGGAACTTTGTTACGGGCACAGGATGAACAGGCCGCGACGAAGTCTACCACGTCCTTACGCAGGGTAGGCCACCAGTAATGCCGGGTAATAAGTTGGAAGGTCTTCTTTTGGCCAGCATGGCCAGCTAGTTTAGAAGAATGTCCCCAGCGAAGAACCCTCTCCCGATCTGGCACAGCTACGAACGTCTTACCGGGTGGAAGACGAGTCAGATCCAAGGGGGCCACATTCATCACCTTGGAGGAGTCGATGATGTGCGTAGGTTCCTCCTCTTGATCGGAGGACAGGAAGGACCGGGACAAGGCATCAGCTTTGACGTTCTTGTCCGCCGGACGGAAATGAAGAATGAAGTCGAAGCGGGCAAAAAACAACGACCACCGGGCCTGGCGAGGATTGAGTCTCTGGGCATTTAGGAGATATGCCAGGTTTTTGTGATCCGTGTAGATAATTACCGGGTAGAGAGCCCCTTCAAGCAGATAGCGCCACTCTCCCAGTGCCAATTTGATGGCTAGCAATTCCCGGTCTCCAATGGAGTAGTTGCGCTCCGACGAGGAGAAGATTTTGGAGAAGAAGCCGCACGTTACCATTCTCCCGGTAGAAGACTTCTGGGTGAGCACCGCTCCGGCTCCGGAGGAGGAGGCATCAACCTCCAGGTAGAATTGTTTATTACAGTCCGGACGGTGCAGGACGGGAGCAGAGGCGAAGGCTTTCTTTAGGGAAAGGAAGGCCTCCTCGGCTTCAGGCGACCATGTCCTGGGGTTAGCCCCCTTACGGGTAAGTGCAGATATGGGAGCAGTCCGAGACGAGAAGTGTGGGATGAAAAGACGATAATAATTAGCGAAGCCCAGGAATCGCTGTATCGCCTTCAAACCTTCAGGACGAGGCCATTTTAGAACGGAAGAGAGCTTCTCGGGATCCATTTGCAGACATGTTTGGGAGATGACATAGCCCAAGAACGGAAGGGAGGTCTGATCGAAGAGGCACTTCTCGTATTTGGCGTAAAGGTGGTTCTGCCGAAGCCTAAGGAGGACCTGACGAACATCCCTCCGGTGTGTGGGGAGATCCGAGGAGAAGACCAAGATATCGTCCAGGTATACCACTACGCAGGAGTACAGGAGGTCACGGAAGATGTCGTTGACTAGTTCCTGAAAGACCGCGGGAGCATTACAGAGACCGAAGGGCATCACAAGGTACTCGTAGTGACCGTCCCGGGTATTGAATGCCGACTTCCACTCGTCTCCTTGACGGATACGGACCAGATTATACGCTCCTCGTAGATCCAGCTTGGAGAAGATCCTGGCGCCCTTGAGACGGTCAAACAATTCGGAGATGAGTGGCAGGGGATATTTGTTTTTTACCGTGATGAGATTGAGTCCTCTGTAGTCAATACAGGGACGTAGCGAGCCGTCTTTCTTTTTGACAAAGAAGAATCCGGCTCCAGCCGGGGAGGTAGATTTTCGGATAAATCCCCTAGCCAGATTCTCTTCAATGTACTCAGACATGGCTCGGGTCTCGGCTGCAGACAATGGGTAGATACGCCCACGGGGAGGAGTGGTGCCAGGTACCAGGTCGATCGGGCAATCGTATGGCCTATGGGGTGGCAACGTCTCAGCTTCCTTCTTACCGAAGACGTCCGCATAGGACCAGTAGGGAGCCAGGAGACCAGGTAAGTTAGCTGGAGTAGGCTGAGGGCGAAGTGGACGGACCGGGACCAGGCAGGTCCTATGGCAGTCAGGACCCCATCGGAGTACTTCACCGGACCGCCAGTTCAATACGGGTTCATGTGTCTGGAGCCAAGGTAGACCTAGCAACAGGGAGTGAGAAAGTCCGGACAGCACATGGAATGAGATCTCCTCAGAGTGCAGCATTCCCACCTGCAGGGTTATGGGTTCGGTGACGAGCAGGATGGTCTCCGAGAGAAGTCTTCCATCCACGGAGGCGACTGACAATGGTTCAGCCAAGGACTTGGTGGGAATATGGTATCTCTCTACCAGAGACTGGGAGATGAGGTTTCCAGCAGCTCCAGAATCCAGATGGGCGAGTTCAAAGAGACGGTTCTCTCCCCAAGCAATAGAGACCGGTAAGGTCAGAGACGGAGAGGGCTTACTTTTGTCTAGGACGACCTCTCCGAGTGGTCCTAGACACTGGCGTTTCCCGTTTTTTCCGGGCAGGAACGGATGAAGTGCTTCATACTGCCACAATAGAAACAGCTTCCCTCGGCTCGGCGAGATTCTTGGCGAGAACCGACCATCTTGGTCTGGTCGACCTGCATGGGCTCAGGAGAGCGTAGCTGAGGAGAGACGGAGGGAGTGACAGGTTTCTGGAAAGTAGGAGCTAGACGTGGAACCCTCCTCTCACGGGTGACCTCTTTGGCACGCTCCTGGAACCGCAGGTCAATCCGGGTGGCAAGAGTTATAAGGTCATCGAGAGTGGTAGGAATGTCCCGACCGGCAAGTTCATCTTTAATACGGCCGGACAGACCCTCCCAGAAGACGGAAACCAGAGCGTCATTATCCCAGGCCAGCTCCGAGGCGAGGGGACGGAACCGTATGGCATATTGGCCCACGGTGAGACTTCCCTGACGGAGGCGTAGCAGAGATGATGCGGATGAGGTCTTCCGTCCGGGTTCGTCGAAGACTTTCCGGAAAGCCGTGAGAAAGGCAGGCAAGTCGGACACCAGGGGGTCTCCTCTCTCCCATAGAGGATTTAGCCAGGCCAGGGCCTCCCCGGTGAGATGGGACATGATGAAGGCAATTTTGGCCCGGTCGGAGTTAAACTGGTGAGACAGGAGTTCAAAGTGCAGGGTGCACTGATTTATGAAGCCCCGAGCCTGGGCGGAGTCGCCTCCGAAACGAGGAGGTGCAGAAAGCCGGGGTCCGGGGTAGGATACCATGTTATTAGTGGGCAGTGGAGCTGCCGGATTGCGAGTCATGGCACTGGCGGTGGTTGCAGGCAGAGCAGTCAGAGTGTCCAGGCGAGAATTGACATTCCGCAGGTGACCCAGGATGGACTCCTGTTGGGACCTCTGACGGGACAGTTCATGACACAGGTCCGAGAGCGAGGGAGCTTGGGTGCCAACGGGTTCCATGGCCCGAGCAAACTGTAACGGGTCTGGGAGGCGGAACCTCTGAGCTACTATACAAGGGGGCGGTCCTTGTAAGGGAGCGGGTGGCGACCAGGGTAGACGGGCAGGCAGTCACAGCAGGTGACTGGGACAGTCTCTGAATGAACGGACAGGAGGTCACGGCAAGTGACCGGGGCAGTCTCTGGATGAACGGGCAGGAGGTCACGGCAAGTGACCGGGGCAGTCTCTGGATGAACGGGCAGGAGGTCACGGCAAGTGACCGGGGCAGTCTCTGGATGAACGGGCAGGAGGTCACGGCAAGTGACCGGGGCAGTCTCTGGGTAAAGGATTGGTATGACCTGTGGCGGCAGATGATAGACGTGAGCTCCCAGGTGAGCAGGCGAGAGTCTCTGGATAAACGGGTGGTCACAGCATGTGACGGCGGAGCCTCCAGGAAGACCAACAGACAGGTAGCAGATGAGCGCTCCCAGGTGAGCGGGCAGGAGTCTCTGGACAGGCGGGTGGTCACAGCACGTGACGGCAGAGCCTCCTGGTAGGCTAGCAGACAGGCAGCAGATGAGCGCTCCCAGGTGAGCGGGCAAGCTGGTCCTTAGACAGACTGACAGGAGTTGGAAGGCAGACCGTCGGACCTCAGGCAAGCAGGCAGGTAGAAGATGTGCGCTCCCAGGTGAGCGGGCAAGCTGGTTCTTAGACAGACTGACAGAAGTTGGAGAGCAGACCGTCGGACCTCAGGCTAGCAGGCAGGTAGCAGGATATCAGGCAGGAATTAGACAGCAGACTGGCAGGAATCTGGCATGTATCTGGCAACGGGACCTGAGGGCTGAAGCAGAGTAGTGAACAGTGCTACAACATTGCTCGGGCACCTCCATTTTGGAGGAGGTGCCTTTTATATGGGAGGTCCTCCGGCAATTGGCCGGGGACTCCTTAGGACGGCGCGCGCGGTCCCTTTAAGAGAGGGGGGGCGCGCGCGCGCGCGCCCTAAGCACACTGCCGGGGAAGGAGCGCGTGCCGGAAGCAGCGGGGAGAGAGGCGCTGGAGGACGCCGCGCCAGGAGCGGGGAGGTGAGAGGGACGGCGTCTCTGCCTAGAACGGGGCAGAGACGCCGATGCTACATCAGGCTAAGTCTACGCTCTCACCATCGTAGACCACTACTCCCGGTTCCTGGTAGTAGTGAGAGTCAAAGACCAAACGGCTCAGACAGCAGCCAGAGCTTTCCAACAGCACTTCTGCCGCCCGCATGGTTACTCAGAACGTGTGCTAACTGACCAAGGTCCGGCCTTCGAAGCAGAAGTATTCCAGGAATTCTGCAACCTGTACGGCTGCAAGAAGATCCGTACAACTCCTTATTATCTCCAGACCAACGGGATGTGTGAAAAGATGAATCAGGTGGTGATAGACCTACTGAAGACGTTGCCCCTGGAGGAACGTAGCCTGTGGCCAGAAAAGTTGCCAGACCTGGTGGATCTCTACAATCACATTCCAGTGAATTCCACCAACTGCACACCTGCTTACCTGATGAGAGCAAGACCTGGTAAGCTGCCCATCGATCTGGATATGGGAGTTCTGACACCAGAGGACGCCTCACCAGATGCGGATTGAGATACTGAGCGGAAACTACAATACCGTAAGGTACAGGAAAGTGCTGAAAGAAGTCTGTCCCAAGCAAGAGAAAGGCAAGAGAGGACTTACAATCAACATGCACCAGCAACCCCCTTGTCACCTGGAAAGCAAGTCCTAAAGAGAAAAAGGCGGCTCCATAAATTGGATGACCAGTGGGAAAAAGAGCCGTATACCATTCTACCATCAAGTCATGATAACACCAAGGTGTACCTCATAAGTAAGGATGGAGGAGAATCGACAGCAACAGTTTCCAGAGACCACCTGAAGAAATGTCCTGAGCAACTACAGCATGCTGAAGAAGGCCAAGATATCCCTCAACCCGCAGAGGAAGTGGAAGGAATGGTCAGCACAGTACTCGGAGAATTTCCCCGGTCATGGACGCAAGTGAATAATGCCATTGTTGTGCCAGTCCTTACATTTCTCCAACCAGCCCCTCAGGGAGCTGTAGAAGTCCCAGTAGAGTTGGAAGAACCATTGGCCCCACAGACAGAAGATTCCTCATCGGCAGACCAGGAGAATCTACTCTCTGCTAGTAGCGAACCTGTCATACCCACGGTAAGCCAAAGGATCCATAGGGAGCTGCCCAACCTACCAGAGACACCTCCAAACACCTGTAGTGTGGTGAACATTGAACCCACCACACCAGGGGTAAATATAGGGGACCAAGGTAGAACACAGATAGACAGTGTGTTACGTAGATCTACCAGAAGCACCAGAGGTCAAATCCCTGCTCGCTGGAGGATTTAGATGTAACCCATAACTGTAGTATAGCAAATGTTGAAATGTTTTATATGTGTGTACTGATTATGTTTTTCCAGTTACCCGACAGGGTTCAAAGACTTTCAGGTTATGGACAGTGAGTAACCAAAAACTTGCCCTGTAAATAATTGCACCTATAAAGTGCCCCCCTTGCAACAGACCACGGAACAAAAACCTGTCTGGTGTGGCCCCACTTGTGGTCCAACGGGACTGCCTAAGCCTTGCAGCCACGCCCAAGGCCAACTTTGGGGTTTGTTTTGGACACGTCCCCCATTCTACAACTGTACCTTGTTGGGTGAAATGGACACCTGGTTACGGATGATACCGTGACCTATAAGGACTGTAATGCCTGTAAATATGTTCATGTATTGTTATTGCTATTGTTTATTGTTATCTGTTATATTTTTGCAAAATATGCTCAGTCCCAGAGTATTGAAATTTACTAGGGGGGAATGTGGCACCCCAGAGGGTCTGGTTGCCACAGTGGTAGTAATACCATGTCTGGGAGCAAAGCAGGAGTTTCCTGGTCAGGAACACATTACATGCAACACCTCCTGCCCCAGACCAGAAAGGGGAGGATCCTGCCCTTTATAACTGGATCTGGAGGCGGGGTTAGGGAGTCTGAGTCTAGAGTTCAGTGTGTGGAGTCAAGTAGGACACGAAGGAGTAAAGAGCCAGGGACTGGAGCTGGAGTTAGCTCGTCCTGGATAGTATCCACATAGGACCGGAGTCCGAGGCTGTGGGCATTGCATAACCAGCAGCAGATACCGCAGGGCAGGAGATTGCAGGTCTTTTTGCCCAACAGAAGCCCGGAGGCTCAGCCACACGAAAGGACCTGTACTGCCACAGAGGAGTGAGGAATACACAAGGCCCGAGTCGCCAGCCATACGGGTGAGCGCAGCACGTTACACTCAGGAACGTGGGCTACAACACGACTATAAGCAGGATAGCCCAAAAAGTATAGTCAGAACGGCAGGCCTACAACTTCACCTGGCCAGGAGGACTCTAGGATTGTTCCCAGACTGATCAGGCCCTCATCACTAGCCGGTACTCCCGTTGGGGCCCATATAATTGCCAACAGTAAAGACCCTGGGACTGCACTGCAAAGACTCCGTGTTGTCATTACTGATACCTTGCACTACCACCACCATCATCCATACACGCTGCCCTGAATCTCCACTCTTCCTGTGGGGAGTTACATCACCTTGCTGCACATACCACCAGCTTCAGCGGACTGCTTCGCAGCGGCGGTTCCAACCGCATTCCACAGGTGGCGTAGTCGGACTATACATAACAGATATATATAAACTACCCTTAGGTTGACCACCTGGGTCACGGACCGGGTCACCGCCACGGTGACTACAACCCCCAGCATCTACAGGCTCCGGGTACCCCACGGCCCAGGGGGCGCATCACCGGCTGTTCATCTATAGAGAGAAGCTGTGCCAGAGGTACGTCAACCCTAAAACCCATGAGATGGTATGGCAGATCGTAGTGCCAAAGACAGACATCCATATGGTTTTGGAAGCCTGCCACGATCAGGCGGGGCACTTTGGCTGGAAGAAGCTAGAAACCCTGCTGAAGTGTTGGTTTTATTGGGTAGGAATGCGCAGTTCCCTTGAGAGGTGGTGCTGGAATTGTGGACCCTGTAGCCTCAGAAGAAATGACTACAGCAGCCAGAAGGCACCCCTGCAACCCATCAAGACAACTCGACCTTTGGAGATCGTGGCCATGGATCATGTCAAGCTGTCACCCAGCAGGTCAGGATATTCCTATACCCTGACCATGGTGGATCGCTACTCTCGGTTCCTGGTGGTCGCCCCCGTCAAGGATCTAACGGCAGAAACTGCGGCGAAGACGTTTCAGGCGTACTTCTGCAGGCCCCATGGAAACCCGGAGCAGGTGCTGACGGATCAAGGCCCAGCCTTCGAGGATGAATTGTTCAAGGAGTTCTGCCATCTGTACGGGTGTAAAAAGATCCGGACCACACCGTACCACCCCCAAACCAACGGTCTCTGTGAAAAGATGAAGAACATCGTCATCGACCTGCTGAAGACCTTACCACTAGAGGAGAGAAATCAGTGGCCAGACGTACTACTTGACCTGGTAGATCTGTACAACCACATACCTGTGAGTTCCACCAATTGTACTCCAGCATATCTCATGCGAGCCAGACCCGGGAAGTTGCCCATGGACCTGGAGCTAGGTGTAGTGGAACCAGAAGCAGATATGTCCACTGAGGACTGGGACACGACCAGACAGGAGCAGTACAGAAGAGTACAGGCTTGTGTCGAAGACAGTCTCACTCATGTGAGGGACAAGCAGGAAGCAAACTACAATAAAAGTGCGCCCGCAGAACCCTTCACACCAGGAGAAGTGGTGTTAAAAAGAAAAAGGAGAAACCACAAACTTGATGACCAGTGGGAGAGAGAACCCTACACTGTGTTAAATTCAAGATTTGGTAACAGGAAGACCTGTCTAATTAATAAGGACGGAGGAAGAACGACTGCAATGCTATCTAGAGACCATCTGAAGTTGTGTCCAGACCTGCTAAAGCCCCAAGAAGAAGTGCCTCTCACCGTACTGGAGGAGGCTAAAGAAGCAGTACTCCATACTGACTTAGGAGATTTCCCGGCAGATTGGTCTCAACTAGGAGGAGCAGTAATAATACCTGTGATCCACTTATTTCAACAGGCAGAAGACCCTCCACAGCAAGTAGAGCCTGTAAGTGCTTCAGAAGAGCCTGCTCAAGAAGAATCCCTGGTTGGAGCAGAGCAAGAAGGCCCAGCCAATGGTATACTCGCCAGTCCCTTAGAGAGGTTAAGGCAACCCTGCAGTTCCCCAGCACTTAGAACTGACAGAATGGGAGGTAGTGCAAATACTAGTGCCTCATGCATCCCAGTACCACGTAGGTCGACACGTAGCACACGAGTTCAGACCCCTGTCAGATACAGAAAGTAAAGAAGGAAACTGACAGTGTAAATAGTGCCCCTGGGGTATTATGTTGTGTATTTTCATGTATGTATTTATTAACTTGTGTTTTGCTTTATTATGGACAATTTAAGTGAAATGGACACTTTTCTTTGTTGCCTTTAGTTACCCATAAGAGTACATACAGAACTTAGTGGCTGAGGAGTATGTGCAGCCCAAAAACTGATTCTTGTAAATAATTGCACTCCCTGGAGTGCCCCTTTATGTGACCTCAGAAGAAAAACCTGTCTGGAGTGGCACTAACGGAGGTCCAACTCAGGATCGCCATGCCCTGCAGCCACCCCAGGGCCTACGTTGATGGTTTGGGACAGGTCCCTCAAGCTATCAAATACTATGCCCTGTGAGATGGACATCCTGTGAGAGAACCTCACCAAAAGAGACTTGAATTCTGAGGTTGCTTATTGTACATATGTCTATTATTTATAATGTTTATTATGTAACGTTCAAGCAAGTGCCTCCCATAAAGGGAAAATTGTTATTATTGTTGTTATAAAAAGTACTTCACTCTGGGAGTAATGAGCTTTGCTAGTGGGGAATGTGGCGCCCTGCTGTGCATTGGTGCCACAGAGCCTAGAGGGGTGCATGAACAGATTCCTCCACAAGAGGCCCTCATAGCATACACACACCTCCACCTTCCACCTCAGACCACCAGAGGGAGCCGTTAGGTATATAAAAAGGGAAGGTGGAGCTAGGCAGTCAGTCTGGAGAACAGTTTCCTCTGGGACAGAGCTAGTTCCAGTCTTTGAGGATCCAGTCTGTAGAAGGAAGCCTGTTGAGAGGAGCTCCTGCAGTAGCCATCCTGCAGTGGAGCACAGTCCAGACTCATTGAGCTCAGGTAGTGAGCCCAAGGTGTGCCGACGCCATAAGAGCGGTGAAAAGTAGCGAGGCCTACTGCCAGTGTGAAGCCTAGTGAGGGCCCCGAGCAGGCCGAAGGCAAGTGGAGTAAGCGAGCTACATAGGGGGCAGAGGAGCTTAACCATCTCACCCCATAAGAATTTACCGGACACCGGGTCCGTGTCTGCAAGGATCTCTAGGACCAGCAGAAACAACCGGGATCCCTGGTGAACTACATGTCCCAGGAATACCAAAAGCTGACCGTAATACCAGGGTCAGGAGTCACTGAGGCCCAAGAAACCAGGGAGTGTGAACTCCAACAGAAGGCCCTACCACCAGGTCAGCAGGTGCAAGACAGAGACCAAGTTAGGCCAGACTTCAGGTAGGTCATAAACTTACTAGGAAAAGGCAAGAAACAGGAGGCCCCACACCCGCTCACTGGGGAGAGTCCTGAAATGCACCCTTCACCCTACAGTACCCCGGATCGTGCCTGAAAACACCACCAGTAAAGGTACTGAAGTGAACTGTCGTGTGTGTGCCTATTCTTCCTTTGACCCGGCTGGGTCCCCTCTGTCCTGCATCCCTTCTCCTACGCTGCCCTGAGGCCCCGCTCCACCTGTGGGGAGCAGAACCAACTAAGCTGCCCGACCACCGGTCTCAGAGGACTGTAGCAGCACTGGTGAGTCTCACCAGACACCACAGGTGGCGTCACAAACTTTCCCTTTTTCCCATACACCTTTCCCCCAATTCCTTGCTTTTTTTTAAGAGTGACCCCAGGGTACGGCCCCGGGAGCCGGCCACCGCGGCATCCCTCAAAACTAACAGCAAGGCCCGGGCGCTAAGTCCCCATCCCTTGGGGGCGTCACAAATGTTCATCACAATTTTCAGATTTATATTTTTAAAATAATTAGAAAACCATGTGTTATTTCCTTTACACTTCATAAATACTTGCTATTTTATGTTGGCATATCACATATAATCCCAATCAAATACATTTAAGTTTGTGGTTGAAATATGAAAAAATGTGGAAAGGTTTGTCTAGCCCAGGGGATGGGGATAAGTCGGTACCCGGGCCTTTGCCTCGCCTTGGTGATGTCGCGGTGGTCGGCTCCCGGGCACGTACCCTGGGGTCACTCTTCAAAAGGGTGGATATTTGTTTATTTTATAAAAGTTCGTGACGCCACCTGTGGTTTCTGGTGAGAATCACCAGCGCTGCGGCAGCCCACTGAGGTCGGTGATAAGGCAGCTCGATGGTATAGCTCCCCACAGGTGGAGCTTGGCCTCAGGGCAGCGTACGGAGAGGGGGATGCAGGACAGGCGAGACTCAGCCGGGTCAGAGCAAGAACGGGGACGGACACGATAGTCACTTCAGTACCTTTTACTGATGGAAAATCAGGCACATCCCGGAGCACTGTAGGGTGAAGGGTGCATATCAGGATCCTCCCCAATGAGCAGGTGTAGGGCCTCCTGTTTCTTGCCTCTGCGTAGTAAGATTTTGACCTGCCTGGAGCTAGGCCTAACTTTGTCTCTGCCCTGCGCTGGCTGACCTTGTAGTAGGGCCTTTTCTCGGAGTACACGCTCCTCAGCTTGCGGGGCCTATGAGTCTCCTGGCTCTGTTACGTATCAGCACTTTAGCGATCCTCGGACTTGTAGTTCTCCAGGGATTCCGGTTATACCTTACTGGGTCGTAGAGATCCCCGCAAGCTTAGGACCCGGTGTCCGGTAAATTATTCGGGGTGAGCTAGGTAAGCTCCTCTGCCCCCTATGTACTAACTCTCCACTCGCCTTCGGCCTACTCGGGCCCTCACTAGGCTACTCACACTAATGGCAGCTTGCCGCGCTTCACCGATCTTATGGTGCTGGCACACCTAAAGCTCACTATTCTGAGCTACAACTGAGTCTGGACTATGCTCCACTGCAGAGTGACCTCTCTCAGGATTCTCTTACTGCAGAAACTCTCTCAACAGACTGACTGAGCTCGACTCTGTATTCAGATGTGTACTAGCTGAACTCTCCAGAGGAACTGAACTGCCTGGCTCCACCTTCCCTATTTATAACCCTAACGGGCTCCCCCTGCTGGTCTGAGGTGGAAGGTGGAGATTTGTGAATGTTTATGGGGGCCTCTTGTGGAGGAATCCATCAATGCACTCTTCTAGGATCTGTGATACCAAGCGCAGCTGGGCGTCACAGGTTCACTGGGTATGAATACTTTTTCAAGGCACTGTATATCGGTGACCAGATGTTTTGGGTGGCACACAGAATAGCATTGTGGGGTGCATTTGGTTCTCCAGGTCACAGGTTGTGTTCATCTCATTTAAAAAGAAGATAATCATTAGATGATACTAGTCGATAGAAAGGAACTAGTTGGTAATTGGCAACACATCAACACATTTATTATGTCATTAATTGCAGTGGAGGAGTATGGTTTGGGATGTAAACCCCTATAAAAAAACTTTGTGTCAGATCAGGCAAATTAGAATATATTTGTCATTCGCATCAGTGATTTCTATGAATGGATGAGATTGCTTAACCAAGACTGTGGCGACTGTGGTGCCTCTGGCTAATGATCAATGTGAAATGATATGACCACCCAAATCAGTGTTTTCTTAGTAGGAGACTGTCCCTAGATATGGGTGTCTCTTAGAGACCTAATAAATTGACAACTTGGCTTTGCAGATACAGTTGAAACCAGAAGTTTACATACAGTACACTATATAAAAAGACACATATGCAGGTTTTTCTCTATATCTGACATGAAATCAGAATAAACGTTTCCCGTTTTAGATCAATTAGGATTACCAAAATTTTTAATATTTGCCAAATGTCAGAATAATGAGAGAGAGAGAATGTTTTAAGGCATTTTTATTACTTACTACAAAGTCAAAAGTTTACATATACTAAGATTACTATGCCTTTAAACAATTCTGGATTGCCCATATGGTGATGTCATGTGTTTGGAAGATTCTGATTTTTTTGGCAACATCTGAGTTAATCAGAGACACGCCTGTGTCTTCTTTTCTCATGATGCCATTTATTTTGTGAAGTGCACCAGTCCCTCCTGCAGCAAAACAACCCTACAACATGATGCTGCCACCCTGATGTTTTACAGTTGGGATGGTGTTCTTATTTAGAAGAAGTGTATAAGGCTGCGTGCACACGATGCGTTTTTCATGCATTTATGCTGCAGAATTTCCGCAGCGGAAACGCATCAAAAACGCATGGTAATCCACACCCCATGGTTCCCAATGGCATTCCACAATGTCAATGCACATGCTGCGGATTTTTCCGCAGTGTTTCTGCAGCGCAAATAAATCCGCAGCATGTTCATTAATTTTGCGGAAGCGCAGCGGAAGCGCCGCCATTGACTTGCATTGAGACGCATAATATCCACGTCTGTACATTTGTACAAACGGATAACATGCGTCTCAATGTGCGGATGGTACCCAGTTCTGGAGGAGAGATGACTCTCCTCCAGACCTGGGTACCATTGTACCTGTAAAAAAAAGAATAAAATAAAAAATAAAGTTTATATTCACCTGTCCGGCGGCTTCTCTCTGCTTGCCGGCAACGCTTCTCCTTCCAGGACCTGAGATGACGTCGCGGTCATGTGACCGCAGGCTGTCTCGCGATGTGCCGGCAACCCGGAAGAAGCCAGGACGAGCGCGGCAGCACACGCGGCGGGGGATCGGGGGTAAGTATAGCTTTATTTTTTTTATTTTTTATGGTCACACTGTATAAATCCATGCCGTTTCCTGGATTTATATAGTGTGACCTAGTTGTCAAGCACTTTCCAAGTGATGCTACTGCCTGGAAAGTGCTTGTCAGTCCGCAAGCGGAAACACATGCGTTAATGCATGTGGATACGCATGTGAATCCGCATGTATTCTGCAGGAAAAACGCATGCACAATCTGCACGCGTTTTTTCTGCCAGGGAGATGCAGAAATGCTACAGAAATTTTCTGCTTCATTTCTGCATCGTGGGCACTTAGCCTAACAGTTTACACTTTCAACATGTCAAATAATTGTGATCACCTAGGTCTGCTGCCTCTTGAATCTGATGAAGGAGAACAGCAGTAACCATTTCATAACAAAACGCCTGGGTCAGTCCGTTCTGTATATTGCCCTGGATTGTGTTTTTAAAGGTGCCATTTGTATGGCACCGGTAATTCCACTAGTGGAGAACCAAAATGCTGCAAAGGTCACTGATATAAAAATGTTACATTCTGGTCTGAAACTGCCCCAACTGCAACCTCTTTCATCAGGCGTCACCACTCTTACACTGTGGATGGCACTGTTGACGCAAGTGTGGTGCATGCATCCAAGCATATTAGTGAGGCTGGGGCTGGTGGTGATGTCCAGCTGAAGAGTCTGTGGACCCGGTTCATCAAAGCTAAGCTAAGTGGCTAGCTCCAAGAGTGTTTGTGAGAGCCCTTTTAAAAGTTGCAAAAACTCCATGAACCGTCCCCTGTAACAACTTTTTCTAACTTTGGAAAACCAGAATTGGTTACCTCCATATAATAAAATGTTGAATTCACAGTTTCACTGCCAGTCAAGAGCTCATGTACTATGGTATCTAATTAATACTTTTGAGATATGCTCTGGCATTTTTAAACAGGAGCTGAAAAGGAGCTTACTGTTTTCATATTTTAGCAAAAAAATTTTTTTTGTAAAATCTACTTTAATCATGCCTTAGACTAAATCCATTGCCCACAGCCCTGCTCACTGCAGATGTACTCCTCAGCCCCTCAGCTTCCTACCTCTTCTCCCTGCCCACAGCCCTGCTCACCGCAGCTGTCCTCCTCAGCCCCTCAGCTTCCTACCTCTTCTCCTTGCCCACACTCCTGCTCACCGCAGCTGTCCTCATCAGCCCCTCAGCTTCCTACCTCTTCTCCTTGCCCACACCCCAGCTCACCGCAGCTGTCCTCCTCAGCCCTTCAGCTTCCTACCCCTTCCCCTTGCCCACAGCCCTGCTCACTGCAGCTGTCCTCCTCAGCCCCTCAGCTACCTACCTCTTCTCCTTGCCCACACCCCTGCTCACCGCAGCTGTCCTCCTCAGCCCCTCAGCTTCCTACTCCTTCCCCTTGCCCACAGCCCTGCTCACCGCAGCTGTCCTCCTCAGCCCCTCAGCTTCCTACCTCTTCCCCTTGCCCACAGCCCTGCTCACCCTAGCTGTCCTCCTCAGCCCCTCAGCTTCCTACCTCTTCTCCTTGCCCACACCCCTGCTCACCGCAGCTGTCCTCCTCAGCCCCTCAGCTTTCTACCGCTTCTCCTTGCCCACACCCCTGCTCACCGCAGCTGTCCTCCTCAGCCCCTCAGCTTCCTACCTCTTCTCCTTGCCCACACCCCTGCTCACCGCAGCTGTCCTCCTCAGCCCCTCAGCTTCCTACCTCTTCTCCTTGCCCACACCCCTGCTCACCGCAGCTGTCCTCCTCAGCCCCTCAGCTTCCTACCTCTTCGCCTTGCCAACACCCCTGCTCACCGCAGCTGTCCTCCTCAGCCCCTCAGCTACCTACCTCTTCTCCTTGCCAACACCCCTGCTCACCACAGCTGTCCTCCTCAGCCCCTCAGATTCCTACCGCTTCTCCTTGCCCACACCCCTGCTCACAGCAGCTGTCCTCCTCAGCCCCTCAGCTTCCTACCTCTTCTCCTTGCCCACACCCCTGCTCACCGCAGCTGTCCTCCTCAGCCCCTCAGCTTTCTACCTCTTCTCCTTGCCCACACCCCTGCTCACCGCAGCTGTCCTCCTCAGCCCCTCAGCTTTCTACCGCTTCTCCTTGCCCACACCCCTGCTCACCGCAGCTGTCCTCCTCAGCCCCTCAGCTTTCTACCGCTTCTCCTTGCCCACACCCCTGCTCACCGCAGCTGTCCTCCTCAGCCCCTCAGCTTCCTACCTCTTCTCCTTGCCCACACCCCTGCTCACCGCAGCTGTCCTCCTCAGCCCCTCAGCTTCCTACCTCTTCTCCTTGCCCACACCCCTGCTCACCGCAGCTGTCCTCCTCAGCCCCTCAGCTTCCTACCTCTTCGCCTTGCCAACACCCCTGCTCACCGCAGCTGTCCTCCTCAGCCCCTCAGCTACCTACCTCTTCTCCTTGCCAACACCCCTGCTCACCACAGCTGTCCTCCTCAGCCCCTCAGATTCCTACCGCTTCTCCTTGCCCACACCCCTGCTCACAGCAGCTGTCCTCCTCAGCCCCTCAGCTTCCTACCTCTTCTCCTTGCCCACACCCCTGCTCACCGCAGCTGTCCTCCTCAGCCCCTCAGCTTTCTACCTCTTCTCCTTGCCCACACCCCTGCTCACCGCAGCTGTCCTCCTCAGCCCCTCAGCTTTCTACCGCTTCTCCTTGCCCACACCCCTGCTCACCGCAGCTGTCCTCCTCAGCCCCTCAGCTTTCTACCGCTTCTCCTTGCCCACACCCCTGCTCACCGCAGCTGTCCTCCTCAGCCCCTCAGCTTCCTACCTCTTCTCCTTGCCCACACCCCTGCTCACCGCAGCTGTCCTCCTCAGCCCCTCAGCTTCCTACCTCTTCTCCTTGCCCACACCCCTGCTCACCGCAGCTGTCCTCCTCAGCCCCTCAGCTTCCTACCTCTTCGCCTTGCCAACACCCCTGCTCACCGCAGCTGTCCTCCTCAGCCCCTCAGCTACCTACCTCTTCTCCTTGCCAACACCCCTGCTCACCACAGCTGTCCTCCTCAGCCCCTCAGATTCCTACCGCTTCTCCTTGCCCACACCCCTGCTCACAGCAGCTGTCCTCCTCAGCCCCTCAGCTTCCTACCTCTTCTCCTTGCCCACACCCCTGCTCACCGCAGCTGTCCTCCTCAGCCCCTCAGCTTTCTACCTCTTCTCCTTGCCCACACCCCTGCTCACCGCAGCTGTCCTCCTCAGCCCTTCAGCTTCCTACCCCTTCCCCTTGCCCACAGCCCTGCTCACTGCAGCTGTCCTCCTCAGCCCCTCAGCTACCTACCTCTTCTCCTTGCCCACACCCCTGCTCACCGCATCTGTCCTCCTCAGCCCCTCAGCTTCCTACTCCTTCCCCTTGCCCACAGCCCTGCTCACCGCAGCTGTCCTCCTCAGCACCTCAGCTTCCTACCTCTTCTCCTTGCCCACAGCCCTGCTCACCCTAGCTGTCCTCCTCAGCCCCTCAGCTTCCTACCTCTTCTCCTTGCCCACACCCCTGCTCACCGCAGCTGTCCTCCTCAGCCCCTCAGCTTTCTACCGCTTCCCTTGCCCACACCCCTGCTCACCGCAGCTGTCCTCCTCAGCCCTTCAGCTTCCTACCTCATCCCCTTGCCCACAGCCCTGCTCACCGCAGCTGTCCTCCTCAGCCCCTCAGCTTCCTACCTCTTCTCCTTGCCCACAACCCTGCTCACCACAGCTGTCCTCCTCAGCCCCTCAGCTTCCTACCTCTTCTCCTTGCCCACAGCCCTGCTCACCGCAGCTGTCCACCTCAGCCCCTCAGCTTCCTACCTCTTCTCCTTGCCCACACCCCTGCTCACCGCAGCTGTCCTCCTCATCACCTCATCTTCCTACCTCTTCTCCTTACCCACACCCCTGCTCACAGCAGCTATCCTCCTCAGCCCCTCAGCTTTCTACCTCTCAGCCTATAGCCTCTCTGTGCAGCTCCTCTGTCCCATCCTCCCTCAGCTGCTCTCTGACTGCTGTCTGACAGCAGCATCCCTGCAGTCCCCTTGTGCTCTAGAAGTACTCACCTCAAGTACCCTCTGTCCTTGTGTCACTTTCCTCTACTTTTCTCATAGCCACACCAAGTGCCAAGCAGCCCAGAATCAGCCTGACGACAGCTACTGGGCTAAGTATCGCACTATTAGGCTGCATGCCCACTATGCGTTTTTCAAGCGTTTTTGCTGCGGAATTTCTGCAGCAAAAATGCTTAAAAAACGCTTGGTAATACTTGCTCCATGGTCCCCAATGACAATCCTCATGTGCTGTGCACATGCTGCGGAAATTTCCACTGCGGATTATCATTGCGGAAAAATACGCATCAGTTGCCGCCATTGACTTGCATTGAAACGCGTAATATCCGTGTCAGTACATTTGTATACATGGATATTATGCGTTTCTATGTGCAGATGGTACCCGGGTGTGGATGAGAGGAGACTCATCCAGACCCAGGTACCATAGAACCTGTTAAAAAAGAATTTAAAATAAAAAATAAAGACTATACTTACCTTCCGATGTCCTCCCGGGGTTTTCTCCCCTCCGTCTGGTCTTCTCTATGGGTCGCGGTGTTGTGAAGGACCTGCCATGATGTCATTGAGTCATGTGACCTGTCACATGACTCAATGACGTCACCGCGGGTCCTTCACACCACCGCGAGCCGCCCAAGACACCAGACCCATCGGAGAGAACATCGGGAGGACATCGGAAGGTGAGTATAAAATAATTTTTTTATTTTTTACCATTCTTATTCTTTTTTTTAACTAACTTGGTCACACTATATAAAATCCATGCCTGTTGCATGGATTTATATAGTGTGACCAAGTTGTCAAGCACTTTTCCAAGTGATGCTAAAATCGCTTGGAAAAGCGCTTGATAACCCGCATGCAGAAATGCTGCAAAAAACGCTCGACAAACGCTTCTACCTGGCTGGAAAAACACATGAAACAACCGCATGCGTTTTTCCTGCAGGGAGAAGCGTAAAAAATCTGCAGCATTTCAGCATCGTGGGCACATAGCCTTATAAACCCCTTGATTGCTGTAGGGATAGTGGGTGATAGGCGGGTGGTTTGTAATTAATGTTTGTATGCTTTTAGGCAAGTGGGTGGGAAGTATAATTAGGTTATTGGTGGGGTTAATTGTATATCCGTATTGTGTGCTATTGTTAATATTATTGTGTACTGTGGAAATTGGTAGTATATTAACTGTAGACTTGTGTGTAATAAATGTATTTTATTGATAGACGGTTTCCTCTCAGTTAGTCGCCGTTAGTATCGCATATAGCAAAGGAATCAGAGTAGTAACAGGTGAGTTATTAGCCAGATACTGATTATTAATAGTCAAGCCTGACATTAATAATTAATATACGGAACACCACCCTGTAACATAAGGGCAGACATTATGGCGCCTATACTTACATGCAGCTCATAGGTGGATCTGCCGGCTCTGCCATCCTCAGGGTCTTAATGAAATGTACTTTTTAAGACTGCGGCTCTCATTTTACACTTACATCTGGAGGATGTGCTGGTCCACTAGCTGTAAGCTCTTGTGTTCTCCATAGGCCAAATTTTCCCTATTTAAAAAAAAAAAAAAAAAAAAAATCCGGCCTCCTGCCACCCCTTAATAGCCGGCCATCTCTCACCTTTTTCCCCACTCCTATGACAACACTGTCATAAATATGAGGAAATCCAACTGCCGGTAATGGTAGATTTATCATAGGCAAGTGCAAGATGTTATTAAAAAAAAAATCCAACCTCCTCCACCCCTTCATAGCCGGCCATCACGCACCTCAGTATTTCATCATTGCCCAAGACAGCACCAAAAAATGCAGCTAAAATGAGCAGGAGGAAATCCTATTACCGGTCAGTGAAAAATATTTGGCACATGCCTATGATTGGAATAAAGTGCAGATATTAGTAACATTGTAACGTAGGTTGAAGAAAGACCTCGGTCCATCAAGTTCAACTTTCCTCCCCCAATTGTACTCTGTACACTAACACTACACTAACTTACTAACTAACTGGCACTAGGCCTCACAAATGTATTATTATTATTATTATTATTACCATTTTTATTATTGCTGCACTATAACAATTAAAAATGTAATACCAGAATCCCTATGCCTATATCTGTTGTTCCAGAAGAAGGCAAAAACCCCAGGACACATTCAGCCAATTTGCATCACAGGGAAAAATTCCTTCTTGACCCCAAGAAAAGGCGATCAGTCCTAGGACCCTGGATCAAACCTAATAATGTTATTACTAGTTATATATTTAATATTACACTACTTATTGTACTACTGCAGTTATTAATTAATTTGTTTTTATTTTTATAAATGTGACTATTTGATATCGTTACTATTATTAACATCCTGCTATCTTATGACAGTATTATTCTAACTTTCCTATCACTACTAATACTACCCTATGCCTACATTGTTGATCCAGAAGAAGGCAAAAACCCCAGGACACCTTCAGCCAATTTGTGTCACAGGGGAAAAATTCCTTCTTAACCCGAGAAAAGGCGATCAGTCCTGGAACCCTGCATCAAACCTAATTATCATGCTAGTTATGTAATTACCGTACTCCTCACCACAGTACCGCCCTCCTCACCACATCCCCACAGTCACTTCCACCTCCTACCGAAGATCTATCCCAAACTCTCGTAACCCTTCTAACCTTATACCCATCCGCCCAGCCCAAGCTTCCCCAGTCCCCCTAACAGGAGCTCTATGAAACGCTCGCTCTCCCTGCAACAAACTTTCCTACATTCACGATCTCTTCATCACTAACAAGCTTTCCTTCCTCGGCATTACTGAAACCTGGCTCACCCCCTCCGACACAGCCTCTCCTGCTGCACTTTCGTACGGCGGATTCCACCTTTCCCATGCCCCCCGCCCCACCGGCAAGCACGGTGGAGGAATAGGTTTCCTCCTCTTAGATAACTGCTCCTTCACCCATATCCCTCTGCTGCCCTCAATTTCTGTCCCCTCTTTTGAAGTGCACTGCGTGCGCATCTACTCCCCCTCCAACCTCCAACTGGCTGTCATCTACCACCCCCCAGGATCAGCCACCACTTTCTTTGACCACTTCACCACTTGGCTACTTCATTTCCTCTCTGTTGACATCCCCACTATCCTCATTGGCGACTTCAACATCCCCATTGACACTTCCCTCTCAGCTGTCTCTAAGCTCCTATCCCTCACTTCCTCCTTCGGTCTTTCCCAGTGGTCTTCCACACCCACCCACAAAGACGGCCACACGCTGGACCTCATCTTCACCCGCCTCTGTTCCCTATCTAACCTCTGTAACTCACCTCTCCCTCTCTCTAACCACAACCTACTTACATTCTCTACCCTCTCCTCTCCAGGGCAACAATCCACACTCCACAAACTTGCATTCCCTCGCAGAAATCTCAAACACCTTGACCTACAGTCACTCTCTGAATCCCTTCTCCCTCTTACAGACATTAGTTCCTTACATGATGCAGATGTTGCTGCCACTTTATACAACACCACAACAGCTGCAGCTCTCGATTCAGTCGCCCCCCTCACACATACCAAAGCTCGCACAACCAACAGACAACCCTGGCACACCAGCCTAACTAAAGAACTGCGATGGCCCTCCAGGGTTGCTGAGCGTAGATGGAAAAGGTCCCACTCCAATAAGCACTTCATCGCATTTAAACAGTCCCTCACTACCTTCAAGTCCACACTCACTGCAGCAAAACAAACATACTTCTCATCTCTCATATCCTCCCTGTCTCACAACCCCAAATAACTATTCAACACCTTCAATTCTCTCCTCCGTCCCCCAGTGCCTCCTCCCTCTCCCCTTATTTCAGCCGAAGACTTTGCCTCATTCTTCAAGCAGAAGATTGACACCATCAGACAAAGCTTTTGCCTAAAGCCCCCAGAGCCCCTCCCCACACCTACTCAACCCTCCTCCTCCAAAACCACATTCTCCACCATTACAGAAGATCAACTTTTCTCTTTATTCTCCAAATCACACCTCACCGCCTTTAAACTTGACCCAATCCCGCCCCACCTCATCCCAAACCTTACCACTATCTTCATCCCACCCGTAGCCCACCTCTTCAACCTGTCACTAACAACTGGTGTCTTCCCCTCATGCTTCAAACATGCCTCAATAACACCAATCCTCAAAAAGCCCTCCCTTGACCCATCCTCTCTGTCTAGCTATCGCCCTATATCACTTCTCCCCTATGCCTCAAAACTACAGGAACAACACGTCCATTCTGAGCTGTTCTCCCACCTCTCCTCCTGCTCCCTCTTCGACAGACTACAATCTGATTTCCGACCGCACCATTCTACTGAAACTGCACTGACTAAAGTCACCAATGACCTACAAACCGCCAAATCTATGCAACACTACTCTGTCCTCCTCCTCCTAGACCTGTCATCTGCCTTCGACACAGTGGACAATTCCCTCTTACTACAAACTCTCCCATCTCTCGGCATCACAGACTTGGCCCTATCCTGGATCTACTCATACCTAACAGACAGGACATTCAGTATCTCTCACTCACAGACCACCTCCTCATCTCGCCCCCTATCTGTCGGTGTCCCCCAAGGTTCAGTTCTAGGACCCCTGCTCTTCTCCATCTACACCTTAGGCCTGGGACAGCTCATAGAGTCTCATAGCTTTCATTATCACCTCTGTGCTGATGACACACAGATCTACCTCTCTGGACCCGATATCACCTCCTTACTAAACAAAATCCCACAATGTCTGTCTGCTATTTCATCCTTCTTCTCTGCTAGATTTCTAAAACTTAACATGGACAAAACAGAATTCATCATCTTTCCGTCAATTCATTCGACCCCCCCAACTCACCTATCCATCATAGTCAATGGCTGCCCACTCTCCCCAGTCCCTCAGACTCGCTGCCTTGGGGTAACCCTGGACTCTGAACTCTTCTTCAAACCACATATCCAAGCCCTTTCCACTTCCTGCCGACTCCAACTCAAAAATATCTCCCGGATCCGCACATTCCTCAACCATGAATCTGCAAAAACACTAGTGCACGCCCTCATCATCTCCCGCCTTGACTACTGCAACCTCCTGCTCTGTGGCCTCCCTTCCAACACTCTCGCACCCCTCCAATCCATCTTAAACTCTGCTGCCCGACTAATCCACCTGTCCCCCCGCTATTCCCCGGCCTCTCCTCTCTGTCAATCTCTTCACTGGCTCCCCATTGCCCAGAGACTCCAGTTCAAAACCCTAACCATGACATACAAAGCCATTCACAACCTGTCTCCTCCATATGTCTCTGTCCTAGTCTCCCGCTACATACCCGCACGCAACCTCCGATCCTCACAAGATCTCCTTCTCTACTCCTCTCTAATCTCCTCCTCCCACAATCGCATACAAGATTTCTCCCGTGCTTCCCCCCTACTCTGGAACTCTCTACCCCAACACATCAAACTCTCGTCGACCGTGGAAACCTTCAAAAAGAGCCTGAAGACCCACCTCTTCCGACAAGCCTACAACCTGCAGTAACCACCACTCCACCAATACCGCTGCACGACCAGCTCTACCCTCACCTACTGTATCCTCACCCATCCCTTGTAGACTGTGAGCCCTCATGGGCAGGGTCCTCGCTCCTCCTGTACCAGTCGCCGTCACATTGTGTTCAAGATTATTGTAATAGTTCTTGTATGTATACCCCTTCTTGACATGTAAAGTGCCATGGAATAAATGGCGCTATAATAATAAATAATAATAATACTATTACCGCACTACATGTACTACTATAGTTGTAACATTTTGTCTAATTTAACGGTAACCCTCAATGTTATGTGTATCGAGGAAATGGTCCAGCCCTTTTTTGAAAGCTGTTATAGTGTCTGCCATCACTACCTCTTGTGGTAGGGAATTCCACAGTCTGACTGCTCTGACTGTAAAGAACCCTTTCCTGTTTAGGTGCCTTAAAAAATGGGAATATTCAAAATCAACTTTTAACCCACTTTATTCATTATTTACAGATATAAGAAACATGTAAGAGGTTTTAGTTGCATTAAAAAGCTTTGCAGGTTTTTTTGTTTTGTTTAACTATATAGATGTTCCATGAGAAGGCTCAATGGCTTCTGGAATGGGTACCCCTGGCATGGACTGGAATGACATTGGCATGGGTGTCTTCACGGGACTTTGATGAAATAGTCCTCCATTTGGCGATCTGGGTTTACAAATTATGGCGCCTATACTTACATCCAGCTCATAGGTGGATCTGCCGGCTCTGCCATCCTCAGGGTCTTAACAAAATGTACTTTTTAAGACTGCGGCTCTCATTTTACACTTACATCTGGAGGATGTGCAAGTCCACTAGCTGTAAGCTCTTGTGTTCTCCATAGGCCAAATTTTCCCTATTTAAAAAAAAAAAAAAAAAATCCGGCCTCCTGCCACCCCTTAATAGCCGGCCATCTCTCACCTTTTTCCCCACTCCTATGACAACACTGTCATAAATATGAGGAAATCCAACTGCCGGTAATGGTAAATTTATCATAGGCAAGTGCAAGATGTTAAAAAAAAAAAATCCGGCCTCCTGACACCCCTTAATAGCCGGCCATCACGCACCTCAGTATTTCATCATTGCCCAAGACAGCACCAAAAAATGCAGCTAAAATGAGCAGGAGGAAATCCTATTACCGGTCAGTGAAAAATATTTGGCACATGCCTATGATTGGAATAAAGCGCAGATATTAGTAACATTGTAACGTAGGTTGAAGAAAGCCCTCGGTCCATCAAGTTCAACTTTCCTCCCCCAATTGTACTCCCTACACTAACACTACACTAACTTACTAACTAACTGGCACTAGGCCTCACAAATGTATTATTATTATTATTATTATTATTACCTTTTTTATTATTGCTGCACTATAACAATTAAGAATGTACCCGTTTATAATTTAATTTTTTTAATTAATTTTATATTTTGTATTACTCTTGTGATTCTAATAATGGTATTACTAGAATCCCTATGCCTAAATCTGTTGATCCTGAAGAAGGCAAAAACCCCAGGACACATTCAGCCAATTTGCATCACGGGGAAAAATTCCTTCTTGACCCCAAGAAAAGGCAATCAGTCCTAGAACCCTGGATCAAACCTAATTATGTTATTACTAGTTACATATATAATATTACACTACTTATTGTACTACTGCAGTTATTATTTAATTTGTTTTTATTTTTATAAATGTGACTATTTGATATCGTTACTATTATTAACATCCTGCTATCTTATTACAGTATTATTCTAACTTTCCTATCACTACTAATACTGACCTATGCCTACATTGTTGATCCAGAAGAAGGCAAAAACCCCAGGACACCTTCAGCCAATTTGTGTCACAGGGGAAAAATTCCTTCTTGACCCCGAAAATAGGCGATCAGTCCTGGAACCCTGGATCAAACCTAATTATGATACTAATTATGTAATTACTATTATGGTATTAAATATACTTCTATAGGTGTAACATTTTGTCTAATTTAACTGTAACCCTCAATGTTATGTGTATCGAGGAAATCGTCCAGCCCTTTTTTGAAAGCTGTTATAGTGTCTGCCATCACTACTTATTGTGGTAGGGAATTCCACAGTCTGACTGCTCTGACTGTAAAGAACCCTTTCCTGTTTAGGTGCCTTAAAAAATGGGAATATTCAAAATACACTTTTAACCCACTTCATTCTGTTGTTATTTACAGATGTAAGAAAAATGTAAGAGGTTTTAGTTGCATTAAAAAGCTTTGCAGGTTTTTTTGTTTTGTTTAACTATATAGATGTTCCATGAGAAGGCTCAATGGCTTCTGGAATGGGTACCCCTGGCATGGACTGGAATGACATTGGCATGGGTGTCTTCACGGGACTTTGATGAAATAGTCCTCCATTCTTACCCCCAGCTCATAGGTGGATCTGCCGGCTCTGCCATCCTCAGGGTCTTAACAAAATGTACTTTTTAGGACTGCGGCTCTCATTTTACACTTACATCTGGAGGATGTGCAAGTCCACTAGCTGTAAGCTCTTGTGTTCTCCATAGGCCAAATTTTCCCTATTTAAAAAAAAAAAAAAAAAAAAATCCGGCCTCCTGCCACCCCTTAATAGCCGGCCATCTCTCACCTTTTTCCCCACTCCTATGACAACACTGTCATAAGTATGAGGAAATCCAACTGCCGGTAATGGTAAATTTATCATAGGCAAGTGCAAGATGTTGTTAAAAAAAAAAAATCCGGCCTCCTGCCACCCCTTAATAGCCGGCCATCACGCACCTCGGTATTTCATCGTTGCCCAAGACAGCACCAAAAAATGGAGCTAAAATGAGCAGGAGGAAATCCTATTACCGGTCAGTGAAAAATGTTTGGCACATGCCTATGATTGGAATAAAGCGCAGATATTATGGCGCTTATTCTTACCGCCAGCCAATAGGTGGATCTGCTGGCTCCGTCATTCTCTGTGTCTTCATTCGGGGTCCCTCGACGTCTCCATGGTCACCTTCATTCTTGCAGCGTTTGTTCCAGTGATGTCCAGTCTTCTGATTTTCAGTCTTCCGGAGGCTCAGGTGGGCCGCTCGCTCTGATGACTATAGAGCTGGGGTCTGCTCAAGGGTTTCCAAGTTGACAAATGAAAATCCCTCAAACAATGCCTGGTCCTTTGTTGATATAGGTGCTGTGGCCTCTGCTGCTTCTAGTTTCTCCAGATGGAATGGTTTATGACGACGGGGAGGCTCAGATGGCTATAAAGGAAAAAAGGAATTATAACATTAAAATTATGACTTTATATCAGAGTCTCCGTTAAAAACAAGTTGTGTTGATTGAAAACTAGTAAAAGAATAGACACAAAGATTTTAATACTAAGAAACCATATCTGCTCATATTCTTACTACAGGGACGTATGGTGGAGGCAGTTTCAGGGCTTCCACAGAGACCCAGTCGATACGCTGAAAAAACCTGTGCTTTCTGATGTTACCGTTGGCTCCTAAGCGACTGGCAGGATCTTTCTGAAGGAGCTAATAAAGATAAAACCAAAATCCATGAATGTAAACTGGAGAGAAAATGATGACTACTATGCAGAGATGAGCAAATCCACTTGATGCAAACTGAATTTGTGTTGACTTTTTGTGAATCTGCTGAACCCGGTGAATTTCAACAATTTGTGATTTGCTTCTTGGGAATCACCTAAAATAATTGCAGCCAATTTTCATACAGTATTACTAAAAATTACATCAGTCAGAGAAGACTTATGGGACCTCTGATGTAAGCCGTCCAGGCTTCACCATAATGCTTTAAGGTGTCACATCACATGTTATAGCACAATCAGGAGGGACTATCATAGCCTGTATGAAAGCCAAAGCAATGAATGTAGGAGTCATTTTGTGGTGAATCTGGATAGGGAGAGCACATCAGAGCTTAGCAGTAGAGATTGAGAGAGAAAGACATAAAACAGTAAAAGACTGCACAGATAGTATGTGACAGCACAGCAGTAAAGAACGGTTACCACAAGTTTACCCATTTATGTTGAGTACTTGCGATTTTAACATTTTTGGGAAAAAATTGGAACAAGCTGGTTAATTTGAATTTCAAAAGGTTTGCTCATCTCTACAACTATAACATTGTAAACATCATAGTACTAATGACTGTTAAGACAACTGACCTGTTTAATGATGTTCCTGATGCCGGAGGATTTATCGTTGAGTGTCTGATGGTAGGCGCACTCATCGGTAACCATTTCTTTTAAGATGACACCAAAAGAATACCAGTCTACTCCGGCGTTATACTCCTTCCCAGCCAAAATCTACATAAAGAAGAAGAAAATAGATAAAGAGTTGGTCAAAAAGTTCCATATCTTCAGTGTAACAAAGTTCTCAGCATAATAATTGTAAGACTATGTAATATAGTGAGAGTGGATGATTCCTCTGGTTGTGGCATCACTTGAATATTATGATTACTACACTAATGACTGAAAGGAGCCATGCTGCTCTTCTGAGCTCCAGAACCTTTGTTGGCTGACTTGTAGCTCTTTGGGTCTCTAATGCTGGCAAAACATATAGCATGATCATGTATTGTGGCCGGACTCACAGATTCCGGAGAGATCATCTAATGTGTATGGAGACATCCCAATTCAGCTCAAACACTGGATGCTGAATTTCAGTGCCCGATCCTTTGTGTCTGGCATGGTCATACTCCCCCCTCCCATTCAGAATGCATGTACACTCAGCTGAGCCAAGCTGCCTATCTAATGTGCATGGCATGCCAGATGTCAATGTCAGAATGTCCCATTTACTGTAATGGACATTTGTTGGATTATGTGTGTGATCCAGGCAGACATACAATTATAGTATGAAAAAAAGAGAAAATCCTTGTTCTTCTCACCTCAGGAGCCATGTAACCGGCAGTTCCAGCGTATCCAGTGGCTGTTCGGTCTCCATGCATGTTGTCAATTGCGAGACCGAAATCTGTGATCTTAATATGGCCCGTTTCAGCCACCAAGATGTTCTCGGGCTTGAGGTCTCTGTGGATGACGCCCTTTGAGTGGAGATGTTGGATTCCACAGACGAGTTCAGCGGCATAGAATCTGACAGAGAGACAAGAAATTAGTGACTGTCTACAGAAATACAAGAAATCCTGCCCTATCCATAGTGTAATAAAGTGGCCGGTCAGGATTCTGTCCAGGTTCTGATGACTAATATATTGCTTTAGTCTAATCCATATTGCCATCAAAGAGCAATCAATACTGATGACAGAACTGCTGTTTATATATACTGTATATTTCTATTCGTGTATACTTACATTAAAAAAAACTTTACCTTGCACTGGGGATGTCAAGCTGCCCCTTCATCAGTAAGTAGCTGTAAAAGTCCCCGCAGCTCACGTATTCCAGACCAAGGAGCAAATGCAGCTGTTGTACAGAGCAGAGATATAGGTGAATTGCCAGATTATTACAGTACCTACACATCTACTACAGAATAGGACAGAATAACTATAGGCTACATGGTAAATGCCTGTCTGATTGTCCAGATACAAACATAGAGACATAACTATAGTAGGTACATGTGTTGCAGTCGCACTTAGCCCTGGAGCCTATGGGGCCAAAATATCCTTTTGGCCCATAAGAGAACACCAGTACTATTAAAGATCTGTAATGGTTGGGGGCCATGTTGGAAATTTTTCATTGGGGCTGTAATGCAGCGGCTTGCGGCATTACTGTAATGGTCCAGGGTGTGTTTTGGCCGACCATGTACCTCCCGAGGTGACTGATCACATGACTGTGACATCGCACAGGTCCTGTGCATACAGAAGGTCTGATCACATGACTGTGACATCAGCACAGGTCCTGTGTGTGCACTAGAGGATATATAAACCCTGGTAGATTTGAGACAGGTGTGAAAGGCGTGAGGCCTGTTCCCGTGTGTGGGACACCGTTAGCCTGGAGAGGCTTAGTGAGGCCTAGTGAAGCCTGAAAGGCAGAGGCTGGATCCTTACATGTAAGCGATACCAGTAGCCTTGGAGGGCCAGAATCTTGGAAGGCAAGAGTCCTGGAAGGCAGAGGCTGGATGTTAGGTGAGAAAACATACCAGTAGCCTTTGAAGGAACGAGGGCTGGAGACCCCCATCTGGGAAGCCCTAAAGCCACAGTGGTGGCAGAACAAATCTGACTGAAGCAGCTAAAACCGGGCAAAGGTAAAGCACTGCATTATATGGACGTTGATATAAGTGACTTTGCTGATGGCTGTAACTGGAGCCAAGTGGGCCTGTCTGCCACTTGAAAGGCTCCTGGACATTATATGTGTATGTCGGCGAGCCACTGAGTTGGACTCGGTGATAAGCAGTAGTGAAGTGTAATAAACTGCTGGATTGTGAAATCCTGGAAAACGTGGCTGGTGTGCTTTAATTGACCCGATGCAGTGAGTGTCCCCCAGCATGATGACTAGCGCTGCCTTACAGGGCCTATAAACTTCAAGCAACACCACTATACACATATACACATACAGTATATACTCACACACATGCACATGTACTGTATGTACACACCAATGTGTAAGTGTGTCTATATACAGGGTCGGACTGGGGCACCGGGACACCGGAGAATTCTCCGGTGGGCCCGGGTCCTCAGCGGGCCCCCGAGCAGGACACACGGGTGCCCCTGGTTAACATGGCCGCTGGTGCTCCGCACTGCAAGGGCCTGGAGGGTCAGGGGGGCCCTTGCAGTGCGGCTGAGGAAGGCAATCTGGCCTGCTTCTCGGTCCCATGGGCAGATTGCCCTCATCCTGTGCGGCAGGCAAGGAGCGATCCCTCCAGCTCCACTGCCGACAGGAGGAAAATGGCAGCGTAGCTGCAGGGATCCGTCCTCACCTCTGCTTTCTGCCCGGCGTTTCCTCCCTCACACAGGCTCACGCTGCTTGATGACGTCATCATGCAGCATGGACCTGTGTCAGGGAGAAAGATGCCGGGCAGGAAGCAGAGGACAGTGCTGCGGGGGAGCGCGCTGAGAGATAAGTTTTGGGTTTTTTTGAGGGAGAGCAATGGTGATTGAGGAGGTGGGGGGAGATATGACATGGTGGGGGATATATGGCATGGCAATGGGGGAGGTGGGGGGAGATATGCATGGCATGGTGATGGAGGAGGTAGGGGGAGATATGACATGGCATTAGTGATAGAGGAGGTGGGGGAGATATGGCAATGATGGTGGAGCAGGTGGGGGGAGAAATGGCAATGATGATGGAGTAGGAGGGGGGAGATATGGCAATGATGACGGAGCCGGTTGGGGGAGATATGGCAATGATGACAGAGCAAGTGGGGGAGATATGGCAATGATGACGGAGCAGGTGGGGGGAGATATGGCAATGATGGAGGTGGTGGGGGGAGATATGGCAATGATGATGGAGGTGGTGGGGGGAGATATGGCAATGATGGAGAAGGTGGGGGAGATATGACAATGTTGGAGAAGGTGGGGTAGAGCAATGATTGGGATGGGGAAGAGCAATTATGGAGGTAGGAGAGAGAAATGATGGGGAATTATTTGGACGCTATTTGCTGTTAATATCTGGTCTGGTCATGGCATGGTGGTATTTCTCCCTTGTATGTAGTAATATTCGGTCACTATGGGGTGGTAATATCTGGTCTGATCAAGGTGTGGTGATATTTCTACCTTGTATGTAGTATTATTCGGTCACTATGTGGTGGTAATATGCGGTCTGGTCATGGTTTAGTGGTATTTCTCCCTTGTATGTGGTATTATTCGGTCACTATGTGGTGGTAATATGTGGTCTGGTCATGGTGTGGTGGTATTTCTCCCTTGTATGTAGTATTATTTGGTCACTATGTGGTGGTAATATGTAGTCCAGTCATGGTGTGGCAGTATTTCTCCCTTGTATGTGGTACTGTTTGTGTTGGTACAGTGGATTGTGTTGTGTATGGCAGTCATCTGTTCTCTCTGATATTAATTAGGAGAAGATTCTTTGTTTCCATTAGTGATTAATTAAATACTTGGAACAAGATGCACTTACAGGGGTTCTCCGATGAAAACAAGTAATCACCTCTCCACAGGATAAGTGATAAGTTATTGATTAGTGGGGGTCTGAATGCTGGAACCTGCACCGATTGGTAGAATGTGGAGCTTTTATCCCCATTAGACTGGAGCTCATGTGCGACTTGACCACTGATCCATTCATTCCCTCAGTGGCTGTTCTTGTTTTTTTTCTGGAAACCCCAAAGAGAATGAAGGGAGCTGCAGTCAGACGTCCCACCTGCTGCTGCATTTTAAAATGGGGATAAGTGTCCTGACAGGGATAAAACTTCCCCATTCTTCTGATCGGTGCGGTTTCCAATGTTCGGACCCAAACGATCAGTCAGTTATCACCTATCCCGTGGAGCCCTTGGATCGGTGATAACTTGTTTTAACCAAAGAACATTGTACATCCTAGTTATAGCATGTGCACAGTAGATGTGCAGGAGCCGCCTGTGATTTACAGCAGACGCTCCACTATAACGGGGATATCGGCTATCAGGTATTTACATATAGCTGTAAGGTGGGCCCTGAGGATCAATTCCTCCTGTGGGCCCCAGACACCCCAGTCCGACACTATATATATATATATATATATATATATATATATATATATATATATATATATACTGTATATATATATATATATATATATATATATACGAGAGTTGCCATTAAAATGGTATTGGTTGTATATCTCATACTTATGTTCAAAGATATATTGACCTCTAGAACCATGCCACTACTACAAGCCCAACAGGCACATGCTCACTGGGCTGCAGCCCTCACCTACATTGTGGGCCATCGGCCGTGGTTTTGCAGCTGCTGGCCTTTTAATATTTTTTCATGTCCATGTCGTGTGTACCCGCCCATGCGCGCCCATGCACGACGCACACGCACAGCGTTCAGTACACCGCAGTGGCGTACTCTTTGCCAGGCCTAGTGCCAGATAGTGTTATCAGGATGTTCTTGGTAGGAGGGGCTACCGCTCTCTGCGCGCCGGCTCCTTACTTTCCTGCAGGCTCATCTTCAAGCTCTGGGAGGGCTGCATGCTACACTGATTCATCTCCAGGCTATGAATGAGTTAACAAGCAGAGGCCATGTAATGTATGTACATCAGCCCTAGTGTATCCTATGTGATGTACATACTGTACATCAGCACCTGTATATCCTATATGATGTATATACATCAGCCCCAGTGTATCCTATACGATGTATATACTGTACATTAGCTCCAGTATCTCTTATATGATATATATACATCAGCCCTAGTGTATCCTATACGATGTATATACATCAGCCCCAGTGTATCCTATATGATGTATATACTCTACATTAGCACCCGTATATCCTTTAAGATGTACTATATATACATCAGCCCTAGTGTATCCTATATGATGTATATACATCAGCCCCAGTGTATCCTATATGATGTATATACTCTACATTAGCACCCGTATATCCTTTAAGATGTACTATATATACATCAGCCCTAGTGTATCCTATATGATATATATACATCAGCATGTCACAAGGAGGTTTTCTCTAACATCATAAACTGTGATGGCGGCGTCCAAGTCTGTGGATTCCACAGATTCATATACTGCTCCTTGTAACTCCATTGATAGCTATGGTCAGTGCAGGGTGACTTGGGCATCGACTCTTAGAGCTGCAGCTCCTTGGCAGGTGAGCAGTTAGTCTTTGCCGGGCTGAGGTTGTTGACTGCCTTTGATCACATGCTAGAGGAGAACCAGTCGTGTCTGCTGTTTCTCCATTTAAGCCGGCTGTGCTTTGCTGGCAATGCCAGTATCGTTTTTCTCTATCCTGTTCTGGAAAGGTGAACACATACTGGTTTAGTGGTTATTGCTAAAGTTGTTGCAAGCGTTGTTTGGTAACCCTTTCCTTTTTCCCTAGGTGTCTTTATATTACTTTGTTGCCTCTCGGGTTTTAGACTTTATATTCCTTTGTGTATTTCCCTGAGAGCGTGTTGTGTGACTGTGCTTCAGTTCTGTCCTATCTTGTTTTGTTTTCCCCCCATACACTGTACAAACTAGTGCTGCTTAGGAGCATAGTAAGGAACGAGGCTCGGGCATCTCCACATTCAGGAGTAATCCTGGGAACAGAAATAGCTAGGGACCCCGAGCCTGAGGGTCAGAATAGGAGCACACTTGCTATCTCACAGTCACACCATGACACAGCCCCAGTGTATTCTATATGATGTATATATATCGGCCCCATCATTTCCTATATGATCTATGTACATTGCTCCCAAGGTATCCTATAGAGATGCATATACACTGGCACAAGCGTATCCTATATGATGTATATACATAGTCTCCAGCATATCCTATGTAATGTATGTACATCATCACCAGTGTATCCTACATGACGTATATACATCAGCCCCAGTGTATCTTATATTATGTATACTGATCAGCCCCAGCATCCTATATGATGTACAGGTGCATCTCACTAAATTAGAATATCATCAAAAGTTAATTTATTTCAGTTCTTCAATGCAAAAAGTGAAATTCATATATTATATAGAGTCATTACACACAGAGTGATCTATTTCAAGTGTTTATTTCTGTTAATGTTGATGATTATAGCTTACAGCCAATGAACAAAAGTCATTATCTCAGTAAATTAGAATACTTTACAGCAACAACAGCTTGAAAAATGTTTTTAAAATCCGAAATGTTGGCCTACTGAAATGTATGTTCATTAAATGCACTCAATACTTGGTCGGGGCTCCTTTTGCATCAATTACTGCATCAATGCGGCAATGTGGCATGGAGGCGATCAGCCTGTGGCCCTGCTGAGGTGTTATGGAAGCGCAGATTGCTTTGATAGCAGCCATCAGCTTGTCTGCATTGTTGGGTCTGGTGTCTCTCATCTTCCTCTTGACAATACCCGATAGATTCTCTGGCCAATCAAGCTCAGTGATACTGTTGTTTTTAAACCAGGTATTGGTATTTTTGGCAGTGTGGACAGGTGCCAAGTAGTCGGCGAAAGGGTTAATAGAACATACTCGCTCAACACTAGTGTCAAGTCCTGCTGGAGAATGAAATTTCCATCTCCAAAAAGCTTGTCGGCAGAGGGAAGCATGAAGTGCTCTAAAATGTCCTGGTAGATGGCTGCGCTGACTTTGGTCTTGATAAAACACAGTGGACCTACACCAGCAGATGACATGGCTCCCCAAACCATCACCGATTGTGGAAACTTCACACTAGACCTCAAGCAGCTTGGATTGTGGCCTCTCCACTCTTCCTCCAGACTCTGGGACCTTGATTTCCAAATGAAAATTGGAACTCTGGGACCTTGTGGAGTGTGTCAATGACTGCCTTCTGGACATCTGTCATGTCAGCAGTCTTCCCTATGATTGTGGAGCCTTCTGAAACAGACTAAGGGACCTTTTAAATGCTTAGGAAGCCTTTGCATGTGTTTTTTTGTTAATTATTTTAATTCACTGAGATAATGGCTTTTGTGTTTTCATTGGCTGTAAGCCATAATCATCAACATTAACAGAAATAAACACGTGAAATAGATCACTCTGTTTGTAATGACTCTATATAATATACTAGATGGTGGCCTGATTCTAACGCATCGGGTATTCTAGAATATGTCTCCCGACAGTGGCGTACTTATTTTAAATCTGCCGCCAATTGGCCGGAGACCGTGTTTAAATTTGGCGCCACAATCGCAGATTGGTCGCCGCGGGCGGCCGCGAGCAATCAGCAGAGCGGTGTTTAAATTTGGCGCTGAAATAGCTGATTGGTCGCGGCCGGTGGCTGCGACCAATCAGCGAACCGTGTTAGTGAGGACCGGGGAGCATCCACCTGCCTTATAATGCCCCATGCAGGTTGTCACTTCCCCCTCCCCCATATAATGCCCCATGCAGGATGTCACATCGCCCCCTCCCTTATAATGCCCCATGCAGGATGTCACCCCCCCTCCCTTATAATGCCCCATGCAGGATGTCACATCGCCCCCTCCCTTATAATGCCCCATGCAGGATGTCACCCCCCCTCCCTTATAATGCCCCATGCAGGATGTCACTCCCCCCCATATAATGCCCCATGCAGGATGTCACATCCCCCCCTCCCTTATAATGCCCCAAGAAGGATGTCACATCCCCCCCATATAATGGCCCATGCAGGATAATGCCCCATGCAGGATGTCACATCCCCCCTCCCTTATAATGCCCCTTGCAGGATGTCACATCCCCCCTGTATAATGCCCCATGCAGGATGTCACATCCCCCCCTTCTTTATAATGCCCCATGCAGGAAGTCACATCCCCCCTTCTTTATAATGCCCCATGCAGGAAGTCACATCCCTCCTATAGAATGCCCCATGCAGGAAGTCACATCCCCCCTATATAATGCCCCATGGAGGAAGTCACATCCCCTCCATAGTGCCCCATGCAGGATGTCACATTCCCCCCACCCTTATAATGCCCCATGCAGGATGTCACTCCCCCCCCACCATATAAATGCCCCATGCAGGATGTCACCACCCCCCTTATAATGCCCCATGGAGGAAGTCTCATCCCCCCTCCCTTATAATGCACCATGCAGGAAGTGACATCCCCCCTATATAATGCCCCATGGAGGAAGTCACATCCCCCCCATAGTGCCCCATGCAGGATGTCACATCCCCCCCTCCCTTATAATGCCCCATGCAGGAAGTCACATCCCCCCTATATAATACCCCATGCAGGATGTCACATCCCCCCATAGTGGCCCATGCAGGATGTCACACCCCCCCCTCGCTTTTAATGGCCCCTCCACGATGTCACACCCCCCCACCCCACGATTTAATGCCCTATGCCCCCATACAATAAAAAAAAATCCAATACTCACCTCAATTCTCAGCTGCTGCTCCGGACTCCAGCGTAGCCGGCATCTTCCCGCTGCGCTCTGTGACCGCTCAGGAGAGAGTGCAGTGTAAAGACGTCACCGAGCCCTCTGACCTGAGACGTCACAGAGCGGCAGTGGAAGACACAGGAGCTGCTGCGGAGGCACAGGGAGGGGTAAGTATGGCGCCGGGTGCTGGGGCCCTGAGCAAGCGGGA
The DNA here is from genome assembly GCF_046119375.1 of Phyllobates terribilis. Classification (NCBI taxonomy): domain Eukaryota; kingdom Metazoa; phylum Chordata; class Amphibia; order Anura; family Dendrobatidae; genus Phyllobates; species Phyllobates terribilis. The sequence continues at coordinate 1,340,094 of NW_027363063.1, read as the reverse complement.
GGAGGGGAGGGGGGGAGAGGGGAGAGGAGCGGAGAGGGGAGGGGAGGAGAGGGGAGGGGGGGCGTCACACTTGCCGTCGGGAGATAAGCGGCCGTAGTCGCTGATCTCCTGACGGTAGCCGCATGGAGGTCAGCGGCGCCTCGGGTCAGGGAACTTATGCTGCGAGCAGCCGGCTGCATCTCCCAGCTGCATCGCCGCTGACCTCCGTGCTGATTGGCCGCACCAGACCAATCAGCGACGCGGGATTTCCTGAACAGAAGGACAGACAGATTGACAGACGGGATAAGACAATTATATTAATGACTCTATATAATATATGAGTTTCACTTTTTGTATTGAAGAACTGAAATAAATTAACTTCTTGATGATATTATAATTTAGTGAGATGCACCTATATATACATCGGCCCCAGTGTATCCCATGTGATGTATATACATCGTCCCCAACGTATCCTATGTGATGTATATACATTGTCCCCAACGTATCCTATATGATGTATATACACAGGGGTGGATTAAGAGTAGCCAGGGCCCCGGGCAGTTTAAAAGGTGTGGCCCCCCCCCGCAGGTACCGGATGTATCACGTGAGTGACATGTCACATGATCCCCTTTGATAGATCATGTGATTGGACATGTGATCAACACACAGATGTTCTGATCACATCTATAGACAGAGAATGAGGAAAAAAAATTTCCATAACATAGCACTATATATAGTAGATCAGGGTGGCAGATTAATTTTCCCGAGGGGCCACATGAGAGATCGTGACTGTTATGGAGGCCAATCCAATAGGCTGAAATTAATTCTGCTCCATATTAATATTAACAAAATAATTTAAAAAAATTATATTAATTGTATGACTTAATATTGAGCAGAATTAAGTATGCTGACATCCCTCTATATACAGTATGAGCCCCCGCATAGCTCCGTAGATACAGTATGAGCGCCCGCATAGCTCCCTAGATACAGTATGAGCCCCCGCATAGCCCCTCTATATACAGTATGAGCCCCCACATAGCCTCCTATATACAGTATGAGCCCCGCATAGCTCCCTAGATACAGTATGAGCCCCTGCAGAGCCCTGTACATAAAGTATGAGCCCCCACACAGCCCCCTACATACAGTATGAGCCCCCACATAGCCCTGTACATAAAGTATGAGCCCACACACTGCCACCTATGACGCGCCCCTGGGCCTTCTGTGTCGTGCGGCATCGCGTGCACGGGGGCTTACCCGGAGCCGGATCAGATGGGGGTAGTAGTCTCGTGGCGGTGACCCGGTCCGTGCCCAGGGAGTCAAACTAAGTGGCGAGTCTATTAGCAGTAGATGTTGGATGACTACGCCACCCGTTGAATGCAGCTTTGGAGCTGCCGCTGCAGGGCAGACCGCTGAGGCCGGTGGAAGGATGGTGCAGCGGGGATGGTATAACCCCCAACGGGAGGGGTATGGCCTCAGGGCAGCCGACGTGGATGATGGGGGTAGCAGGAACCACTCCGAGACGGTACGGTGTAGTTCAGGGTCTTTACTGGTGACAAAGATAGACCCTCCCGGAGTACTGGCTAGCAATTGGGGCCTGGTCAGTCCTTGAGCAGATGGGATCTCCCCTGGCCAGGCGGAGTTGTAGGCCTCCCAAACTAACTGTACTCTTCTGGCTACCTTGCTAGAGGCGGGTATAAGTAGCCCACGTCCCTGAGTGTACCGTGTGGTGCTCACCCGTATGGCCGGTGACTCGGGGCCTTCTAGTAGCTTCCGCTCCACGACGGCGGTGCTGGTCCCATGCGTGTGACCGTGCCTTCGGGTTTCTTGGCCAGAGGACCTGAAATCCCCTGCCTGACGGATTCTGCTGCTGGGTAGGAGTTAGTCCCCACAGCCTCGGACTCTGGGTCCGGTAAGAAATCTTCTCAGTCAGGGCGAGCTCTGCAGCTGCCAGCCCCTGACTCCTTGTAACACTGCTCCCACAGAGCTCCTGTTGTTTCTTCCCATAGCTGCTTCTGTTCTCTGTCTCTACTTCTGGCATGGCCCAGGAGCTGGGCCCAGCCGGAGCCACAGCTCCCTGTCAGCCCTCCTGGCTGCACTCTCCCTCTGAACTCCCTAACCCTGCCTCAGCCCCAGGTTTATATAGGGGAAGTTCTTCCCCTCCCAGGACTGGGCAGGAGGTGTGGCATGCATAGGATCCCTGACCAAGAGACCTCCCACCTGCTCTCAGACATAACATTGCTGTTACTGTGGAAACCAGACCCCTGGGGTGCCACATTCCCCCCTAGTGAAATTTAGTACTCCGGGACTAAACATATTTTTAGACATAACAAGGTATAAACAATAATAGTACAATAAGAAAAACATATAAAGATGGTCACGGCGTGTCCGCAACCGGGTGCAGTTTTTGAAGAAAAGCAAGGTGTCCATTTCACCAAAACAGGGAGACGTAACCAGGTAGGGGTCTGTCCTGCCCCGAGTCCTTAACAGTCTTTAGTCCATTCCTAGGTTACGCTCCAACCATGTGCAAGGATTCCCGGTAAATCCACCAAGGACTCCTATAAATAACTAGAAACACATAATTATTTACAGGATATGGCCGCTCTCAGTCCTCGGCCAGTGGGGATAAGGAATGGCTGTTCACAGTCCTCAGCCTGTTAAGGGATAGGGACACATGGGTAACAGTTCACTAGTCCCAACGGGGACCATATTTTAATTAGCAGCAGTTCTTGTACCCTTACGGGTAACTATTTACAGCTCTTTATTCACGCTACTTCCCTTCAGTAGCTATGTCCTCTTTGTGCTCCCTCCTGAGGGTAGTCCTCAGACCCGTCCGGGTCCTCTTGGCTTTCCTCGTATTGGTAGTACTGCAGCTCCTCCTCGGTTAGCTGGGTTAGTATCTCTGCGACAGTCCTCCTCCCAGGTGGCCAGGACTTTACCTCCCTTTGGGCTGCCCCGGTTAATTGGGCCACCAGGATGCTCACTTTTTGCTCCTCTGTGAGGGGATACACCTGGAAGAGGCTATCCAGCTTTTCTCTAAAGTCATGCAGGGTATGTGACTCCCCTGAGTACTGGGGTAGCCAGGCTGCCCCCGAGATATAGGGCATGGTGAAAGGCATGACCGCAACAGCGGTGGCGCTGGCGGGGGTTGAAGCGGTGAAGCTCTCCTCCGTATCCGATATCCTTCTCCCCCCTAGTGGACCGTGGCCTACCTTGCGATGATCCTCTTCCGTAGGCCGCGGCTCCGCAGTGGATCGTCAGGGTTGAGGACCTTCCGTCGCGCTCCTGTGACGTCGGCGTCTGCTGGGCTCCTTCCAGGACCTTACGCAACGTCCGGACGTGAGGCGGGGCTTCAGTTCTCGCGCGCTTTCGGAGTCCACGCCCCTCTTCTTCCCGCGCGGCGTCCTCAAGATGGCGTCCAACGGCGGGAAAACTCCACGGAAGGCGGGAAGAAGGCTGAAAATGGCGCCGGATGGCGGGAATCTTCACCGATGGCGGGAAGAAGGCTGAAGATGGCGCCGGATGGCGGGAATCTTCACCACTGGTAAGTTTGAACAGTCTTTTTCAGGCACGCAGTACCCGGTGGTTGCGGGCACGAAATCCTGCCGACTACGCCAAAAGTTGACGCGCCCCTGGGCCTTCTGTGTCGTGCGGCATCGCGTGCACAGGGGCTTACCCGGAGCCGGATCAGATGGGGGTAGTAGTCTCGTGGCGGTGACCCGGTCCGTGCCCAGGGAGTCAAACTAAGTGGCGAGTCTATTAGCAGTAGATGTTGGATGACTACGCCACCCGTTGAATGCAGCTTTGGAGCTGCCGCTGCAGGGCAGACCGCTGAGGCCGGTGGAAAGATGGTGCAGCGGGGATGGTATAACCCCCAACGGGAGGGGTATGGCCTCAGGGCAGCCGACGTGGATGATGGGGGTAGCAGGAACCACTCCGAGACGGTACGGTGTAGTTCAGGGTCTTTACTGGTGACAAAGATAGACCCTCCCGGAGTACTGGCTAGCAATTGGGGCCTGGTCAGTCCTTGAGCAGATGGGATCTCCCCTGGCCAGGCGGAGTTGTAGGCCTCCCAAACTAACTGTACTCTTCTGGCTACCTTGCTAGAGGCGGGTATAAGTAGCCCACGTCCCTGAGTGTACCGTGTGGTGCTCACCCGTATGGCCGGTGACTCGGGGCCTTCTAGTAGCTTCCGCTCCACGACGGCGGTGCTGGTCCCATGCGTGTGACCGTGCCTTCGGGTTTCTTGGCCAGAGGACCTGAAATCCCCTGCCTGACGGATTCTGCTGCTGGGTAGGAGTTAGTCCCCACAGCCTCGGACTCCGGGTCCGGTAAGAAATCTTCTCAGTCAGGGCGAGCTCTGCAGCTGCCAGCCCCTGACTCCTTGTAACACTGCTCCCACAGAGCTCCTGTTGTTTCTTCCCATAGCTGCTTCTCTTCTCTGTCTCTACTTCTGGCATGGCTCAGGAGCTGGGCCCAGCCGGAGCCACAGCTCCCTGTCAGCCCTCCTGGCTGCACTCTCCCTCTGAACTCCCTAACCCTGCCTCAGCCCCAGGTTTATATAGGGGAAGTTCTTCCCCTCCCAGGACTGGGCAGGAGGTGTGGCATGCATAGGATCCCTGACCAAGAGACCTCCCACCTGCTCTCAGACATAACATTGCTGTTACTGTGGAAACCAGACCCCTGGGGTGCCACACCTACATACAGTATGAGCCCCTACATAGTTATTTAGATACAAAATGAGTCTGCACATAGCCCCTATATACAGTATGAGCCCGCACATAGCTCCTTATATACAATATGAGCCTGCACATAGCTCCCTATATACAGTGTGAGCCCGCACATAGCTCCTTATATACAATATGAGCCCGCACATAGCTCCCTATATACAGTATGAGCCCGCACATAGCTCCCTATATACAGTATGAGCCCGCACATAGCGGTCTAGATACAGTATGAGCCCCCGCAGAGCCCTGTACATATAGTATGAGCCCCCACACCCCCCCTACATACAGTATGAGCCCCCGCATAGCCCTGTACATACAGTATGAGCCCACACACTGCCACCTACATACAGTATGAGCCCCTACATAGTTACTTAGATACAATGAGTCTGCACATAGCCCCTATATACAGTATGAGCCCGCACATAGCTTCCTATATACAATATGAGCCCGCACATAGCTCCCTATATAAAGTATGAGCCCGCACATAGCTCCCTATATACAGTATGAGCCCGCACATAGCTCCCTATATACAGTATGAGCCCGCACATAGCTCCCTTCTCTCATCGACTGTCGGTTCCGCAGCAAGCTCAGAGAATGGTCGACTCCCACTCTGGGGGCGGCAAATTGCAGCTGCCTGGGAGACAACTCTGACCACCGCATGAGGTGGCCCGAAGGCACCCCCCCTGACGGCTGTACCCAGGTCACATGCCCCTCCTCTTCCCCTAGGTACGGCCCTGTAGCATCTATATGAGAGTACATGACTATCTATAATATAATCAGGGATGTGTCCGTCTGTCCGAAGCCTCTATAGACTGTGCACGCAATGCGCCTGCACAGTCTGGCCGGAGACAGAAGAACACATCAGATGTTACAGGTGACAGGGAGGAGGACGAGGATAAAGGATTGTAATGACGGAGATCACGGGGTGCGTAAACGTTAATTTCATACTGCCATCTTCGGCACCATTAGGACACATACCTTGATGTCCGGCGAGGTTGGAGGAGTGTGGCGTTGTGGTTCATGCATGCGCAGGTGCGAACTCTGGCGCCACACTCCTCCAGCCTTGCCGGTGTTCGAGGATGCGCTGCAAGCGAGAGGGGAAAAGGTGAGTAGGAGTGTTGTTTTTTTTTTTGTATGGATGGAAGAACATCAGAGCAGGCAAGATGGGGGAACATATACCAGGATGGGGGATAAGGATGGGGAGGGAGCATATACCAGGATGGGGAGGGAGCATATACCAGGATGGGGGAGCATTTGGTTTTAGTAATGGGGTCTGGCCCGGCGCCGGTTCAGTCTTTACTTTCAGTATATAGAGCAACCCCTGTAATCCTGGCCCTGACTGACAGCCGGTCTCAATGTAGAGTCAGTGTCAGTCAGGGCCGGGGGCTCGGTTGCAGAGGACGCTCTGTATACTGAGAGTGGTGACCGAACCGGCACTGCCCTCATGACTGAAACCGAATGCTGGCGAGGAGAATAAAGAGCATTTTCTCCCCACTGCATTCAGCTACTGGGCAGTATAAAAACGCTGTTTACCTGAACGCAGGTTAATAGCGTTATTTCCGATGAAAGGAACCCTTTAATTTTTTAGCACATTACTTCAATAAAATGGTGCCGGAGTCAGTGCATGCGCTTACCACGCTATCCAGCGCCATTTTATTGAAGTGTTTATGAGAATTCGCAGACACAGTGTCTTAAAAAAAATGGCGCCAGAAATGTACCACTAAAAATGCTTGTGACCCGGGTGTAAAACGGGTTCAATAGCTAGTATAATATACTGTGATACAGACATTAGATGTTATACTATACACATTGTTATATCCCATCTGATGTCTGTACCACAGTATACCATACACTAATCTGTTTACTGGATGTGACATTTTGTACAGGGATATACACTGGACTGATCACACCTGCCTACAGGACCTCACATATCATATATGGATCAGTACAGTATGTGATGTCCTGCAGGTTCAGGGTTGATCAGTCAGTGCAGGATCCTCTATGCAATGTCTGTGGTCGCTCTGCTGGGGCTCAGTGGGATTTATTACAGGACTCTGAATTTTCCTGCAGATCTGGTGATGCTGGAGCCAATGACCCAGAGTGACCTGACCTGCAGCAACGATGAAAGTCCTGCAATAACTTATACAGAGCCCTATCAGAGCGGCCGCTGAACTGACACTATGGAATCTTATGCAAACTCATCAGGAGGGGAGCAGCATCCTGCAGCCCCCTCCTCACTCCAGACATCCTCTCCGGACCTCATATTTACAGCCATTCACTAACCTGATCCACCAGCTCCTCTCCCGCAGGATAAAGAAGCTCCAAGCGCTGCTGTATGATGTCAGTCCTGGAGACACAGCACACAGCGCACAGGGTGCATGTCTGCCTCCCTGTGATGTGGCCGGCGTCTAAAAGGTACAGTGCGGTCCCCCTGCCAAACCTGCCCCTGCCTCCGCACAAAACATTATAATGAGGGCAATGTGGCCATGGGTCCCCCTGAAGCCTCGGGCCCCGGGCGGTAGCCCAAATTGCCCTCATTATAATTTTATATACATCGTTCCCAGCGTATCCCATGTGATGTATATACATCGTTCCCAGCATATCCCATCTGATGTATATACATCGGCCCCAGCGTATCCTATGTGATGTATATAGATCGCCCCCAGCACATCCCCTCAGAAGTATATACATCGGCCCCATTGTATCCTATGTAATGTATACATATCATCCCCAGTGTATCCCTCGACCAGAACTGCACGGCCAACTACAGACCTGTTTCCAATCTTCCCTTTATCTCTAAACTCCTGGAACGCCTGGTCCACTCCCGTCTAATCCGCTATCTCTCAGACAACTCTCTTCTTGACCCTTTACAATCTGGTTTCCGCTCTTTACATTCTACTGAAACTGCCCTCACTAAAGTCTCTAATGATCTACTAACAGCTAAATCTAATGGTCACTACTCCCTGCTGATTCTCCTGGATCTCTCTGCAGCATTCGACACTGTGGATCACCAGCTCCTCCTCTCTATGCTCCGCACTATTGGCCTCAAGGACACGGTTCTCTCCTGGTTCTCCTCTTATCTCTCTGACCGCTCCTTCTCTGTGTCTTTTGCCGGCTCCTCCTCCTCCCTACTTCCTCTTACTGTCGGGGTTCCTCAAGGATCAGTCCTAGGCCCCCTTCTTTTCTCCTTATACACCGCTCCTATTGGACAAACAATCAGTAGATTCGGTTTTCAGTACCATCTCTATGCTGATGACACCCAATTATACACCTCTGCTCCGGACATCACCCCTGCATTACTACAAAAGACCAGTGATTGTCTTTCTGCTGTGTCTAACATTATGTCCTCCCTCTACCTAAAACTGAATCTGTCAAAAACTGAACTACTCGTCTTTCCTCCCTCCATTAATCTACCTGTGCCCGATATTGCCATCTCCGTTTGTGGCTCAACCATTACTCCCCAGCTACAAGCCCGCTGTCTTGGGGTCATTTTTGATTCAGATCTTTCTTTCACTCCTCACATCAAATCACTCGCTCGTTCATGTCATCTACACCTCAAAAACATCTCAAGAATCAGGACTTTTCTCACCTTTGACTCGGCAAAAACTCTTACTGTCGCTCTTATTCATTCTCGTCTTGACTATTGCAACGCTCTACTAATCGGTCTCCCTCTTACTAAACTCTCCCCTCTCCAATCCGTCCTGAACGCAGCAGCCAGGATCATATTCCTCGCCAACCGCTACTCAGATGCCTCTTCCCTGTGCCAGTCATTGCATTGGTTGCCCATCCAATATAGAGTTCGTTTTAAACTTATCACGCTTACCCACAAAGCGCTCCATGCTTCAGTACCCCCCTACATCTCCTCCCTTGTCTCAGTCTACCACCCTACACGTGCCCTCCGTTCTGCAAATGACTTGAAACTAAAATCCTCCATAATCCGAACTTCCCACTCCCGTCTCCAAGATTTCTCGCGTGCTGCGCCAATTCTCTGGAATGCACTACCCAGGACAGTTCGATTAATTCCCAATACCCACAGTTTCAAGCGAACCCTAAAAACACATTTCTTTAGACTGGCGTATCACCTAAACACACTCTGTCCATCCCAGCTTTCCCCCATATTAAAATCTTCTTCAACTTCGGGTTCAAACCAACCATGCACATAAAAGCCTCTGTCAGGACTGCACACATACTGGCTGGCGACCAGTCCATGTATTATTATTTATCCTATTCAGTATATCAAGGCTGCATTATACAATATATGTACTTTTTACCTTTTGTGTCTCCCCCACTTCCTCATAGACTGTAAGCTCGCGAGCAGGGCCCTCACTCCGTTCGATATGAGATATGCTTATTCTGTATTGTCTGTATAAGTCCCCCCTAAAATTTGTAAAGTGCTGCGGAATATGTTGGCGCTATAAAAATAAACTATTATTATTATTATTATTATTATCCTATGTAATGTATATGCATCGGCCCCAGATTATACTATCTGATGTAAACAGCATAATTAAGTACTGTATATAGTGTGGACCTGTGTATATAGCATGTAGTGAGGTGCTGTGTGTAATATATAGTGTAGATGTGATGTGAATATAATATGTGTGTATAGCATATAGTGTGGGCTGCACATTTTATATAAAAGGCACATCTCTACACTATATAGTATACACACAGCTCCATACCATCTTTTATAACCCAGTATATAGTGTGGAGCTCTGTATATGGTGTGGACTTCCCACTAAAAGTTATGTACTCAGGCACAGCACCACACTAAATAACTATATACACAGCTCCATAGTTCATACTATAATATATATACTATAATATTTACTACATGTATATACAATGGTCCCAGTGTTTGTGTGGGTATGTATATATATATATATATATATATATATATATTTAGATGTTTGTAGCATATATTTTGGAGCTATGTATGCTGTGTATAATTCTCCCTATGGCCACGGCCCCACTATCAGTATTTGGTCAGTATTCGGTCAGTATTTTTTCTCAGGAGTTGGAGACAAAACCAGGAGTGGGTGATAAATCCAGAATTGGTGACTTGTTTCTATTATACCTTTTCTCTGATTGTTCCTCACCTGGTTTTGGCTCCCACTCCTGAGAATAATCCTGACTGAATACTGATAGTGGGGCCGTGGCCTTACACACAGTATATATAGGACATGAGAAGTGGTACTTTGCAGTGTACTGTATATATACAGAATAATACAGATACTGACAATTGCAACCAGCATACAGACAGAAGTGGTACTGTGCAGTGTATACTGTATATACAGAATAATACAGATACTGAGGAAATAATACTGACCGAATACTGACCAAATACTGATAGTGAGGCTGTGGCCTAAGTCTCAGTATCTGTATTATTCTGCATATTTACACTGCACAGTACCACTTCTCCTGCCCTGTATATTGGGTGTAATTCTCAGTATCTTTATTATTCTGTATATATACACTGCACAGTACCACTTCTCCTGCCCTGTATACTGATGTAAATCTCAGTATCTTTATTATTCTGTATATATACACTGCACAGTACCACTTCTCCTGCCCTGTATACTGGGTGTAATTATCAGTATCTTTATTATTCTTTATATATACACTGCACAGTACCACTTCTCCTGCCCTGTATACTGGGTGTAATTATCAGTATCTTTATTATTCTGTATATATACACTGCACAGTACCACTTCTCCTGCCCTGTATACTGGGTGTAATTATCAGTATCTTTATTATTCTGTATATATACACTGCACAGTACCACTTCTCTTGTCCTGTATAGTGGATGTAATTCTCAGTATCTGTATTATTCTGTATATATACACTGCACAGTACCACTTCTCCTGCCCTGTATACTGATGTAAATCTCAGTATCTGTATTATTCTGTGTATATAAATTGACTGCAATATTCTCAGTATCTGTAGTAATCTGTATATATACACTGCACAGTACCACTTCTCCCGTCTTGTATACTGGTTTTAATTCTCAGTATCTGTATTATTCTGTGTATATACTGTATATAGACTGTATATAGACTGCACAGTACCACTTCTCCTGTCCTGTATACGGAGTGTAATTTTCAGTATTTGGATTATTCTGTATACATATAGACTGCACAGTGCCATTTCCTCGGTCCTATTCTTGGAGAGGCTGTATTACAGTTAGGTAGAGTCATTATTGGTTTATAATTTTCTACATTCCTATGGGCAAATAAAAATACATTTTGAAATCCTGTTTAAATGGGTTATCCCAAGTTTGGAAGTTATCCCCCTTCTTATGGATAGGGGATTACTTTCTGATCACTGCGGACCTAACCACTGGGACCACCATGATCCAGAGAAACGGAACTGTGAAAAGATAAATGGAGCTGTGGTTGATGATGCGCACTGCTGCGCCATTCACGTGGGGCTCGTCAAATAACTCCTTTAAGAGAGTGCTGAGGGGCATGACCAAGAAAAGTAACACATAGGTGCGCTTGTACACATCTGTAGATGGACAAAGACAGCGGTGCACACAGCGCGCAGCGCAAAGTTTACCCTTATGTACAGCACCATACATAAAATGGCACTATATAAAATAGAGCAGGGGTGGGAGATTAATTTTCTCAAGGGGCCACATGAGAGACCATGATTGTTGTGGAGACCAAACCAATAGGCTGAAATTAATTCTGCTCAATGTTAATATTAACATATTAATTATAATTATTTTTTATAATATAATATTTAATAATAATAAATAATAATAACTTAATATTGAGCACAATTAAGTATGCTGACATCCCCCTATATACAGTATGAGCCCTCCCACATCACCCCCTACATACAGTATGAGCCACCACATAGCCCCCTACATACAGTAAGAGCCCCACATAGCTCCTTATATACAGCGTGAGCCCCCAGATAGCACCTTAGATACAGTATGAGCCTCCATATAGCCTCCTATATACAGTATGAGCCTCCATATAGCCTCCCATATACAGTATGAGCCTGCGCATAGCTCCCTAGATACAGTATGAGCCCCCATATAGCTCTCTAGATACAGTATGAACCCTCGCATAGCTCCCTAGATACAGTAGATACAGTATGAGCCCCCGCATAGCTCCATAGATACAGTATGAGCCCCGTGCATAGCTCCCTAGATACAGTATGAGACCCAGCATAGCCTCCTAGATACAGTATGAGACCCCCACATAGCCTCCTAGATACAGTATGAGCCCCGTGCATAGCTCCCAAGATACAATATGAGCCCCCGCATAGACTCCTAGATACAGTATGACACCCCGCATAGCCTCCTAGATACAGTATGAGACCCCACATAGCCTCCTAGATACATTATGAGCCCTTGCATAGCCTCCTAGATACAGTATGAGCCCCGTGCATAGCTCCCAAGATACAGTATGAGACCCCACATAGCCTCCTAGATACAGTATGACACCCCCCATAGCCTCCTAGATACAGTATGAGACCCCACATAGCCTCCTAGATACATTATGAGCCACTGCATAGCCGCCTAGATACAGTATGAGCCCCGTGCATAGCTCCCAAGATACAGTATGAGACCCCACATAGCCTCCTAGATACAGTATGAGACCCTGCATAGCTCCCTAGATACAGTATGAGCCCCTGCATAGCCTCCTAGATATAGTATGAGACCCCTCATAGCCTCCTAGATACAGTATGAGCCCCGTGCATAGCTCCCAAGATACAGTATGAGACCCCACATAGCCTCCTAGATACAGTATGAGACCCCACATAGCCTCCTAGATACAGTATGAGCCCCTGCATAGCCTCCTAGATACAGTATGAGACCCCACATAGCCTCCTAGATACAGTATGAGCCCCTGCATAGCTTTTTGGTATTAATCTAAATTGAATACATTTTTAATTTTTAAATGGATAAATTTGTTAGCTAGTTATTACTAATCCTCAGATATACATCAGTTTTTTGTACACTGGTCCACACGCACATGTAGACACACACACTCACTCACAAACACAGGCAGTCACACACATACACACACATGCAGTCACACACATACACACACATGCAGTCACGCACATACACACACATGCAGTCACACACATACACACACATGCAGTCACGCACATACACACACATGCAGTCACACACATACACACACATGCAGTCACACACATACACACACACGCAGTCACGCACATACACACATGCAGTCACGCACATGCACACACATGCAGTCACGCACATACACACACATGCAGTCACACACAGACACACACATGCAGTCACACACAGACACACACGCGCAGTCACGCACATACACACACATGCAGTCACACACAGACACACACATGCAGTCACACACAGACACACACGCGCAGTCAAGCACATACACACACATGCAGTCACGCACATACACACACATGCAGTCACGCACATACACACACATGCAGTCACGCACATACACACACATGCAGTCACGCACATACACACATGCAGTCACGCAAATACACACACATGCAGTCACGCACACACACACACACATGCAGTCACACACATACACACACATGCAGTCACGCACATACACACACATGCAGTCACACACATACACACACATGCAGTCACACACATACACACACATGCAGTCACACACATACACACACACGCAGTCACGCACATACACACATGCAGTCACGCACATGCACACACATGCAGTCACGCACATACACACACATGCAGTCACACACAGACACACACATGCAGTCACGCACACACACACACATGCAGTCACGCACACATGCAGTCACGCACATACACACATGCAGTCACGCAAATACACACACATGCAGTCACGCACACACACACACACATGCAGTCACACACATACACACACATGCAGTCACGCACATACACACACATGCAGTCACACACATACACACACATGCAGTCACACACATACACACACGTGCAGTCACGCACATACACACACACGCGCAGTCACGCACATACACACACATGCAGTCACGCACATACACACACATGCAGTCACGCACATACACACACATGCAGTCACGCACACATGCAGTCACGCACATACACACACATGCAGTCACGCACATACACACACATGCAGTCACGCACATACACTCACATGCAGTCACACACATACACACACATGCAGTCACGCACATACACACACATGCAGTCACGCACATACACACACATGCAGTCACGCACATACACACACATGCAGTCACACACATACACACACATGCAGTCACGCACATACACACACACACGCAGTCACGCACATACACACACACACGCAGTCACGCACATACACACATGCAGTCACACACATACACACACGCGCAGTCATGCACATACACACACACGCAGTCACGCACATACACACACATGCAGTCACACACATATACACACATGCAGTCACGCACATACACACACACGCAGTCACACACATACACACACATGCAGTCACACACATACACACACATGCAGTCACACACATACACACACATGCAGTCACACACATACACAAACATGCAGTCACACACATACACACACATACGCAGTCACGCACATACACACACATTCAGTCACACACATACACACACATGCAGTCACGCACATACACACACATGCAGTCACACACATACACACACATGCAGTCACACACATACACACACATGCAGTCACACACATACACACACACGCAGTCACGCACATACACACACATGCAGTCACACACATACACACACATGCAGTCACGCACATACACACACATGCAGTCACGCACATACACACACATGCAGTCACGCACATACACACACATACGCAGTCACGCACATACACACACATACGCAGTCACGAACATACACACACATGCAGTCATGCACATACACACACATATGCAGTCACGCACATACCCACATGCAGTCACGCACATACACACATGCAGTCACACACATACACACACGTGCAGTCATGCACATACACACACATGCAGTCACGCACATACACACACACGCAGTCACGCACATACACACATGCAGTCACACACATACACACACGTGTAGACATGCACATGCACACACATGCAGTCACACACATACACACACATGCAGTCACGCACATACACACACATGCAGTCACACACATACACACACATGCAGTCACACACAGACACACACGCGCAGTCACGCACATACACACACATGCAGTCACGCACATACACACACATGCAGTCACGCACATACACACACATGCAGTCACGCACACACACACACATGCAGTCACGCACATACACACACATGCAGTCACGCACATGCACACACATGCAGTCACGCACATACACACACATGCAGTCACGCACACACACACACATGCAGTCACGCACACACACACACACATGCAGTCACGCACATACACACACATGCAGTCACACACATACACACACATGCAGTCACACACAGACACACACGCGCAGTCACGCACATACACACACATGCAGTCACGCACATACACACACATGCAGTCACGCACATACACACATATGCAGTCACGCACACACACACACATGCAGTCACGCACATACACACACATGCAGTAACGCACATACACTCACATGCAGTCACGCACATACACACACATGCAGTCACGCACATACACTCACATGCAGTCACGCACATACACACACATGCAGTCACACACATACACACACATGCAGTCACGCACATACACACATGCAGTCGCGCACATACACACACATACGCAGTCACGCACATACACACACACGCAGTCGCACACATACACACACATGCAGTCACGCACATACACACATGCAGTCACACACATACACACACATACGCAGTCACGCACATACACACACATACGCAGTCACGCACATACGCAGTCACGCACATACACACACACGCAGTCACGCACATACACACACACGCAGTCACGCACATACACACATGCAGTCACACACATACACACACGCGCAGTCATGCACATACACACACATGCAGTCACGCACATACACACACATGCAGTCACGCACATACACACACATGCAGTCACGCACATACACACACGCAGTCACGCACATACACACAAGCAGTCACACACATACTCACACGCGCAGTCATGCACATACACACACATGCAGTCACGCACATAAACACACATGCAGTCACACACATACACACACATGCAGTCACACACATACACATACATGCAGTCACGCACATACACACACATGCAGTCGCGCACATACACACACATACGCAGTCACGCACATACACACACACGCAGTCACGCACATACACACACATGCAGTCACGCACATACACACATGCAGTCACACACATACACACACATGCAGTCACGCACATACACACACATGCAGTCACACACATACACACACATGCAGTCACGCACATACACACACATACGCAGTCACGCACATACACACACACGCAGTCACACACATACACACACATGCAGTCACGCACATACACACATGCAGTCACACACATACACACACATGCAGTCACACACATACACACACATGCAGTCACGCACATACACACACACGCAGTCACACACATACACACACATGCAGTCATGCACATACACATACATACGCAGTCACGCACATACACACATGCAGTCACGCACATACACACATGCAGTCACACACATACACACACGTGCAGTCATGCACATACACACACATGCAGTCACGCACATACACACACACGCAGTCACGCACATACACACATGCAGTCACACACATACACACACGTGCAGTCATGCACATACACACACATGCAGTCACGCACATACACACACATGCAGTCACACACATACACACACATGCAGTCACACACATGCAGTCACGCACATACACACATGCAGCAGTCACGCACATACACACACATGCAGTCACGCACATGCACACACATGCAGTCACGCACATACACACACATGCAGTCACACACACACACACACACATGCAGTCACGCACACACACACACACATGCAGTCACGCACATACACACACATGCAGTCACACACATACACACACATGCAGTCACACACAGACACACACGCGCAGTCACGCACATACACACACATGCAGTCACGCACATACACACACATGCAGTCACGCACATACACACACATGCAGTCACGCACACACACACACGCAGTCACGCACATACACACACATGCAGTAACGCACATACACTCACATGCAGTCACGCACATACACACACATGCAGTCACGCACATACACTCACATGCAGTCACGCACATACACACACATGCAGTCACACACATACACACACATGCAGTCACGCACATACACACACATGCAGTCACACACATACACACATGCAGTCACGCACATGCACACACATGCAGTCACGCACATACACACACATGCAGTCACACACAGACACACACATGCAGTCACGCACACACACACATGCAGTCACGCACACATGCAGTCACGCACATACACACATGCAGTCACGCAAATACACACACATGCAGTCACGCACACACACACACACATGCAGTCACACACATACACACACATGCAGTCACGCACATACACACACATGCAGTCACACACATACACACACATGCAGTCACACACATACACACACGTGCAGTCACGCACATACACACACACGCGCAGTCACGCACATACACACACATGCAGTCACGCACATACACACACATGCAGTCACGCACATACACACACATGCAGTCACGCACACATGCAGTCACGCACATACACACACATGCAGTCACGCACATACACTCACATGCAGTCACGCACATACACACACATGCAGTCACGCACATACACTCACATGCAGTCACACACATACACACACATGCAGTCACGCACATACACACACATGCAGTCACGCACATACACACACATGCAGTCACGCACATACACACACATGCAGTCACACACATACACACACATGCAGTCACGCACATACACACACACACGCAGTCACGCACATACACACATGCAGTCACACACATACACACACGCGCAGTCATGCACATACACACACACGCAGTCACGCACATACACACACATGCAGGCACATACACACACATGCAGTCACACACATATACACACATGCAGTCACGCACATACACACACACGCAGTCACACACATACACACACATGCAGTCACACACATACACACACATGCAGTCACACACATACACACACATGCAGTCACACACATACACACATTCAGTCACACACATACACACACATGCAGTCACGCACATACACACACATGCAGTCACACACATACACACACATGCAGTCACACACATACACACACATGCAGTCACACACATACACACACACGCAGTCACGCACATACACACACATGCAGTCACACACATACACACACATGCAGTCACGCACATACACACACATGCAGTCACGCACATACACACACATGCAGTCACGCACATACACACACATACGCAGTCACGCACATACACACACATACGCAGTCACGAACATACACACACATGCAGTCATGCACATACACACACATATGCAGTCACGCACATACCCACATGCAGTCACGCACATACACACATGCAGTCACACACATACACACACGTGCAGTCATGCACATACACACACATGCAGTCACGCACATACACACACACGCAGTCACGCACATACACACATGCAGTCACACACATACACACACGTGTAGACATGCACATGCACACACATGCAGTCACACACATACACACACATGCAGTCACGCACATACACACACATGCAGTCACACACATACACACACATGCAGTCACACACAGACACACACGCGCAGTCACGCACATACACACACATGCAGTCACGCACATACACACACATGCAGTCACGCACATACACACACATGCAGTCACGCACACACACACACATGCAGTCACGCACATACACACACATGCAGTCACGCACATGCACACACATGCAGTCACGCACATACACACACATGCAGTCACGCACACACACACACATGCAGTCACGCACACACACACACACATGCAGTCACGCACATACACACACATGCAGTCACACACATACACACACATGCAGTCACACACAGACACACACGCGCAGTCACGCACATACACACACATGCAGTCACGCACATACACACACATGCAGTCACGCACATACACACATATGCAGTCACGCACACACACACACATGCAGTCACGCACATACACACACATGCAGTAACGCACATACACTCACATGCAGTCACGCACATACACACACATGCAGTCACGCACATACACTCACATGCAGTCACGCACATACACACACATGCAGTCACACACATACACACACATGCAGTCACGCACATACACACATGCAGTCGCGCACATACACACACATACGCAGTCACGCACATACACACACACGCAGTCGCACACATACACACACATGCAGTCACGCACATACACACATGCAGTCACACACATACACACACATACGCAGTCACGCACATACACACACATACGCAGTCACGCACATACGCAGTCACGCACATACACACACACGCAGTCACGCACATACACACACACGCAGTCACGCACATACACACATGCAGTCACACACATACACACACGCGCAGTCATGCACATACACACACATGCAGTCACGCACATACACACACATGCAGTCACGCACATACACACACATGCAGTCACGCACATACACACACGCAGTCACGCACATACACACAAGCAGTCACACACATACTCACACGCGCAGTCATGCACATACACACACATGCAGTCACGCACATAAACACACATGCAGTCACACACATACACACACATGCAGTCACACACATACACATACATGCAGTCACGCACATACACACACATGCAGTCGCGCACATACACACACATACGCAGTCACGCACATACACACACACGCAGTCACGCACATACACACACATGCAGTCACGCACATACACACATGCAGTCACACACATACACACACATGCAGTCACGCACATACACACACATGCAGTCACACACATACACACACATGCAGTCACGCACATACACACACATACGCAGTCACGCACATACACACACACGCAGTCACACACATACACACACATGCAGTCACGCACATACACACATGCAGTCACACACATACACACACATGCAGTCACACACATACACACACATGCAGTCACGCACATACACACACACGCAGTCACACACATACACACACATGCAGTCATGCACATACACATACATACGCAGTCACGCACATACACACATGCAGTCACGCACATACACACATGCAGTCACACACATACACACACGTGCAGTCATGCACATACACACACATGCAGTCACGCACATACACACACACGCAGTCACGCACATACACACATGCAGTCACACACATACACACACGTGCAGTCATGCACATACACACACATGCAGTCACGCACATACACACACATGCAGTCACACACATACACACACATGCAGTCACACACATGCAGTCACGCACATACACACATGCAGCAGTCACGCACATACACACACATGCAGTCACGCACATGCACACACATGCAGTCACGCACATACACACACATGCAGTCACGCACACACACACACACATGCAGTCACGCACACACACACACACATGCAGTCACGCACATACACACACATGCAGTCACACACATACACACACATGCAGTCACACACAGACACACACGCGCAGTCACGCACATACACACACATGCAGTCACGCACATACACACACATGCAGTCACGCACATACACACACATGCAGTCACGCACACACACACACATGCAGTCACGCACATACACACACATGCAGTAACGCACATACACTCACATGCAGTCACGCACATACACACACATGCAGTCACGCACATACACTCACATGCAGTCACGCACATACACACACATGCAGTCACACACATACACACACATGCAGTCACGCACATACACACATGCAGTCGCGCACATACACATACATACGCAGTCACGCACATACACACACACGCAGTCGCACACATACACACACATGCAGTCACGCACATACACACATGCAGTCACACACATACACACACATACGCAGTCACGCACATACACACACATACGCAGTCACGCACATACGCAGTCACGCACATACACACACACGCAGTCACGCACATACACACACACGCAGTCACGCACATACACACATGCAGTCACACACATACACACACGCGCAGTCATGCACATACACACACATGCAGTCACGCACATACACACACATGCAGTCACGCACATACACACACATGCAGTCACGCACATACACACACGCAGTCACGCACATACACACATGCAGTCACACACATACTCACACGCGCAGTCATGCACATACACACACATGCAGTCACGCACATAAACACACATGCAGTCACACACATACACACACATGCAGTCACACACATACACATACATGCAGTCACGCACATACACACACATGCAGTCGCGCACATACACACACATACGCAGTCACGCACATACACACACACGCAGTCACGCACATACACACACATGCAGTCACGCACATACACACATGCAGTCACACACATACACACACATGCAGTCACGCACATACACACACATGCAGTCACACACATACACACACATGCAGTCACGCACATACACACACATACGCAGTCACGCACATACACACACACGCAGTCACACACATACACACACATGCAGTCACGCACATACACACATGCAGTCACACACATACACACACATGCAGTCACACACATACACACACATGCAGTCACGCACATACACACACACGCAGTCACACACATACACACACATGCAGTCATGCACATACACATACATACGCAGTCACGCACATACACACATGCAGTCACGCACATACACACATGCAGTCACACACATACACACACGTGCAGTCATGCACATACACACATGCAGTCACGCACATACACACACACGCAGTCACGCACATACACACATGCAGTCACACACATACACACACGTGCAGTCATGCACATACACACACATGCAGTCACGCACATACACACACATGCAGTCACACACATACACACACATGCAGTCACGCACATACACACACATGCAGTCACGCACATACACACATGCAGCAGTCACACACATACACACACGTGCAGTCATGCACATACACACACATGCAGTCACGCACATACACACACATGCAGTCACACACATACACACACATGCAGTCACACACATACACACACATGCAGTCACGCACATACACACACATGCAGTCACGCACATACACACATGCAGTCACACACATACACACACGTGCAGTCATGCACATACACACACATGCAGTCACGCACATACACACACATGCAGTCACACACATACACACACATGCAGTCACACACATACACACACATGCAGTCACACACATACACACACATGCAGTCACACACATACACACACATGCAGTCACGCACATACATTCACATGCAGTCACGCACATACACACACATGCAGTCACGCACATACACACACATGCAGTCACGCACATACACTCACATGCAGTCACGCACATACACTCACATGCAGTCACGCACATACACACACATGCAGTCACACACATACACACACATGCAGTCACGCACATACACACATGCAGTCACACACATACACACACATGCAGTCACGCACATACAAACACACGCAGTCACGCACATACACACACATGCAGTCACGCACATACACACATGCAGTCACGCACATACACACACATGCAATCACACACATACACACACATGCAGTCACGCACATACACACACATACACAGTCACACACATACACACACATACGCAGTGACACACATACACACACATGCAGTCACGCACATACACACACATGCAATCACGCACATACACACACATGCAGTCACACACATACGCAGTCACACACATACACACACATACGCAGTGACACACATACACACACATGCAGTCACACACATACACACACATGCAGTCACACACATACACACACATGCAGTCACGCACATACACACACATGCAGTCACGCACATACACACATGCAGTCACGCACATACACACATGCAGTCACACACATACACACATACGCAGTCACGCACATACACACACATGCAGTCACACACATACGCAGTCACGCACATATGCAGTCACGCACATACACACACACGCAGTCACGCACATACACACACACGCAGTCACGCACATACACACACGCAGTCACGCACATACACACACGCGCAGTCATGCACATACACACACATGCAGTCACGCACATACACACACATGCAGTCACGCACATACACACACATGCAGTCACGCACATACACACACGCAGTCACGCACATACACACATGCAGTCACACACATACACACACGCGCAGTCATGCACATACACACACATGCAGTCACGCACATACACACACATGCAGTCACACACATACACACACATGCAGTCACACACATACACATACATGCAGTCACGCACATACACACACATGCAGTCGCGCACATACACACACATGCAGTCACGCACATACACACACATGCAGTCACGCACATACACACACATGCAGTCACACACATACACACACATGCAGTCACGCACATACACACACATGCAGTCACGCACATACACACATGCAGTCACGCACATACACACACGTGCAGTCATGCACATACACACACATGCAGTCACGCACATACACACACATGCAGTCACACACATACACACACATGCAGTCACGCACATACACACACATGCAGTCACGCACATACACACATGCAGTCACACACATACACACACGTGCAGTCATGCACATACACACATGCAGTCACACACACATGCAGTCACACACATACACACACATGCAGTCACACACAGACACACACATGCAGTCACGCACATACACTCACATGCAGTCACGCTCATACACACTTGCAGTCACGCACATACATTCACATGCAGTCACGCACATACACACACATGCAGTCACGCACATACACACACATGCAGTCACGCACATACACTCACATGCAGTCACGCACATACACTCACATGCAGTCACGCACATACACACACATGCAGTCACACACATACATACACATGCCGTCACGCACATACACACATGCAGTCACACACATACACACACATGCAGTCACGCACATACACACACACGCAGTCACGCACATACACACACATGCAGTCACGCACATACACACACGTGCAGTCACGCACATACACACATATGCAGTCACGCACATACACACACATGCAAACACACATACACACACATGCAGTCACGCACATACACACACATACGCAGTCACACACATACACACACATACGCAGTGACACACATACACACACATGCAGTCACACACATACACACACATGCAGTCACACACATACACACACATGCAGTCACGCACATACACATACATGCAGTCACGCACATACACACACATACGCAGTCACACACATACACAGTCACACACATACACACACACGCAGTCACACACATACACACACATGCAGTCACGCACATACACACACATGCAGTCACGCACATACACACACACGCAGTCACGCACATACACACATGCAGTCACACACACACACATGCAGTCACGCACATACACACACATATGCAGTCACGCACATACACACACATGCAGTCACGCACATACACACACATGCAGTCACGCACATACACTCACATGCAGTCACGCACATACACTCACATGCAGTCACGCACATACACACACATGCAGTCACACACATACACACACATGCAGTCACGCACATACACACATGCAGTCACACACATACACACACATGCAGTCACGCACATACACACACACGCAGTCACGCACATACACACACATGCAGTCACGCACATACACACATGCAGTCACACACATACACACACGTGCAGTCACGCACATACACACATGCAGTCACACACATACACACACATGCAGTCACGCACATACACACACATGCAGTCACGCACATACACACACATGCAGTCACGCACATACACACACATGCAGTCACACACACATGCAGTCACACACATACACACACATGCAGTCACACACAGACACACACATGCAGTCACGCACATACACTCACATGCAGTCACGCTCATACACACACTTGCAGTCACGCACATACATTCACATGCAGTCACGCACATACACACACACATGCAGTCACGCACATACACACACATGCAGTCACGCACATACACTCACATGCAGTCGCGCACATACACTCACATGCAGTCACGCACATACACTCACATGCAGTCACGCACATACACACACATGCAGTCACACACATACACACACATGCAGTCACGCACATACACACACATGCAATCACACACATACACACACATGCAGTCACGCACATACACACACATACGCAGTCACACACATACACACACATACGCAGTGACACACATACACACACATGCAGTCACGCACATACACACACATGCAATCACGCACATACACACACATACGCAGTCACACACATACACAGTCACACACATACACACACACGCAGTCACACACATACACACACATGCAGTCACGCACATACACACACATGCAGTCACGCACATACACACACACGCAGTCACGCACATACACACATGCAGTCACACACATACACACACATGCAGTCACGCACATACACACACATATGCAGTCACGCACATACACACACATGCAGTCACGCACATACACACACATGCAGTCACGCACATACACTCACATGCAGTCACGCACATACACTCACATGCAGTCACGCACATACACACACATGCAGTCACACACATACACACACATGCAGTCACGCACATACACACATGCAGTCACACACATACACACACATGCAGTCACGCACATACACACACACGCAGTCACGCACATACACACACATGCAGTCACGCACATACACACATGCAGTCACACACATACACACACGTGCAGTCACGCACATACACACATGCAGTCACACACATACACACACATGCAGTCACGCACATACACACACATGCAGTCACGCACATACACACACATGCAGTCACACACACATGCAGTCACACACATACACACACATGCAGTCACACACAGACACACACATGCAGTCACGCACATACACTCACATGCAGTCACGCTCATACACACACTTGCAGTCACGCACATACATTCACATGCAGTCACGCACATACACACACACATGCAGTCACGCACATACACACACATGCAGTCACGCACATACACTCACATGCAGTCGCGCACATACACTCACATGCAGTCACGCACATACACTCACATGCAGTCACGCACATACACACACATGCAGTCACACACATACACACACATGCAGTCACGCACATACACACACATGCAATCACACACATACACACACATGCAGTCACGCACATACACACACATACGCAGTCACACACATACACACACATACGCAGTGACACACATACACACACATGCAGTCACGCACATACACACACATGCAATCACGCACATGCACACACATGCAGTCACGCACATACACACACATACGCAGTCACACACATACACACACATACGCAGTGACACACATACACACACATGCAGTCACGCACATACACACACATGCAGTCACACACATACACACACATGCAGTCACACACATACACACACATGCAGTCACGCACATACACACACATGCAGTCACGCACATACACACACATACGCAGTCACACACATACACACACACGCAGTCACACACATACACACACATGCAGTCACGCACATACACACACATGCAGTCACGCACATACACACACACGCAGTCACGCACATACACACATGCAGTCACACACATACACACACATGCAGTCACGCACATACACACACATGCAGTCACGCACATACACACACATACGCAGTCACGCACATACGCATGCAGTCATGCAAATACACAAACATGCAGTCAACACTCAGTCACGCACACACGTAGTCTTGTATACACATGCAGTCTTTTACACAAGCAGTCACACACACGCAGTCACATACACTCACGCGGTCATGCACACAGTCAGACACCAGCAGGCATGCGCACACATGGTCATACACACACGGTCATGCACATGCAGTCACGCATATACGCACACGGAGTCACGTATACACATGCAGACTTGCACATATACGGGTCGCAGAAATGTGCGCACACAAACATATACAGACATATACAAAGACACATACAGACATAAACATATTTGAAGACATACAGAAAAATACATGTAAACAGACATATCACATATTACAACTGTGCTGGTCTCAGAGATGGTCTTCAATGTCCAAGGGCTACTAAATGGATTTGATGCTTACATTCATGTGATAATTTACCCCATACTGTAAATAATACTAATATTAGTGGTTTCCCTGGGAAGAAGCTAAACCACCCTAGCCACCGGTCTGACGGTCGTTGGGATACTACAATTTAGGGTAAGCGGTCATAGGCCCTTTGGTCCATTATTCTGATACTTATACATTTGCTGATGGTGGCCCTGGGAGTTGGTATTTTAGTGGCACACTTAGTGCTTATACTCTCACCACTTGCCCTATATAGATTACCTGGGTCAACCTGTTACCACTAGCCTAAAACACCCCGCTTTTCCCAGCCTATACCTTGCATAGAGCTATATATAATCTCTGATTGGTTTTCCCCTGGGGGGTTTCCTTACACTTACCCCTATGCACACTGTTTTTGTCTTTATTGTCTATTTGCTATTATGTATACATCTGTATTTAATAAAGATTTTGTCATATTTTTGCATAAGAAACTCCTAGTTTCTCTGTTTTTTTCCAAATTATACTAATATTAGTGGTTTCCCTAGGAGCATCAGGAGCTAAGATGTTATTATACAGATGAGGGAACACTGCGAAAAATGTAATAATCTATAGTAAGGGGTATATTGGGCCTCATTTACCCCAAAAATGTCCTTGTTATCCATCCCAAGAAGTCAGAGCTCAGTGTAATGAGTACAATGCCGCACGTTACTAAATCATTGTGCCGTCTATAAACATGGACCAGTGCGTCCTACTGTAAACTCTAGACATATTAGCTGTCATCCAAAGAGCACCATGACCTAAAGAATCATGGGAATCTTGGGGTGATGGCCGATAAATCTGCTTTTTAAAAATAAAATAAAAAAAATAAAAAAATTGAGGTTTTATTACTATTGATAACAAAGCCAATTTTAATATCAGACAGTATTTCTGAATAAGGCCTAATGTTACCCCTACTATTGTTAAAATATTAGCTGTCACCCCAAAGCCAAAACCAGGTGAGGAACAATCAGAAGAAAGGTATAATAGAAACAAGTCACCAATTCTGCATTTATCACCCACTCCTGGTCTTGGCTCCCACTCCTGAGAAAAAATACTGACTGAATACTGACCAAATACTGATAGTGGGGCCGTGGCCTAAGAGCTAACGTCGGTCTCAGGGGGTAGGTAAGCCTTTTTATCATGCTCTCCCACTGCTAACTTATAAAGGAGGCAGAAAAGCGTTTGCCGACATATGATGTAATGGCTCCTCCAATGTCAGGTCTCTATGTATGGAGCAGGTTCAGGAGCTGAGCCCGCATCATACTGGGCAGATGCCTGTACACATAACACCGACAATGAATGGGGTATAGCTACACATTCAGGAAAAAAAATACATGTGTATAATCATTAAGGTCCACTGGACCACAATTCAAGTATGAAATGACCTACAACAATCCAGTAAGGATTAAATAATACAGCAGACATAATGGAGTAAATTCTTTATTTGGATAAATCAGTGATCAGACATGAAAAATACGTTAAAAAACATGTAATTGACAACTATACATTAAAACACACGTGGGGTGTAGAGACACAGCCTATGTATTGAATAGTGGTTCTCCCTAGGATGCACATATATTGGATTTCATCCAGTAAATACATGAATACAAGTAAATTAACACCATCGATATATTAAATACATAAAGTGCAAGTGCAGATATATATATGTATATACCAGAATAACATCAAAGAGAAAAACAGTACATCTAATATAATAAATAGGAAAAATCTCATATAATTCTTGTGACACATAACTTGAATATATGGCCGTAATAATGTACATAGTGCAAAAGTCATTGGCCAACATAAGAATAAATATCAGGATATAATGAAGAAATAAAGATGGGATTAGCCAAATCCAGAGGCAGTATGGCACGAGCAGGGTAGGGCTGTGTGACCTCCACCCACAGGCGTTTTGCTCGCGGTTCTACAGGGAGATGCCTGTACACAGCCGGCATCTGTAACCGCAGCCATCAGAGATTGTTCTGATCGCTGCTGTTACACTGATCACTGGCTGCGGATGGGTTATCATGGCAGCTGACTATGAGAACTACTAGGATGAGTGTAAAAAGAAATGTTCCTGTGCTGAGATAATCTTATAAATGTGCCCCTGCTGTGTACTGTGTAATGGCCGTGTCTGACCGTGCTGGACAATGGTCTGATCATACCACAGCTCCTGGGCAGGAGGAAGCAAAAGAGGATACAGACAGGATCACAAATGATTATTTCTTTCAGGAAAAATATTGCTTAAAAACAGACAGCAAAATGTTTTACCTCACAAAATGAATCAGCTGTGATCCCGTGTTGTAATGTCTGTATACTCTTTTGTGTCCTCCCCTGCCCAGGAGCTGTGGTATGATCAGACCATGGCCCTGTAAGGTCAGACACATCCATTACACAGTACAAACCAGGGGCACATTTATAAGATTATCTCAGCACAGGAACATGTTTTTAACACATCCAATTGTAGAACTTATTTTTACTCCAAGATCTATTAGTTAAAATGTACTTTGTTTGTGGGAAAACCCTTTAAATTCCATAAGAGGACTGAAAAAATAAAGTAAACATACATAAAAAAGTGTTAAAAATATAAACCAAATAAAAACTTATAACAATTTGAATCAACCCTTTTCCTTTATTAAGTATAAAAAAAATAATTATATTATTATCAAAATATTCAATTAAGTGTGTTTTTGGCCGACACACTTTCCTAACAAAAGGCAATAAAATGTGATCAAAACATCTCCCCACCTCACAAAAAAAAAGAATAAAACATTTGCAATGTTTTTTTATTTACAAATGTTCACATTTTTTTCATCACTAGTGTTGAGCATTCCGATACTGAAATATCGGGTATCAGCCGATATTCGCGGTATCGGAATTCCGATACTTAATTCCGATACTTTTACAATATCGAATACCGGAATCGGAAGTTCCCATAATGCCTGCGCTCTGCAGTGTCTCTGAAGGATGACAAGCTGGATGGCAGCGCTCAGCTGAGATCCAGCCTCTCATCAGAATGCCATCCCGGCGTGGGAGAATTCTCCTGATCGTTTAAAAGCCGGCGGGCGGTAAAAAGCCGCCGGCTTTTAAACAATCACACAGCCCCATACTGCTTCCCTGCAGCCTCCCACCCGATCCTCCGCTCCCCTCGCCACCTCCCATCCCGATCGTAAGTTAGGACCGGGCGGGGAGCGCAGCACCAAGGAGCGGGGAGCGAAGGACCCGGGCGGGGAAGTCGGCAGTGAAAAGACTTCACCGCCGGCTTTCCCGTTCTGTGCTGCGCTTTCCCGCCGGTTATTTCAAATGAACAGCTGAGGTATCAGGTGATGCTGATCAGCTGTTCATTTGAATTAGCCGCGGTGCCCTCAGAGGGTTCATGTGAGTTCATGCTTGACTGCATTGCATGAACTCACATGAACTTTCCCACGGTCGCACAGGTCAGCCTCACCTCCCAGACGATCAGCCCGTCATGATTGGTGTGTGCGGGTGTCTGTGCGTGTGTCTGCGAGTGTGTGCGGGGTGTCTGTGCGATGTCTGCGGGTGTGTGCGATGTCTGCGGGTGTGTGCGGGTGTGTGCTGTGTCTGTGCGATGTCTGCGGTGTCTGTGCGATGTCTGCGAGTGTGTGCGGTGTCTGTGCGATGTCTGCGAGTGTGTGCGATGTCTGCGAGTGTGTGCGGGGTGTCTGTGCGATGTCTGCGGGTGTGTGCGATGTCTGCGGGTGTGTGCGGTGTCTGTGCGATGTGTGCGGGTGTGTGCGGTGTCTGTGCGATGCCTTCTGTGTCTGTGCGAGGTCTGCGAGTGTGTGCGGTGTCTGTGCGATGTCTGCGAGTGTGTGCGGCGTCTGTGCGATGTCTGCGGGTGTGTGCGGTGTCTGTGCGATGTCTGCGAGTGTGTGCGGTGTCTGTGCGATGTCTGCGGGTGTGTGCGTGCAGGCAGACATAGGCCGATGTGACACTACTACTCCCATCGGCCTATGTCTGTCCCCCGTCCACTCGTGCCAGCAGGATCAGCTCGATGGGAGCAGTAGTTCCCATCAGCCTGATCCTGCTATTTAAATTGCCCTACTGTGTCCCCAATAAATGTTAAATACATGTCATTGGTGGCCAGTGGTTGCCTACAATAAATTAGTTCATACATTACCTGTCCCCGCCGATCGCCACCTAAAATAAAGTAAAAAATAAAAAACTACACCTATACTCACCTAGACACCTAATTCCCCGAAGCCATCGATCTCCTGTAATAAAATATAAAATAATAAACCACAACCTTATTCTTACCCCTCCGTAGTAGTCCACGAGTGTCCCACGATGATCTCCAGTTTAGAGCAGCCACATAGAATGTGACCGCTCTGAACCGCTGCCGCTGCTAGAATGATGGGGCCGTAAAGCAGCCCCGTCATTGCATAAGCGGGTTCGCCGGAGTTCAGGCAGCGCTGCTCCGGTTAGCTGCTTTACGGCCCTGCTGTATCGTGAGAAATTCCCACGGTACAGCACTGCCGTAAAGGAGGTCTCCGGAGCTGCGCTGCCTGAATGCACTCCGGTGACCTCAGTCAGTGGCTCCCGCTGCCGGGAGCGGACGTGTTCCCGGCAGCGTGAGCTTACAGCAGCCATGCACAGCTGTCACCATCTCCAGATGTGACAGCTGTGCATGGGAGATCAGCGCAGGAACGTGGACAGGTAACTATTTTTTTTTAGTAAACTAAGAATTAAATAAAATTGTGTGTTTTATTTCAAATAAATTATTTTTTTCTGGGTGTAGTGTGTTTTTTCTTTTTAACACTTTGTAGGTTAGTAATGGGGGTGTCTTATAGACGCCCATCATTACTAACCTGGGCTTCATGGCAGGTGGCGGTGACATGAACCCCAACCCTATTACCCCCTGCCACCGCACCAGGGCAGCGTGGAAGAGCGAGGCTAAGTGCCAGAATTGGCGCATCCTATGGATGTGCCATTTCTGGGGCGGCTGACGGTTGGTGTTTCTAGCCTGGGAGGGGGCCAATATTCATAGCACCCTTCCTGGGCTATTAATATCAGCCCCCAGCTGTCTGCCTAGCCTTTGCTAGCTATTAAATAGGGGGTCCCCCATTTTAATAGCTAGTAAAGGCTAGGTATTCAGCTGGGGGCTGATATTAGTAGTCTGGGAAGCTCCGTGGGTATTACCCACTTCCCAGGCTTCAAACATCTGCCCCAGCCGTCTGCTTAACTTCCGCTAGAGCCTAAAATTATGGGGGATCCCACGCCAATTTTATTTTAAATAAATCCTTTATTTTAACACTAAATGACATTTGAGGAGTTAATAAAGATGCAGTCCCTAAATTATTATTTATTTTTGAATTAATTTTTCCCAAAAATTTTGACGTGGGCTTTGCCATATTTTTGTATGCCAGCCAGGTACAGCATCCAGCTTCTATGAACGCGCCATTTTCCGGGGTGGCTGCGGACTGCAATTTGCACCAGGGGGGGGGGGGCCCAGAAAGCTTGGGCCTCCCTGCGCTGCAGATTCCATCCCCCAGCTGCCTAGTTGTACCTGGCTGGACACACAAATAGGGAGAAGCCCCACGTATTTTTTTTTTAAATTATTTCAGGAAATTCATAAAATAATTAAAAAAAAATTGATGTGGGGCTTCGCCCTATATTTGTGTCCAGCCAGGTACAGCAGGCAGGAACGGGCTGCCCCCAACCACCAGCTGCCTATTTGTACCTGGTTGGACTCAACAATATAGGGAAGCCCTTTTTTTCTTAATTATTTCATGAATTTCATGAAATAATAAAAAAAAAAAATACGTGGGGCTTCGCCCTATTTTTGTGTCCAGCCAGGTACAACTAGGCAGCTGGGGGCTGGAATCCGCAGCGCAGGGAGGCCCAAGCTTTCTGGGCCCACACGCAGCAAATTGCAGTCCGCAGCCATCCCGGAAAATGGCGCGTTCATAGAAGCACCATCTTCTGGCGCTGTACCCAACTCATCCAGGGCCCTGGTGCGGTGGCTCACTGGGTAATAAAGGGGTTAGGGCCAGCTTGGCATTATCAGCTGGCCCTAAGCCCGAAATTCATGGGGTCACGCCAATATTAGACATGACCACCATGAATTTCTAGTAAAGTATTTAAAAAAAACACAACACCCAGAAAAAAGTCCTTTAATTGAAATAAACACACAATTCTTTATTGTTCTAAATTAAACTATACTTACCATCACGCCCATTCCAGCTGAAGCCAACGATCTCCTGCAATAAAAGAAAAATAATAAAGCAACCTCATCCTTACCTTTCCATGGTTCCCACAACAGCTTCAGCTCTGCTACATCGAGATGACAGGCTGGACCGCAGCAGAACGCTGCCATCCAGCCTGTCATCCCGCGGACACTGAGAAGCGCAGGCATGCTTGCGCTCCTCAGTGTCTGTGACGGCATAAAGATGAGCCGAGGTCATGTCCAATGAACTCGGCTCACCTCATGCACGTCACTGACAGCGTGGGAAAATTCTCCTGCACTCAGCGCTTCAGCGTGAGAATTTTCCCACGCTGTCAGTGACGTGAATGAGGTGAGGTCATGTCCAATGAACTCAGCTCACCTCATGCACGTCACTGACAGCGTGGGAAAATTCTCACGCTGAAGCGCTGAGTGCAGGAGAATTCTCCCACGCTGTCAGTGACGTGTATGAGGTGAGCTGAGTTCATTGGACATGACCTCGGCTCATCTGGATGCCGTCACAGAGAGACACTGAGGAGCGCAAGCATGCCTGCGCTTCTCAGTGTCCGCGGGATGACAGGCTGGATGGCAGCGTTCTGCTGCGGTCCAGCCTGTCATCTCGATGTAGCAGAGCTGAAGCTGTCGTGGGAACCATGGAAAGGTAAGGATGATGTTGGTTTATTATTTTTCTTTTATTGCAGGAGATCGTTGGCTTCAGCTGGAATGGGCGTGATGGTAAGTAGAGTTTAATTTAGAACAATAAAGAATTGTGTGTTTATTTCAATTAAAGGACTTTATTCTGGGTGTTTGTGTTTTTTTTTTTAACTTTGACTATGGGGTTAGTAATGGGGGTGTCTTATAGACGCCTCTCCATTACTAACCTGGGCTTGATGTCAGCTGGCATTATAAGCTGACATCAACCCCAAACCTATTAACCCACTGCCACCGCTACAGGGCAGTGGAAAGAGCGAGGCTAAGTGCCAGAATTGGCGCATCCTATGGATGCGCCATTTCTGGGGCGGCTGACGGCTGGTGTTTCTAGCCTGGGAGGGGGCCAATATTCATGGAACCCTTCCTGGGCTATTAATATCAGCCCCCATCTGTCTGCCTAGCCTTTGCTAGCTATTAAATTAGGGGGGACCCCACGTCATTTTTTTTGGGGGGTCCCCCATTTTAATAGCTAGTAAAGGCTAGGTATTCAGCTGGGAGCTGATATTAGTAGCCTGGGAAGCTCCGTGGGTATTACCCCCTTCCCAGGCTTCAAACATCTGCCCCAGCTGTCTGCTTAACCTCCGCTAGAGACTAAAATTAAGGGGAACCCCACGCCAATTTTTTTTTAAATAAATCCTTATTTTAACACTAAATGACAAGTACAGTAATCAACACTGTCACTGTACTTCATATATATGTGACTGACATGTTTCTATCTATCTAATCTATGTGTGAAGCTCTATTCTTTCTGTTGTAAATTGTCGGGTAAAGGTGTATGCCGCTGATGAATTGCCGGCTTTTCGCATAATACATTCTACATTATTCTTAGTTGTTTTACTTCATGTAGAATTAACCTACAAGGAAAGAAAGGGTTTATTTTCATTCCGATATTTGTGTCCCATTGACTTGCATTGGTTTCCGGTATCGGAATCTGCGATATCCGATACTTTTTGGGTATCGGTCCGATCCAATCCGATACGATATTTCCTGATATCGGAAGGTATCGCTCAACACTACTGATAAGTCCAAATTTGAGATCTTTCGTTCCAACCACTGTGACTTTGTGCGACGCAGAAAAGGTGAACGGATGGACTCTACATGCCTGGTTCCCACCGTGAAGCATGGAGAAGGAGGTGTGATGGTGTGGGGGTGCTTTGCTGGTGACACTGTTGGGGATTTATTCAAAATTTAAGGCATACTGAACCAGCATGGCTACCACAGCATCTTGCAGCGGCATGCTATTCCATCCGGTTT
This sequence comes from Phyllobates terribilis, assembly GCF_046119375.1. Taxonomy (NCBI): domain Eukaryota; kingdom Metazoa; phylum Chordata; class Amphibia; order Anura; family Dendrobatidae; genus Phyllobates; species Phyllobates terribilis. Next base: position 1,304,637 of record NW_027363063.1, on the reverse strand, counting down.
GCGTTTAGTTGGACCATCATTTATTTCTCAACAGGACAATGACCCCAAACACACCTCCAGGCTGTGTAAGGGCTATTTGACCAAGAGGGAGAGTGATGGGGTGCTACGCCAGATGACCTGGCCTCCACAGTCACCAGACCTGAACCCAATCGAGATGGTTTGGGGTGAGCTGGACCGCAGAGTGAAGGCAAAAGGGCCAACAAGGGCTAAGCATCTCTGGGAACTCCGTCAAGATTGTTAGAAGACCATTTCCCGTGACTACTGTACCTCTTGAAGCTCATCAAGAGAATGCCAAGAGTGTGCAAAGCAGTCATCAAAGCAAAAGGTGGCTACTTTGAAGAACCTAGAATATAAGACATATTTTCAGTTGTTTCACACTTTTTTGTTAAGTATATAATTCCACATTTGTTAATTCATACTTTTGATGCCTTCAGTGTGAATGTACAATTTTCAGAGTCATGAAAATACAGAAAAATCTTTAAATAAACTTTTGGTCTGTACTGTATATATAATATAATGCTACATGTCTCCCTCTGTCTGAAGCCTTTAAAGACATGGCAAGTGCTACATGCCTGCGCAGTCTGGCTCTAGACAGAAGAACCTATTACGTTACAGGTAAGAGGAGTGTATGGCGCCGGAGATTGCGGTATGCGTAGACACTGAAGACATACCGCGATCTCCGGCGCCATACTTACCTGACCGGGAGGAGCGTTGCAGCGGCGTTTCTCTTCTCGCCGGAGACCAGGGCAGGAGTGAAGGTGTTGGAATCGGCACATGTGCATACCACTATCCGGCGCCATTTTACTGAAGACATATTTGCAGTGTGTCTTCAGTAAAATGGCGTTGAACAGCACGGTATGGTCACGCGCGTACTCTGGCGCCGCACTGCTCCCCTGGCAGAACAGGATACAGTAGCACTGGAGCACAGGGAAGAAAGGTGAGTATGTGTTTATTTTTTTGTATGTGTGCACCGTGAAAGGGATGAGGGGTGCCATACATACCAGGAATGGGGTGTGACGGGTACCATACATACCAGGAAAGGGGTGTGAGGGGTACCATACATACCAGGAAAGGGGTGTGAGGGGACCATGCATACCAGGATTGGGGGATGAGGGGTACAATGCATACCAGGATTTGGGGGGTGACTGAACCATGAAAACCAGGATTGGGGGGTGAGGGGTGCCATACATACCAGGATTGGGGGGTGAGGGGTGCCATACATACCAGGATTGGGGGGTGAGGGGTGCCATACATACCAGGACTTGGGGGGTGACTGAACCATGAAAACCAGGATTGGGGGGTGAGGGGTGCCATACATACCAGGATTGGGGGGTGAGTGGTGCCATACATACCAGGATTGGGGGGTGAGGGGTACCATGCATACCAGGATAGGAAAGTGGGGTTCCAAGCATACCAGAATAGGGATGAGGGGTACCATGCATACCAGGATTGGGGGATGAGGGGACCATGCATACCAGGATTGGGGGATGAGGGGACCATGCATACCAGGATTGGGGGATGAGGAGGCCATACATACCAGGATTGGGGATGAGAGAGTCATGCATACCAGGATTGGAGATGAGAGAGCCATGCATACCAGGATGGGGGATGAGGAGGCCATACATACCAGGATTGGGGGATGAGGGGTACCATACATACCCGGATTGGGATGAGGGGTGCCATGTATACCAAGATGAGGGGTACCATAAATACAAGAATAGGAATGAGGGGTACCATGCATACCAGGATGAGGGATGGGTTGCCATGCATACCAGGATGAGGGGTAACATACATAACAGGATAGGGATGAGGTGCACCATAAATACCAAGATGAGGGATGGGGTGCCATGCACATCAGGAAGAGGGATTGAGTGCCATACATACCAGGATTGGCGAATGAGCAGTGCCATACATACCAGGATGAGAGATGGGGTGCCATGCATACCGGATTGGGATGAGGGGGTGCCATGCATACCCGGATTGGGGTGAGGGGTGCCATGCATACCCGGATTGGGGATGAGGGGACAGGATGGGGGCAGCACAAATACCAGGATGGGGGGCAGCACATACCAGCATGGGAGACCATATACCAATAAAAATGCTCGCCACCCGGGCGTAGAACAGGTTCAATAGCTAGTGTGTGTGTATATATATATATATATACATATATATATATATATATATATATATATATATATTTATAACATGGTTGCCAAAAATAAAAAATCCTAATGATTGCACAGATACGTAGCACAATGTGAATGTTAATCTATATAATTGACATTAACTAAGGGGAAATGTAAGCGTCTGTAGAACTACTAAAAGGATATCTTCATAGTGTGACAAAGTCTCTGGTAGTGTGTCAGAAGGGAGGTATGTGTCGCTGAGACTCTTAGACTCAGTGATGTGAAAACATGCAAGTTCTCATGCACAAGTAGGTGCAGAGAGAGTTAATAGAACGATATTTACAAGGGAATGTTTTCAGTGGATAACGAAAGTGTAGGGAGGAACGTTATCCACCTTCATTCCAATCAGGGGAGTGTCTGGGCTTTAAATAGTCAGCCCTGACACTCAGGTGTGTTCAGTACCTGGGGAAACTTTGTTCTAGGAAGGAGCTAGCACATGCTGTGATGAACCTGTGTGTAGCTAATTGTGAGTGGCCAGACCTTGGCCGAGATAAGGACTCTGCTGAAAGTTCTGAAAGTTTTGCATTTAGTTTTGTCTCTTTAGCTGAATGGGCTGTGTTTTTATTTATGGACTCAAGGGTAGTTTATGACTGCTAAATAAACTAACATGAGAATTTAAAGAGACAGTATATTGTGTTTTACCTACGCATACAGCCGAGCTTGTCGCTATACCACAATAGACTCACAAGCCCAAGTGGGTACTCATATATAGTATATAATATTAAGCTCTATAAGGAATCTCCTATAAAATAAAACATCCAAAATGGATGTTTTGGGGGCCCCTGATGAAGCAAGGACGAAAGGTACATTGGTGCACATAGGACCACATCCCACATTTACTCACTTGGACATTTAAGTTGCCTTGTAACTACTGCTCCTCCATTTTGAATGTATTATTTTATAGGAGATTCTTTATAGAGCTTAATATTATATACTATATATGTGTACTCACTTGGGCTTGTGAGTGTAAGAAGCTATCTTCTTAGTAGTTCTAAAAACACTTACATTTTCCCTTGGTTATTGTCACCTATATAGATTAACATGCACATTGTGCTACATATGCGTGCAATCATTAGGATTTTTTTTGGCAACCATGTTATAGGCATATATCTAATATATATAATTGTCTTATCCCGTCAACCTGTCTGTCTGTCCAGAAAATCCCGCGTCGCTGATTGGTCCACGACGCGGATGGCGGCCGTTAGCGGCTCATCTGCTGCACGGAGGTCAGCGGCGATGCAGCCGGGATATGACCGGCGGCGCCGCTGACCTCCATGCGGCTACCGTCGGGAGATCAGCGGCTAGGACTGCTGATCTCCCGACGGTAAGTGTGAAGGGAGGACCGGGGAGCGGCGCCGCCGGTCGGGATACTTCTGCTGCGAGCAGCCGGTCATCTCCCGCAGCGCCGCTCCCCGGTCCTCACTAATACAATTCGCTGATTGGTCGCGGCCAATCAGCGATATTGGCGCCAAATTTAAAACCGCTGTGCTGATTGCGCCCGGTGTACCGCATTCATATTCTAGAATACCCGATGCGTTTGAATCGGGCCACCATCTAGTATATATATATATATATATATTCACTAATGTCTCTATATATGTGATACTCATGAGTTGGTGACTTGGGGTCCTCCAATGTTATACTCTGTAGAATTGTCTTTTAATTTTTGCAATATTTATTTTAGCATCAATAAGCACCTATTGTTCCATTTTGGTGGTATCTACAGTCATATATATGTATATACATACAGCAATATATATACTGTATAAGATCTGATGTCTGTAGTCACAGTATGTCAGCAATGTACAGTATGTACTTTATTGTGCACTGACATTAGATCATATATGCCCTGGACTGATCCTGCACCGACTACCAGACATCACATTGTATAGATGGCAGTATAGATATAATCTGTGATGTCCTGTACAGGGCCGGCTCCAGGTTTTCGTAGGCTCAAAAGAGTCTCAGTGGGTCCCTTTAACACATACCACAATTCATGATGCACAGATAAGGCGGAGAAATATAGATATAGTACAATGCCAAAGATTTCACTTACCTTATTTTTCGGACTATAAGACGCACTTTTTTCCCTCCAAAATGTTAGCTACGTTATGTGCCGGCTATGAAGGAGAGTGAAGTCACTGCTCCCCGCGCACACAGTCCCGGCATGGGGAGCAGTGACTTCTGGCAGCTGATCTCTCCTTGTGAGCCACGCATGGCAGTCATATCATGCGCGGCTCACATGGAGAGATCAGTGCGGGCAGACAGGACGCAGCGCTGGAGGAAAGAAGAAAGGTGAGTATCAGTGTTTTTTTTTTTTTTTTTTTTTATGTGCAGCATGATGGGGATTAGGGGGACCATGCATACCAGGATAAGGATTAGGGGCACCATGCATACCAGGATAAGGATTAGGGGGACCATGCATACCAGGATAAGGATGATGGGGCCATCCATACCAGGGTAACGCTGAGGGGCCATACATACCAGGGTAAGGCTGAGGGGGCCATACATACCAGGGTAAGGCTGAGGGGGCCATACATACCAGGGTAACGCTGAGGGGGCCATACATAACAGGGTAACGCTGAGGGGGCAATGTGCAGCATGATGGGGATTAGAGGTGCCATACATACCAGGACAGGGATGAGGGGTGCCATGCATACCGGGATAGGGATGAGGGGTGCCATGCATACCGGGATAGGAATGAGGGGTGCCATGCATACCGGGATAGGGATGAGGGGTGCCATGCATACCGGGATAGGGATGAGGGGTGCCATGCATACCGGGATAGGGATGAGGGGTGCCATGCATACCAGGATGGGGATGGGGACTACGTATAAAAGGGGGGGGGGCATATATACCAGGATGGGGGATATTGTCAGAATTGGGGGACATTACCCCTATACCAGTGTCAGCAGAAGACCCCCTCCCCCTTAAAAGTGCATCATGAACACATTTTTGGCTTAAATGTTTTTATTTTCCTCCTTTAAAACCTAGGTGCGTCTTATGGTCCGGTGCATTTTATAGTCCGAAAAATACGGTACTTCATTACATGAGTGATATCTATTGTAAATTCTATAATAGCTCAGAAACCGGCGAATCCTCACAGTGCATGGGGCGTGTCATGGGGGGATTCAAAAGTTTTCATTTTAGACTGTACATTATAGTCCTCCATACAGTATTATGGGCACCACATAGTCCTCCATACAGTATTATGGACACCACATAGTCCTCCGTACAGTATTATGGGCACTACATAGTACTCCATACAGTATTATGGGCACTACATAGTACTCCATACAGTATTATGGGCACCACATAGTCCTCTATACAGAATGGGCTCCATACTGAATAATGGACCCCATATAATGTTCCATACAGAATAATAGGCCCCATATAATGCTCTATACAGAATAATGAACCCCATATAATGCTCATTAAACCATAATTGACCCCATATATTACTCCATGCAGAATAATGGGCGTCATGAAATATGCCATACAGAATAATGGGCCCCATATAATGCTCCATAGAGAATGGGCCCCATATAATGCACCATAGAGAATGGGCCCCATATAATGCTCCATAGAGAATGGGCCCCATATAATGCTCCATAGAGAATGGGTCCCATATAATGCTCCATAGAGAATGGGCTCGATCCATAAAAAAATAAATAAAATACTCACCTCTCCTCATACCCTGCTGGCTACAGGTCCTGTCTCTTCAACACTGAGACGTGACAGAGTCAGAAGACGCAGAGGAGACTGGACCTGCGGCCAGCAGGGTATGAGGAGAGGTGAGTATTTCAAACACCATAAAGCACGGGGGGGGGGGGTTTCCCGCCCCCCCCAACTCACAGGCCCAATAGCGTTCCAGTGTCCCCAACTGTGAGTGGGCCCCCCCCTCTTGCCCAGGGCCCTGGCACTTGCCCTGGTGCAATGGGTGGTTATGCCGGCTCTGGCCCTGTAGCTGGTGCAGGATCAGTCTGGGGCAGGGGTCTGTATAGTAAGGTCTGAAGTGTCTCGATCTCAGGTCCGATGTGATTTGAACATTCATACAGATCGAGAGCCGATGATCTCACACTGACAGCACGACCCCAACCTGCTTGAAGGGTCCATCTGCTACAATAAATCTGTCTGATCCTCAGCAGAGCGACCATAGATAACATTCAGGATCTGGCCCTGGACTTGTCAGGAGGTGAGCAGCGTCCTGCCACTTCCACACTCTACAAAAAGTATAAATCTCCTGTCCTGACCACTATCCGGAGCTCAGGCTAAGGCCACGGCCCCACTATCAGTATTTGGTCAGTATATTTTCTCAGGAGTGGGAGCCAAAACCAGGTCAGTAACAATCAGAGAAAAGGTATAATAGAAACAAGTCACCAATTCTGCATTTATCACCAACTCCTGGTTTTGTCTCCCACTCCTGTGAAAAAATACTGACCGAATACTGACCAAATACTGATAGTGGGGTCGTGGCCTTACAAGAATCAAAGATGTCTGCCCTCTCGTACTGCTCAGCGGCTGAAGCTTCTCTCCGGCAGGCATAAGAACGTGGCCTGTGCCGGCTGTTCTGGGCTGCAGATGCCCAGCTGGCACATGTACACAATGAAAGATACAGGGCCGCCCTGCAGTCTGTAAAGAAGCAGCTGCTTGGCGACCGGCCTGGAGGGCATGTGCCCCTCTGGCCCACCTCGCCCCTGGTCAATATGATACCATCTTTTTCATTACTTGGTGAGGTTAGAAGAAATTTCACTCCAAGACAGTGGATTTTGTACTTTATTCCAGTATATTTATACATAGAAAACATGGCAATGAAAAACAAGTAGATGCACGTGCATAAAAATGTCCCAACATTAATTAAAAAACCTTTAAGATACAGATAATACTTGTATACAAAAATATTAACACATTCTCAAATTGTATATAAAGTGCACAAAAGTCAATAGCCCTGACATATAGTGTACACAGGGTCCCCCACATGGTATACACAAAATACAATGTCATCCAGGAAATAACAAAAATAACAAATACATTTAATCTATTCTGAAATCCCATGTCTATGCAAGATAGTAATATGTAAAATTCTACAGTGTCAAAGAAATGAGCTAGAGACTACTACATGGCGATGATGCCTACGAACAAGATAATGCCCAGCTAATGCTGTAAATGATACAAATATTACCAGTCACCCAATTAGACACATGAGGTCCGGGCAAGTGATTTTCTACAGTTCATTGACCTCTATGATGACATCTAATATTTTCAATCATTTATAGAGCGGGGTACATTGGGCCTCATTAATAAATCTGCTCACTAGAAAACTAGTTGTCCATACTAACCAATTAGAGCTCAGCTAAGGTTGTTTTAACTGACCTGGAAAAGTAAAAGCTGTTCTGTGATTGGCTGGGATAAGTAAAAAGGCTGTTTTAATAAATGATTCCCAATGTACCAAGCCCCGCCATAAATGTTATTGATTACAGTAGGGGCCACAATATCCCATGTGTATAGTCATCACATTCATCTTATTGTCTGCGGTTACCTTGGGACATGCTATATTGAAATGTAAGATGATATCAGTGGGGTCCATGAGGCAGAGCAGTGTGTGGTACGTGTGACATTTCCTAATATCGAGCAATCAATACTGTACCTTGGTCTGGAATGCAAAGTCTGCGTGGACAAGGAAGGGGCTCCCAGATGCCAGCTGTAAAACCCGTCGCTCCACCATCACATGCTCATCACCGTCAGCAAGCAGGGCTCTTTTGCCGATGATCTTAACAGCAAAATGTTTGCGGGTAGATGAATCTTCCGCCAGCAGGACCGTTCCATAGCATCCCCGGCCAAGCACTTGATGGAATAATAATCTCCTCTTGATGGTATCAGAGACTGTGCTTTTGGAGCTGGTTGGCCGAACACCGCTGCTTCCTTCAGCTTCTTCAGCCTTCTGCTTTAGATCCATGGGTTTCTGTCCTAATGTAATCCTTCTTCTTTTCTTCTCCTTTTTGTCCCCTGATGAGATGAAGATGGCTCCTCTCTTCTTGGCTCCCATCTTCTGACTTTCTACCTTCTCCTTTTCTTCCACTTCTTCTTTCTTCTGGACTGGTTGTTTTGTCCTGTTGACTGAAGACTTCCTCTCATCATCAGATGTGTCATGGGAAGGTCTTAGTCTCTTCGCTCCTTCTCTCCTCACCACGTTCTCCTCTACTTCTTCTTTCTTCTGGACTGGTGGTTTTGTCCTGTTGACTGAAGACTTCCTCTCATCATCAGATGTGTCATGGGAAGGTCTTCGTGTCTTCACTCTTTCTCTGCTCACCACAATCTCCTCCTCTTTTATATCCATATTATTGCTTTGCTTAGAGTTAGCCGACATCTCCTCCACTGTTGTTGGTCAATTCCAACTGTCACTTCCAACTGTCACTCAGTGCACTTCATATGGAATCATCATGCATGCACCACCACTGGTCATGTGATCAGCATCTGACCAATGATATTTAAGAGATAAATGAACATTAGCTGAGATTAAATATTCAGGTAATATTCAGATATTCTGTGGAACACAAGGTGCCACATTTACTAATAGTAATAGAACTGCACTAAGTCGCCAATTTAATTTACATTGTTACTACAGAGCATCAGATGAATGTAATATAATAAATATTAGCAAGATGTATGATTTCCATCCACTCTACGTATCATAGAAATACAGATGTACTATCTTTTTATATAGAGATGTAGCAGAAGCCATCCTGATTGTTTGCAGCATGCTATGGTGATAGAGAAGCATGCATGACTGTGCCATGCAAATGGTGAGGAGCACCAAAATGGGACATATGATTCACGTAGCCAGGGGCGTAATGTCCGCGGTCGCAGTGGCAGTCACTGCGACCGGGCCCAGGGGGGTTGGGGCTTGTAAACGCCAGCAGAAATTTCAACAGGATGTGTGTATCGCAGTGCACAGTCGCTTCGGGTCCGTGCGTGACAAATCAGGGGCGGGCTGGGGCAGGGGCAGGGGCAGAGCCGGACTGGGGTGTCTGGGGCCCACCAGGGACATTGACTCCAGGTGCCCACCCACCCTTCAGCTATTTGCAAATACCTGTTAGCCGTTATACCCATTATACTGGCGGCTCCTGCCCATCACTGTGCGCTCACCAGAACTGCGATGTACAATTACTGTAGTTTGCATTAAAGGGTTTTTATTGGTGAAAACAAGTTATCAGCGATGCACAGGTTGGGAAGGTGATCACTTATTTATTGGTGGAATCCGCACTGTCAGAAGATTGTGGCACTTTGAGTATTTGGTGAGATTTTTACCTCTGTATTTATAAGACAAAACCAGGAGTGGAGCAATCCGAGGTCATGTTTTAGGCATTTCTCACCCACTCCTGGTTTTGTCTTATAAATACAGAGGTGAAAATCTCACCAAATGCCAACTTGCTTTCTCTGGTGAACCTCTGTGACTGCATCTCTGCTGCTGTGTAATAGTCACAGGGCAGGGAGGGGTTAAACATCCAAGTATTTAATATCTATTGGAAATAAAGAGGTTTCCCCTTATTGATATCAGATAAAACAAATGACCAACCACAATCCACTCTACCAAGACCAATATTACCAGATAGAAGGCAGAAATACCACCACACCGTGACCAGATCACATATTACCACCACATAGTGCCCAAATAATGCCACATACAAGGCACAAATACCGCCACACCATGACCAAAGCACATAATATCACCACATAGTGATCAAATGCTACCAGATACAAGGTATAAATACTGACACACCATGAGACCACATATTACCACCACATAGTGACTGAATAATACAACATAGAAGGGACAAATATCGTCATGTCATGACCAAAGCACATAATGCCACCACATAGTGACAAATAATGCTAAAATAATAAAAATGTAAAAAAGCTCAGTATATTGGGTCAGTGTACAGGTTATACAGTGATCACCATTGACATTATGCACAGGAGCTCTGTATATAGTGTACAGGTTATACAGTCATCACCAGTGACATTATACACAGGAGCTCTGTATATAGTGTCAGTGTACAGGTAATGCAATGATCACCATTGATATTATACACAGGAGCTCTGTATATAGTGTACAGGTAATACAGTGATCACCAGTGACATTATACACAGGAGCTCTGTATATAGTGTCAGTGTACAGGTAATACAGTGATCACCAGTGACATTATACACAGGAGCTCTGTATATAGTGTCTGTGTACAGGTAATATAGTGATCACCAGTGACATTATACACAGGAGCTCTGTATATAGTGTCAGTGTACAGGTAATATAGTGATCACCAGTGACATTATACACAGGAGCTCTGTATATAGTGTCAGTGTGTGTGTGTATAGGTAATACACATACTCACCAGTGATGTCTCTAGGTGAAGTTCTTTATCTGCAGACCGATATATCACATCTTCTATGCAGGACTTATCTCTGCAGAAAATAACATAGTTAGCTATAACTGATCACTTCCAGAGTACAAGCCACACTTTTCCCAAGATTTCTACACTGCATGAAATGACAAAATGCAACATAGTGCCGCACTACACAGTAAAAATAAAACACAAAATACATTTAGGGACTCCATCTTTAATAAAAAAAAAACATCATGAGAGATCAGAGATTATGGGGCCCAGTCAGGGATCGTACATAGAAATCATGTGGCTCAGTCAGGGGCGTATACAGAAATCATGGGGCCAATCAGGTTAGGGGTGTACATAGAGATCATGGGGCCCAGTCAGCGGCGTACATAGAGATCATGGGGCCCAGTCAGCGGCGTACATAGAGATCATGGGGCCCAGTCAGCGGCGTACATAGAGATCATGGGGCCAATCAGGTTAGGGGTGTACATAGAGATCATGGGGCGCCCTCAGCGGCGTACATAGAGATCATGGGGCCCAGTCAGCGGAGTACATAGAGATCATGGGGCCCAGTCAGCGGAGTACATAGAGATCATGGGGCCCAGTCAGCGGCATACATAGAGATCATGAGGCCCAGTCAGCGGTGTACATAGAGATCATGGGGCCCAGTCAGCGGCGTACAAAGAGATCATGGGGCCCAGTCAGCGGCGTACATAGAGATCATGGGGCCCAGTCAGCGGCGTACATAGAGATCATGGGGCCCAGTCAGCGGCGTACATAGAGATCATGGGGCCCAGTCAGCGGCGTACATAGAGATCATGGGGCCAATCAGGTTAGGGGTGTACATAGAGAACATGGGGCCCCCTCAGCGGCGTACATAGAGATCATGGGGCCCAGTCAGCGGAGTACATAGAGATCATGGGGCCCAGTCAGCGGAGTACATAGAGATCATGGGGCCCAGTCAGCGGCGTACATAGAGATCATGGGGCCCAGTCAGCGGCGTACATAGAGATCATGGGGCCCAGTCAGCGGCGTACATAGAGATCATGGGGCCCTATGAGGTGAGGCTCTCACCTCCTCAGGGAGCTCTCACAGGGCATCACAGGCCTTAGTATGAAGCAATACTAGAAGACTTGTGGAATTGCTTCATACTAAGGCCTGTGATGCCCTGTGGGAGCTCCTGAGGGCACCATACTGGGGAGGTGAGATCCTCACTTGGCAGTAGTAGGAGCAGCATCTCCATAGTGTGGCATTCACATCACACTACATGCTGCACTGTATAGGACTCCCAGCCGGCAGCAGGACAGATGAGGAGGTAACTGTCTGGGACCAGCGCCGGACTGGAGTACCTGGGGCCCACCAGGAAAAAATCAATCTTGGGGCCCACCAGCACCATGCAGTTACCGTATATAGGAATAACATAAGTCCACAAACTCTTTCAAAATGAATCAACTTTATTAACCAATAAATCTCTGCTGCTGTGTAGTAGTCACAACACAGGGAGAGGTTAAACATCCAAGTATTTAATATGTATTGCAAATAAAGAATGTTCCCATTCTTAATATCCGAAAAAACAAATGACTGACAACTATCCACTATACCTAGACTAATAATACCATATAGAAGAGAGAAATACCGCCACACCATGACCAGAACACATACCACCACATAGTAATCAAATACTACCAAGTACAAGGTATATATACTGCCACACCATGAGAAGACCACATATTACCACAACATAGTGACTGTCTAAATAATACCACATACAAGGGACAAATACCGCCACGCCATGACCATGGCACATAATGGCACCAGATAGTGACTGATAATGAAAATGTAAAAAAGCTCTGTATATAGAGTCAGTGTACAGATAATGTAGAGATTATCAGTGACATTATACACAGGAGCTCTGTGTATAGTGTCAGTGTAGAGGTAATACAGTGATCATCAGTGACATTATACACAGAAGCTCTGTATATAGTGTCAGTGTACAGGTAATACAGTGATCACCAGTGACATTATACATAGGAGCTCTGTATATAGTGTCAGTGTACAGGAAATACAGGGATCACCAGTGACATTATACACAGGAGCTCTGTATATAGTGTCAGTGTACAGGTAATATAGTGATCACCAGTGACATTATGCATAGGAGCTCTGTATATAGTGTCAGTGTACAGGTAATATAGTGATCACCAGTGACATTATGCATAGGAGCTCTGTATATAGTGTCACTGTACAGGTAATATAGTGATCACCAGTGACATTATGCATAGGAGCTCTGTATATAGTGTCAGTGTACAGGTAATATAGTGAGCACCAGTGACATTATGCACAGGAGCTCTGTATATAGTGTCAGTGTACAGGTAATATAGTGATCACCAGTGACATTATACACAGGAGCTCTGTATATAGTGTCAGTGTACAGGTAATATAGTGATCACCAGTGACATTATACACAGGAGCTCTGTGTATGGTGTCAGTGTACAGGTAATACAGGGATCACCAGTGACATTGTGCACAGCTCTGTGTAACGGGTCTGGGAGGCGGAACCTCTGAGCAACTTATACAAGGGGGCGGTCCTTGTAAGGAAGCGGGTGGCGACCAGGGAAGACAGGCAGGTAGTCACAGCAGGTGACCGGGACAGTCTCTGGGTAAACGGGCAGGAGGTCACGGCAAGTGACCGGGACAGTCTCTGGGTAAACGGGCAGGAGGTCACAGCAAGTGACCGGGGCAGTCTCTGGGTGAACGGGCAGGAGGTCAGGGCAAGTGACCGGGACAGTCTCTGGGTAAACGGGCAGGAGGTCACGGCAAGTGACCGGGACAGTCTCTGGATAAAGGGTAGGTACGACCTGTGACGGCTGAGCCTCCAGGTAGGCTAGCAGGCAGATGTCAGATGTGTGCTCCCAGGTTTGCAGACGAGAGTCTCTGGATAAGCAGGTGGTCACAGCATGTGACGGCGGAGCCTCCAGGTAGGTTAACAGGCAGGTAGCAGATGAGAGCTCCCAGGTGAGCGGACCAGAGTCTCTGGACTGGCAGGTGGTCACAGCACGTGACGGCGGAGCCTCCAGGTAGGCTAACAGGCAGGTAGCAGATGAGCGCTCCCAGGTGAGCGGGCAAGAGTCTCTGGACTGGCAGGTGGTCACAGCACGTGACGGCGGAGCCTCCAGGTAGGCTAACAGGCAGGTAGCAGATGAGCGCTCCCAGGTGAGCGGGCAAGAGTCTCTGGACTGGCAGGTGGTCACAGCACGTGACGGCGGAGCCTCCAGGTAGGCTAGCAGACAGGTAGCAGGTGAGCGCTCCCAGGTGAGCGGGCAAGCTGGTCCATAGACAGACTGACAGATGTCGGAAGGCAGACCGTCTGACCTCAGGCTAGCAAGCAGGTAAGCGGATAAAAGGCAGGAATCAGACAGCAAACTGGCAGGTAACTGGCAGGTAACTGGAAACGGGACCTGAGGGCTGAAGCAGAGTAGTGAACAGTGCAACAACATTGCTCGGGCACCTCCATTTTGGAGGAGGTGCCTTATATATGGTGAAGTCCTCCGGCCATTGGCCGGGGACTCCTTAGGACGGCGCGCGCGGCCCCTTTAAGAGGGGGGGAGCGCGCGCGCGCCCTAAGCACCGTGGCCGGGAAGGAGCGCGCGCTGCCAGCAGAGCGGGAGGAGGACGCCGGGCTCGGAGCGGAGAGGTGAGGGGAACAGCGTCCCTGCCTAGCAGGAGGCAGGGACGCCGACGCTACAGTACCCCCCCCTTTAGGCCCCCCCTTTTTTAGGCCAGACAGAAATTTAGCAAGGATGAGAGGGGCATGGATGTTCTCCCGGGGCTCCCACGTTCTCTCCTCAGGACCAAACCCCCTCCAATCTACTAGAAAAAAGGTCTTTCCTCTTACCCTTTTTGTGGCCAGAATGTTCTCTACCTCAAACTCGTTTTCAGCGGAAACCGGAGCAGGAGGCGTACCTGTAGACTTGGAAAAAGAGTTAAGTACCACGGGTTTGAGGAGAGATACATGGAAGGAGTTAGGGATCCGCAAGTTGGCCGGGAGTTTCAATTTATAGGCCACCGGGTTGATCTGACTGATGATCTCCAGAGGACCGATGAACCGAGGCCCTAACTTATAGGAAGGAATCTTGAGCCGGACATACTTGGACGAGAGCCAGACCTTATCCCCTGGACGGAATTGAGGAGGATCCAGACGTTTTTTGTCAGCATGTCTTTTCATACGCTCGGACGACTGAAGGAGTGCGGACCGGGTACTCTCCCACATGGAGGAAAATTTGTTAACAAGAGATTCCGCAGCCGGATTATCCACCGAGGTGGAGACGGGAAATGGGATCCGAGGATGCTGACCGAAGACTACAAAAAACGGGGATTTGGAGGAAGATTCGCTCTCGTGATTGTTGTAAGAGAATTCGGCCCATGGCAGGAGATCCACCCAGTCAGAATGGTGGGCATTAACGAAGTGCCGGAGGTAACTGGTCAGGATCTGATTGATCCGCTCCACTTGACCATTAGACTGTGGATGGTAAGTGGAGGAGAAGTCCAGGGTGACGTCTAGCAATTTACAAGTGGCTCTCCAGAAACGTGAGGTGAACTGAACCCCACGATCCGACACGATGTGGAGGGGCAGGCCATGAAGACGGACGATGTGGCGGAAAAAGTCTTTAGCCAGCTCGGGTGCAGACGGGAGGCCTGGCAGGGGAACGAAATGAGCCATCTTGGAAAAGCGGTCAGCGACCACCCAAATGACCGTACAACCGGCAGAGACGGGGAGATCAGTTATGAAATCCATAGCTATATGCTGCCAGGGGGCAGCAGGTACAGGAAGCGGAAGGAGGCGACCGGCTGGCAGGTGTCTCGGGACTTTGTTGCGGGCGCAGGACACACAGGCAGAAACAAAGTCTATTACGTCCTTGTGCAGGGTAGGCCACCAGTAGTGCCGGGTAATAAGCTGGAGGGTCTTTTTCTGACCAGCGTGGCCAGCTAGTTTAGACGAATGACCCCAGTGTAGGATCCTCTCCCGATCAGGTACCGATCCGAACGTCTTACCGGGAGGGAGGCGATTTAGACTCACGGGAGCCACCTGCATTACTCTGGCGGGATCGATGATATGTTTAGGTTCTTCCTCGAGGTCAGACACCAGAAAGGATCGGGACAAGGCGTCCGCTTTGATGTTTTTGTCAGCCGGGCGAAAATGAAGAACAAAATCAAAGCGAGCAAAAAACAAGGACCACCGGGCTTGGCGCGGGTTAAGTCTCTGGGCATGCTGGAGGTAAGCCAAGTTTTTGTGGTCAGTGTAAATTATTACCGGGTGAAGAGCCCCCTCGAGTAGGTAACGCCACTCCTCCAATGCCAGCTTGATGGCCAATAACTCTCGGTCTCCTATGGAATAGTTGCGCTCAGAAGAGGAGAAGAGTTTGGAGAAGAAGCCGCAAGTTACCATTCTCCCGGAAGACGATTTTTGGGTAAGTACCGCACCGGCTCCAGAGGAGGAGGCGTCAACTTCCAGGAAGAACTGCTTGTTGCCGTCCGGGCGATGCAGCACCGGGGCGGAAGAGAAGGCCTGTTTTAAAGAAAGAAAGGCCTCCTCTGCTTCGGGCGGCCACTCTCTGGGATTAGTGCCCTTATGGGTGAGCGCGGAAATTGGGGCAGTCCGGGAAGAGAAGTGCGGTATGAAGAGGCGGTAGTAGTTGGCGAAGCCCAGGAACCGCTGAATAGCCTTCAACCCCTCCGGTCGAGGCCATTTCTCGATGGCAGACAGTTTCTCTGGATCCATTCGGAGGCCGGTCTGAGAAATAATGTAGCCCAAAAACGGAAGCGAGGTCTGCTCAAAGAGGCACTTCTCATATTTAGCGAAGAGGTGATTCTGCCTGAGCCTGAGCAGGACCTGACGAACATCCCTCCGGTGAGTCTGGAGATCCGGAGAGAAGACCAAGATGTCGTCCAGGTACACCACTACGCAGGAGTAGAGAAGGTCCCGGAAGATGTCATTGACCAACTCTTGAAAGACGGCAGGAGCGTTACAGAGACCAAAGGGCATTACCAGATATTCATAGTGGCCGTCCCGGGTGTTGAATGCCGTCTTCCATTCATCCCCCTGACGGATACGGACCAGGTTGTACGCCCCACGGAGGTCTAGTTTGGTGAAGATTCTAGCCCCCCTCAGACGATCAAATAATTCCGGAATGAGCGGAAGGGGGTACTTATTCTTCACCGTAATCTGGTTAAGGCCTCTATAGTCTATACAGGGACGGAGAGAGCCGTCCTTCTTTTTAACGAAAAAGAAGCCTGCTCCCGCCGGGGAGGTAGATTTCCGGATGAATCCCCAGGCCAGATTCTCCTCAATATATTCGGACATCGACCGGGTCTCAGCAGCCGACAATGGGTAAATACGCCCACGGGGAGGCGTAGTACCGGGTAACAGGTCGATAGGACAGTCGTATGGCCTATGAGGGGGTAATCTCTCTGCCTCCTTTTTATTAAAGACATCAGCAAATGACCAATAAGGAATCGGAAGTCCAGGTAGATTAGTTGGGGTAGGAGAAGGACGGACGGGATGAACGGGAACCAAACAA
The DNA here is from genome assembly GCF_046119375.1 of Phyllobates terribilis. Taxonomy (NCBI): domain Eukaryota; kingdom Metazoa; phylum Chordata; class Amphibia; order Anura; family Dendrobatidae; genus Phyllobates; species Phyllobates terribilis. Next base: position 1,287,489 of record NW_027363063.1, on the reverse strand, counting down.
GTCTTATGGCAGTCCTGTCCCCAACGAAGGACTTCTCCGGTCCTCCAGTCAAGCACGGGTGCATGTTTCTGGAGCCAAGGTAGGCCTAGTAAGAGGGCGTGAGAGAGTCCAGGCAGAACATGAAAAGAGATGCTCTCAGAATGCAGCATTCCCACCTGCAGAGTAATGGATTCGGTGATGAGTTGGATGGGACGTGGTAAGAGGCCCCCATCCACGGCAGCGACAGATAAGGGTACAGCCAGAGGTTTGGTGGGAATGCGGTGTTTTTCTACCAGGGACTGTGAAATAAGATTCCCGGCTGCTCCAGAGTCAAGTTGGGCTAGTTCGAAATAACGGTTCTCCCCGCAGATAATTGAGACTGATAGCAGCAGAGATGGAGAGGATTTATTCTTTTCTAGGTCGACCTCTCTGAGCGAACCTAGACACAGGCGTTTCCCGACCTCTCCGGGCAGGTACGGATCCGGTGCTCCTTGCTGCCACAGTAGAAGCAGCTCCCCTCGGCACGGCGTAAGTCCTGACGGGTTTTGACCATCTTGGTCTGGTCGACCTGCATTGGCTCAGGAGAGTGTACCTGGGGAGAAACGGAGGGAGTGACGGGTTTCTGGAAGGTAGGAGCTAGACGTGGAAACCTCCTTTCACGGGTGACCTCTTTGGCACGCTCCTGGAACCGTAGGTCAATCCCGGTGGCAAGAGTTATTAAGTCATCGAGAGTGGTAGGAATGTCTCGACCGGCGAGTTCATCTTTAATACGGCCGGACAGACCCTCCCAGAAGACAGATACCAGAGCGTCGTTATCCCAGGCCAGCTCCGAGGCAAGGGTACGGAACCGTATGGCATATTGGCCCACGGTGAGACTTCCCTGACGGAGGCGTAGCAGAGACGATGCGGATGAGGTCTTCCGTCCGGGTTCGTCGAAGACTTTCCGGAAAGCCGTGAGAAAGGCAGGCAAGTCGGACACCAGGGGGTCTCCTCTCTCCCATAGAGGATTTAGCCAAGCCAGTGCCTTCCCCGTAAGGTGGGACATGATGAAGGCTACTTTGGCCCGGTCGGAGTTAAACTGGTGGGACAGGAGTTCAAAGTGCAGGGTGCACTGGTTTCTGAAGCCCCGAGCCTGAGCGGGGTCGCCTCCGAAGCGAGGAGGTGCAGAAAGCCGGAGTCCGGAGCAGGATACCATGGTATTGGTGGGCAGCGGAGCTGCCGGGTTGCGAGTCATGACACTAGCGGTGGTTGCTGGTGGAGCAGTCAGAGTGTCCAGGCGAGAATTGACATTCCGCAGGTGACTCAGGATGGACTCCTGTTGGGACCTCTGACGGGACAGTTCATGACAAAGGTCCGAGAGCGAGGGAACTTGGGTGCCACCGGGTTCCATGGCCCGAGCAAACTGTAACGGGTCTGGGAGGCGGAACCTCTGAGCAACTTATACAAGGGGGCGGTCCTTGTAAGGAAGCGGGTGGCGACCAGGGAAGACAGGCAGGTAGTCACAGCAGGTGACCGGGACAGTCTCTGGGTAAACGGGCAGGAGGTCACGGCAAGTGACCGGGACAGTCTCTGGGTAAACGGGCAGGAGGTCACAGCAAGTGACCGGGGCAGTCTCTGGGTGAACGGGCAGGAGGTCACGGCAAGTGACCGGGACAGTCTCTGGGTAAACGGGCAGGAGGTCACGGCAAGTGACCGGGACAGTCTCTGGATAAAGGGTAGGTACGACCTGTGACGGCTGAGCCTCCAGGTAGGCTAGCAGGCAGATGGCAGATGTGTGCTCCCAGGTGAGCAGGCGAGAGTCTCTGGATAAGCAGGTGGTCACAGCATGTGACAGCGGAGCCTCCAGGTAGGTTAACAGGCAGGTAGCAGATCAGCGCTCCCAGGTGAGCGGACCAGAGTCTCTGGACTGGCAGGTGGTCACAGCACGTGACGGCGGAGCCTCCAGGTAGGCTAACAGGCAGGTAGCAGATGAGCGCTCCCAGGTGAGCGGGCAAGAGTCTCTGGACTGGCAGGTGGTCACAGCACGTGACGGCGGAGCCTCCAGGTAGGCTAACAGGCAGGTAGCAGATGAGCGCTCCCAGGTGAGCGGGCAAGAGTCTCTGGACTGGCAGGTGGTCACAGCACGTGACGGCGGAGCCTCCAGGTAGGCTAGCAGACTGGTTGCAGGTAAGCGCTCCCAGGTGAGCGGGCAAGCTGGTCCATAGACAGACTGACAGATGTCGGAAGGCAGACCGTTGGACCTCAGGCTAGCAAGCAGTTAAGCGGATAACAGGCAGGAATCAGACAGCAAACTGGCAGGAAACTGGCAAGTAACTGGAAACGGGACCTGAGGGCTGAAGCAGAGTAGTGAACAGTGCAACAACATTGCTCGGGCACCTCCATTTTGGAGGAGGTGCCTTATATATGGTGAAGTCCTCCGGCGATTGGCCGGGGACTCCTTAGGACGGCGCGTGCGGCCCCTTTAAGAGGGGGGGAGCGCGCGCGCGCTCGCCCTAAGCACCGTGGCCGGGAAGGAGCGCGCGCTGCCAGCAGAGCGGGAGGAGGACGCCGGGCTCGGAGCGGAGAGGTGAGGGGAACAGCATCCCTGCCTAGCAGGAGGCAGGGACGCCGACGCTACACTCTGTATATAGTGTCAGTGTGTGTGTGTATAGGAAATACAGGGATCGCCAGTGACATTATACACAGGAGCTCTGTATATAGTGTCAGTGTACAGGTAATACAGTGATCACCAGTGACATTATGCACAGGAGCTCTGTATATAGTGTCAGTGTGTGTGTGTATAGGTAATACACATACTCACCAGTGATGTCTCTAGGTGAAGTTCTTTAACTGCAGACCGATATATCACATCTTCTATACAGGACTTATCTCTGCAGAAAATAACATAGTTAGCTATAACTGATCACTTCCAGAGCACAATCCACACTTTTCCCAAGATTTCTACACTGCATGAAATGACAAAAAAAGAAACATAGCACTGCACTACACAGTAACAGTGCTCCAGTGTCATTCTGTGCCTGCTCATCTGTCAGCAGACATATTTGTCTGATGGCAAAGATCTAAGAGAGATGAAGACAGAAGACCTATGGATTCCGTTGGGAGTGAGGATTTTTCTTTATTAAAGATGGAGTCCCTAAATGTGTTTTATTTTTAATAATAAAAAAAAAAAATTCTGTCTTTTTTTTTTCTGTTTACTAGAAATTGATGGTGGCTATGTCTAATTTGGCGTGAAACCATGAATTTCGGGCTTAGTACCAGCTGATAAGGCAAAGATGGCCTGGTACTAACTCTATTATTACCCAGGTTGCCACTCACCATCAGGGCCGCTGGAAGAGCCGGGTAAAGCACTTGGAAATGGTGCTATGATGAATGCGCCATTTTCAAGGGTGGCTGTGGGCTGCGATTTTCAGCGTGGAGGGCCAAGAACGCTTGGGCCTTACCATGCTGCGAATCCCAGCCCCCAGTTGCCTGGTTTTATCTGGCTGGCGATCAACATATGGTGGGAAAAAAAAAAGTTAAGTTTAAAACAAATATTCGGCTTCTCTGTCTTTTGATCGCCAGCCAAGGTAAAGCCAGGCAGCTGGGGGTGGCAGTACGTAGCTGTCTGCTTTATCTGCAGTGAGAATCAAAAATTCATTTTTAAAATTTTCTTTTCACACTTTTATATGTGACAGACCCAACAGTCAATCGCAGATGCTGTCAAAGAGGATGGGCTTCTGTGATTGGCTGTTTGAGTAATGTACAATCAGCCCATACATTCTAGTATGGTACTATGTATGGGCTGCTTTCAGGTTACTCAAGCAGCCAGTCACAGACGCCCATTCTCTGTGTCAGCGTCTGTGATTAGCTGTTGGGACTGTCACATATAGAAGTGTGAAAATAAATAAATAATAAAACAAAAATGACATAGCGCTCTGCAGAAATTTTGATTCTCAGCGCAGATAGAGGTGGCAGCCCGTAGCTGTCTGCTTTATCTGCCTGGTTTTACCTTGACTGGCGATCAAAAGTCAGGAAAGCCCAATGTTTTTTTTAAATTATTTAAAAAAATAATTAAAAAAAAAAAATGCGTGGGCTCCCGCCATATTTTGATCGGGGGGGCTGGGGGCTGGGATTCTCAGCATGGTAAGGCCCAAGCATTCTGGGCCCCCCACGCTGAAAATGGCAGCCTGCAGCCACCCCTGGAATTGGCGCATTCATCGTAGCGCCATTTCCAGGCACTTTATCCGGCTCTTCCAATGGCCCTGGTGGGGGGTGGCACGCTGGGTAATGATGGGGTTAGTACCAGCTTTGTATTATCAGCTGGCACTAAGCCTGAAATTCATGGAGTCACACCAAACTACACATGGCCACCATGAATTTCCAGTAAACAGAAAAAAACACAACACAGAATTTTTTTTTTAATAAAAATAAAACACAAAACACATGTAGGGACTCCATCTTTAATTAAAAACAAAATCCTCGCTCTGACGTAATCCACGGATCTTCTGTCTCCAGCTCTGCTACATCTTTGCCATTAGACAAATATGCCTGCTGACAGAGATGAGCAGGCACAGAATGACACTAGAACCCAGTTGTCAGAGAAGTGCTCAGCTGGCCTCCAGCCGCCGACCATGTTTTCCTATGCGTTGCAAATAATGCATACTTTCAAACACATGCCTATTTTTGCTATGCAAGTCTACGGTACATTGCGTCTGCACTGATTTACAACGGATGCGTTGTAACGCACAGCATAAACGCAATGATAACCCAGCCTAACAGCAGCGAGAAGGGGAGACGGAGCCCTGGAGACCGCCTAGTCAGTCTACTGGTGGTACTATCATGCCCATTGCCCAGTATGTACTGCCAGCCTCTGTGGTATTAGCATTCAAGCTCACATGGCATGTTCTGCCAGCCAGCCACTGGTGTTAGTACTAGCATGATAGTACCACACCACCAGAGGCTGGGCAATGGGCATGCATGATGGTACCAACAGTGGCTGGCAGGACATGCTGGGTATGATTCATGCCTAGTATGTCCTGCCAGCCTCCTTGGTACTATCATGCCCACCCACTATGTCCTGCCAGCCACTGGTGGTACCATCATGCATGCCCATTGCCCAGCCACTGGTGGTAGTACATGCTGCTGGGCATAGTACCAGTAACCAGAGGCTGGCAGCAGGACATGCTGGGCAATGGGCATGATGAGAACCATGCCCATTGCCCAGTAGTATTTACTGCCAGCCCCGGCCAGGGGTCCTCCCAGTCACCCCTCCCCCCTATCCCTTCCTCCCTCCCCTCCCCGTTTCATACTGACGCGTCGAGATGAGCTGCAGCCGCTGCCTGGAGCGACGCAGGGTCCGTACTCCACAGCGCGCACAGGAAGCAGTCCCAGGGCGATGACGTCATCACCCTGAGACTGACCTCCTGCGCACGCGCCGGCAGTGTCGCTGCGCAGAGGAGGCAGAGGGCCAATCACTAATCATATCGGCAGTGCTGCGAACCGGGGGGGGGGGCTCTGTTCTCTGTACAGGGCCCAGGGGGTGTAGAGGGGCGGGGCCCATCGGGGGTTTTCCCGATACTCTGGTGGGCCAGTCCGCCCCTGCAGAGGGGCATATGTATATATGCAGGTCGGCCACATCCCAGTGGTGCAGACACATCCACACTGCACCCTGTATACTTGTGCACTGCCGTCTGCTGCAGTGGTAGGAGCCGCCTGAATGCATCTTCTTCCTGCCGGAGAGGAGCTTGTGGGCCTGTGCGGTGAGGAGGTGGACGCTGCGCACCTCCTGAGAAGTATATGGCACTCCATGTATCTGTGCACATAGTATACCACTCTAGTGTATAGCAGAAAGGAGACATCGACCAGAAGAGTCCAGGCATGTGGGTGATGCACATAATTATTATATTGATAACCAGGTGGAAGAGGAGGAAATGCAAAAAAAGGGGGGAATTAAAAACTATACGCAAAGGGGACGTCGAGACAGGAATTACAATTAACACCAGTGGGAATGGATCATGATTAGAACAGCAAAGGGATAATACAGAGAATCAAGCCACAAATTAATCCAGTATATAAAAATATATATACATATCATTAGTTAGATATATCTGTACATATGATTGTTTAATTATCATAAACTTTACATAAAGTGCAAGTGCCTCCAAAGAATAAATCTACATAAATTATATATCTCATATGTGAACAAATACAGGTGTTTCTCACTAAATTAGAATATAATCAAACAGTTATTGTTTATTTCTGTTAATGCTGATGATTATGGCTATACGAGTTTCACTTTTTTGTATTGAAGAACTGAAATAAATTAACTTTTTGATGATATTCTAATTTAGTGAGATGCACCTGTATATGTATATATACAAGGGCTGGTCCCTTATTATTTGGATGTCGGTGTGAATCCTGTAGAGAGTAGTGCACTGACTTGGGCATATGTGCTGTTGACAGATATGTATTTGTATCCACTTTAAGCGTTTTTAAAAAAGGTGACCACATGTGCATTGTACTCACGCTATAGCAGATGCAGATCCCACTCCTGATTGGCGTCCACCCAATGTATGTTTCGGCTTCTTGTCTTCGTCAGGGGGTGGCATCATTCGGAAAGAGCTAAGAGTTAAACGGCCAACTATAGCCAATCAGGATGGAGGTATGTCTCCACCAACCAATGGGTGCTGAGGAGGCGTGGCGCGATACACAACGCGCACCAACGCTACGAGGAAACTATGTGACCTGTGATGCTGCGAGCACGTGATGGAGACACTTGATCGGGGGTCACGGGGCACATATAGATACAGTCAGGGAGGATGATGTGGAGACGTTCATGTGTATTGCCTCTTCAGCAGACATCTAATCTACTGATTGAGTGTGGATATATCGGATAAAGTGGAAAATCTTCTTAATTTATAATGATGGATAACGAGTATAGGTTATATATTACAGCAATACACAGGAATAGGGGGTAGTGAGTGTTACATGTATATAAGCATAGGCGGATTATAATGAGGACGATCTGGGCTACCGCCTGGGGCCCCGAACCTCCAGGGGGCTCCGGGGTGTCTATGGCCAGATTGTCCTCATTATATGTGCGGCGCCACGGCACATACCGGCAGACAGTGGTGGGGGGCCCAGGATCGCTCCCCCAGCAGCGGCACACAGCCGCTGCTTCTTCATCGGCCCGGCCAGCACTGCAGCAGTTAACTTCCCTGTGCCGGCCGCGTCACTGCTAGGAGACACGGCCCTGTGGGCGGCCGTGTCTCCTAGCTGTGACGTCACGCAGTGCGCACCTGGCCTGCAGTGCTGCACCGGAAAAGAGCTGGAGCCGAGTCGGGGGATGGTGAGTGTGTGTGTGTGTATGTATATGTATGTATGTGTGTGTGTGTGCAGGCAGATGTCATTGTGTGATGTCTGTTTATATGTATTTTTGTGTTTCAAATGTGTTTATGCGTGTATGTATATGTCTGTATATGTTTGTGTGTGCGTGACTGCGTGCGGCCTCCTGCTGAGTATAGATGGCGCCGTGCGGCCTCCTGCTGTCTCTGGGGGGGGGCGCCGTGCGGCCTCCCGCTGTGTATAGATGGCGCTGTGCGGCCTCCTGCTGTCTCTGGGGGGGGGCGCCGTGCGGCCTCCCGCTGTGTATAGATGGCGCCGTGCGGCCTACTGCTGTCTCTTGGGGGGGGGCGCCGTGCAGCCTCCCGCTGTGTATATATGGCGCCGTGCAGCCTCCCGCTGTGTATAGATGGCGCCGTGCGGCCTCCCGCTGTGTATAGATGGGATTGTGCGGCCCCCTGTGTGTAGATGGCATCGTGCGGCCTTCCGCTGTTTATAGGTGGCGCCGTGGGGCCTCCCGCTGTGTATAGGTGGCGCCGTGCGGCCTCCCGCTGTGTATAGGTGGCGCCGCCCGCTGTGCATAGGTGGCGCCGTGCGGCCTCCCGCTGTGTATACGTGGCGCCTCCCGCTGTGTATAGGTGGCGCCGTGCGGCCTCCCGCTGTGTATAGGTGGCGCCGTGCTGCCTCCCGCTGTGTATAGGTGGCGCCGTGTGGCCTCCCGCTGTGTATAGGTGGCTCCGTGCGGCCTCCCGCTGTGTATAGGTGGCGCCGTGCGGCCTCCCGCTGTGTATAGGTGGCGCCTTGCGGCCTCCCGCTGTGTATAGGTGGCGCCGTGCGGCCTCCCGCTGTGTATAGGTGACGCCGTGCGGCCTCCTGCTGAGTATAGATGGCGCCGTGCGGCCTCCTGCTGTCTTTGGGGTCGGGGGCGCCGTGCGGCCTCCTGCTGAGTATAGATGGCGCCGTGCGGCCTCCTGCTGTCTCTGTGGGGGGGGCGCTGTGCGGCCTCCCGCTGTGTATAGATTGCGCCGTGCGGCCTCCTGCTCTCTCTGGGGGGGCGCTGTGGGCCTCCCGCTGTGTATAGGTGGCGCCGTGTGGCCTCCCGCTGTGTATAGATGGCGCCGTGCGGCCTCCCGCTGTGTATAGATGGCTACTTGCGGCCTCCCGCTGTGTATAGATGGCTACGTGCGGCCTCCCGCTGTGTATAGATGGCTACGTGCGGCCTCCCGCTGTGTATAGATGGCTTAGTGTGGCCTCCCGCTGTGTATAGATGGCTACGTGCGGCCTCCCGCTGTGTATAGATGGCTACGTGCGGCCTCCCGCTGTGTATAGATGGCTACGTGCGGCCTCCCGCTGTGTATAGATGGCTACGTGCGGCCTCCTGCTGTGTATAGATGGCTACGTGCGGCCTCCAGCTGTGTATAGATGGTTACGTGTGCTCAATATTGAGTCATACAATTAATGTAAGGCTATGTGCCCACGATGCAGAAATGCTCCGGATTTTTTTTGAGCGTTTCCGCATCTCCCTGGCAGAAAAAACGCATGTGGATTGTACATGCGGATTGTACATGCTTTTTTCCTGCCTGGGACTTGCTGATGTGAAGCGTTCTTCACTTGCATTTCCGCATGCGGGTTGACAAGCGCTTTCCAAGCGATTTTAGCATCACTTGGAAAGTGCTTGACAACTTGGTCACACTATATAAATACATGCAACCGGCATGGATTTATATAGTGTGACCATAAAAGAATGGTAAAAAATAAATATATAATTACCTTCTGATGGCCTGCCGACGTCAGCGGTCGCGTGACCCGTCACATGACTAAATGACGTCACGGCAGGTCCTTTTCAGACCATCGCGAGCTGCTGGCAAGCCAGGACGCATCGGATAAAGACACCGGGGGCCATCAGAAGGTAAGTATAATATTTATTTTTTATTTTATTCTTTTTTTACAGGTTCTATGGTACCCGGGTCCGGAGGACAGTCTCCTCTTCTCCAAACCCGGGTACCATCCGCACATTGAAGCGCATGGATTCTGCATGTACAGATGCAGTGATGCGGATTCCATGCGTTCTAATGCAAGTCAATGGCGGCGAAAGCGCCGTGCTTCCACAAAATAATTGGTAGTGCAGCGGATTTTTCCGCAATGATAATCCGCAGCGGAAATTTACACAGCATGTGCACAGCACATGCTGATTATCATTGGGGAACACGGCAGACCTTCTACCAAGCGTTTTTAAGCGTTTCTGCAGCGGAATTGCCACCGCGGAAACGCTTAAAAAACGCATAGTGGGCACACAGCCTAAAAAAAATTATTATAATTAATATTGTGTTCTCCCCGCCTCAGTCCTCACAGCACAACGCAGAACACAGAACTCGTGTCGGGGGCTGTCAGGCTCCCGCACCCCTTCATGTCGTGGGCTGTCAGGCTCCCGCACCCCCTCGTGTCGTGGGCTGCCAGGCTCCCGCATCCCCTCGTGCTGTGGGCTGTCAGGCTCCCGCACCCCCTCGTGTCGTGGGCTGCCAGGCTCCCGCACCCCCTCGTGTCGTGGGCTGCCAGGCTCCCGCACCCCCTCGTGTCGTGGGCTGCCAGGCTCCCGCACCCCCTCGTGTCGTGGGCTGCCAGGCTCCCGCACCCCCTCGTGTCGTGGGCTGCCAGGCTCCCGCACCCCCTCGTGTCGTGGGCTGTCAGGCTCCCGCACCCCCTCGTGTCGTGGGCTGTCAGGCTCCCGCACCCCCTCGTGTCGAGGGCTGTCAGGCTCCCGCACCCCCTCGTGTCGTGGGCTGTCAGGCTCCCGCACCCCCTCGTGTCGTGGGCTGTCAGGCTCCCGCACCCCCTCGTGTCGTGGGCTGCCAGGCTCCCGCACCCCCTCGTGTCTGGGCTGCCAGGCTCAGGCACCCCCTCGTGTCGTGGGCTGCCAGGCTCCCGCACCCCCTCGTGTCGAGGGCTGTCAGGCTCCCGCCCCCCGTCGTGTCATGGGCTGTCAGGCTCCCGCACCCCCTCGTGTCGTGGGCTGTCAGGCTCCCGCAGCCCCTCGTGTCGTGGGCTGTCAGGCTCCGGCACCCCATCTTGTCGTGGGCTGCCAGGCTCCCGCACCCCCTCTTGTCGTGGGCTGCCAGGCTCCCGCACCCCCTCGTGTCGAGGGCTGTCAGGCTCCCGCACCCCCTCATGTCGTCGGCTGTCAGGCTCCCGCACCCCCTCATGTCGTGGACTGTCAGGCTCCCGCACCGCCTCGTGTCGTGGGCTGTCAGGCTCCCGCACCCCCTCGTGTCGTGGGCTGCCAGGCTCCCTCACCCCCTCTTGTCGTGGGCTGTCAGGCTCCCGCACCCCCTCGTGTCGTGGGCTGTCAGGCTCCCGCACTCTCCCCTTGTCGTTGTCTGTGGAGAAGATTAATACATATTTTCATTTTTCAGGTTTTCTCTTATAAAACAAGATCCCTGAGCTTCTGTCTTTGACCGAAAAAATGGCCTCTGACAAGTCGCTGCTGTCTGCAGAAATGAACACAAACATCGAGGAAGCACTGTATGAACAGATGCTGATGAAGGTACGAAGATGAATTGGAGAGGCCAGCAATCACCGGGTGAATGTCTCCTCCGTCAGCCGCCGGGGGCGCGGCAGTCTCCAACATTTACCTAATGTGTATTGTTGGCTTTAGACCCCTCACAGTTGTACTATTTTGGTGCAGGAAAAATCAGTTTGCAGAACCATCCTGTTCATGTTACTCACTGATTCTCACTTGTTGCCTCATTTCAGGCCAAACAGGAGATGCAGAGCAGAATACCGAACTTACCAGAAAGCAGAGAGATCAGACCCCAGCCGGGTGAGATGGGCGTCCTCTGATTATTATCCAGATTATTTTGTGCATATTATGTGACAGATACCACAGTGGGGCAGTGGGGTCTTATTGACTGCAACGGTCACATGATGCAACCAACGTGGGGGGTCACATAATTTCTTATGCAGTTGATTACATGTAAATGCTGCTTGGCTTTTGCCGATTTTATTGTGTTTTTGTTCACTTTTTGTTTTTATTTCTGTGTTAGGTTTCTGCATTAAAACTTGCACATCCAAAAATACCAAAATCTTTATTAACATCTGCAAGTCGAACCAGATCTCAGCGCCCCCGGACCTGACGGAGCAGGAGTTAGTCAGCATCCTGGAATCTGATGATCCCTCCGGCTATCGAGTCCCCATGAGCCTTGGAGAGCCCCACGTTGAAGTTGATAATAGTACTTTTTTTTTTAATACAGCGCTTCTCTTTTTAAAGGGATAGTCCAGAGATATCCTTAAAGGGGTTAAAATAGCAAGTATTACAACTTACTAATCCTCAATGGTCAAAGGTGCCATCTCCACAGGTTCTGGTAGGTCCACTTCCAGTCTGCGGAATAAAGTTTGACATCTTGTTGTTGACTTTTGAACTTTTTTGGTTTAGATTTGGGACTTAGAGGGATTGTCCACTACTTGGATTCCCCTTTAAGAACTTATACCACTTATTCATAGCAGCCCTACTAAGGTCAATGGATTGAGTCGGCACCGCAAAGTATCTAAGTCCTGGTGCACTTTGTCCTACAGGTAGAGGCGGCTGCTCGACGTACGACATAGTGATTAATGGCACCTTCTTTGAGAAAATTACGGTAACTGCAATTGCTTATTCTGACATACGAGCTGTCTGCTCTCCTTTGTGTCAGCTCCTTACTTTGTATTTTTTTTATTAGAATAATGAGCTTTTCAGGGAATTTTTTATCACCGTGGCCATGGAGGGACTAGAGAACAAGTACGAAATGGAGCTGTCAAGAGGTAACGACCGCATCACTGATCTTTTCCTTGATTTTTCCATCGACCACACAAGGACTTGTTCTTTCGTGGAGCAAGTTTACCATATAATATATTGAACATTTTTATGTACCAACCTGTTGTATGGCACCGTATCAAATGCCTTTGAAAAGTCCAGATAGACAACATCCACTAAGTTTCCCTGGTCCAACCTGAACTTACCTCCCCATAGAATCTTTTCAGATTAGTTTGCAGGACAGATCCCTCATAATCATATGTTTAGGTTATTCTTATTGAGGTGCTCCAGGTTAGTATCTCTTAGAAAACCCTCAAAGTTGTTGCCCACAGTACAAGTTAAACTTACCGACCTATAAATTCCAGGCTCAGATGTTATCCCCTTCTTGAATATTGGTACCACATTTGCTATGTGGGTGTAACCCTGGTGGATATGGACCCACTGCCCCACGGGAGGGTTGTGACTAGGTGTCTACTGGGTCTCCACTAGAACCTCTGGTGGTGAGGATAGACTGGGCCTCCGGTAGACACCAGGTACCACTTCAGTGCAGTTCCCGGGACTGCAGCAGCATTCCGGAGGTACCAGGGTACCAGACTCAGGAGAGCGAAGACAAGGACTAGGTCAGACAGTCCGAGATCAGGGCAGGAAGCACAGGTTCAGGATAGAGAAAAATGGCAAGGGGGACAGGGGTTTTTGATACCAGAAAACTCCTTTAACGCTTGCAACCTCTGTTGCTTGACTGCTACTCAAACAGTCAAATCAGTCAGTAAGAATTTAGGGAACTTCCATGGCGATATTTTGCATCATTATTTGTTAGCAGACGCCAGGAGTGGATCCAAAACAGAAGATGTGAAAGTGTTTCAGTTACTATTTTTCACTGTGTTTGTTCCCCTCTGGTTTTCAGCTTACAAATACTGATGTAAATTAGTGCCCAAAATACTCACTGTGTGAATGAGACGAGGAAGCTGCTTGTAGTACTGTAATAGAAGTCCTTATTCTGAGGATGAGTTCTGTAATTCTTGTCTTCTCTGCTCCATCAAACTCCCCAGAGCAGGGGCAACCCCTGGAGCAGAACTTCTGGCGGCAGATGTCCAGACGTATGACTCAGTGATGTGTGATGGACCCCGACTCCCAAACAAAATGAATCAGACACATACAAAATAAATACACAAATCATTGCAATTAGGTGTCAAACGTTCTCAACTTTATTTAAATTTACATGACACCGAAAATGGCACAACCCTCGACTCACGAAGAGTCACCCTCCAGCTCTCAGGAGAGGAAAACCCCCTGTGGAGGAAACCTCTAGGGAACCATGGCTGGAGGACTGCCCTTCCCTTGGGCTTAGAGAGTTAGTGCCGATATATGACGGAGTTTTAGAATTTCTACATATTTACAGAGAACGACATAACAAATATAGACTATTAATGTGATAAACTGGATGTGGGAGAGATCTGGCTGCGATATCTGTCACCACATTTATTGCTGGAACGAATTTAGTTGATCTGATTTCCCAGGTGGATCTACCACTTCTCCCTTACAGATCCAGCTCCGTCTCTCAAGATGTTGGGTACTTGGTTACAGGGGTTGCTCATTATGGATAACCCCTAATAGGATGAGTATCCCCTCCCCCTCCCAATTTATCACCCATTAAAGTCAAGGATCCATCCACGAACTCCCAAAGAAGAGCAGCTCTTTGTACATAGTAACAGAAGGGGATCCTGTTTTGGGGACCCCCCCTCTGTTACCTTCCCTCCCCCCCGGGGTGTCTAAGAAGACAACCCCTTTCCCTGCTAGAACCTCCAAATTACACCAACATTGGCACATTACGTGGGGTGGTCAAGCTCAAGGTCCTCAGGCGCATCATCAGTAATGGCGCTGATCATGGCAGCGCGGCATTCTTTTATGGAATCTTCTTTATGACACTTGTTTATGCCCTCACAATAGTTGTCATGGTTACTACAAGGGCTATTACTGATGCAGGGTCCAAGTATTAACCCTTTCATCATTGGTAATTCACTTTCATTATGGAGGCAAATAATTGTACTTGATACCAAGCAGGAGTCTTATCATTACGGCTTCCCTTAGGCACCATAAGAAATACAGATTATAGAACATACGTACAAGTGTTTCAGGAGTGTTTTGCACTTTTCAGATCCATAGATTGGGCTTATAACTAACACTTTACAAAGCAGAAAATTAAGAGGAAATTACTTGTAAAATAATATTATAGGGAATTGCATTTCAAGCATTTTCCTAATGTGCATTCTGCATACTTGCATAGTTACATAGGTTGAAAAAGTTTGAACTTTAATGTCCTAGGTCTATCTCCAAAGTTATACATTTTCTATTACTAGATTATTTATAACCCACAATGTCATGTTTTGTTAAAAAAGTATCCAGCCCTTCTATAAATGCTGTTATACTATCTGCCATTACTATATCTTGTGGTTGGCATTCCACAGTCTGACTGCTCTAACTGTAAAGAATCCTTTCCTATTAAGTTGCCAGAATCGCTTCACCTCCGCTTGTTATAAATGTTCCTGGTGCTTTGTAAGGTCCTGGAAAGTGATAAGTCATGTGCCAGTACTATGCATTGACCACATATGTATTTATACATATAAATGTATATTTATGAAGGAGATGATAATTACCCTTCATAGAGGTGTTACGATCATTCATAAATTGCTTTCATAGGTTTGATCTCCAGGATTAGGAGAGATTTGGGGTGTAAACGTAATAAACAATGAGTAAAACATCAAAGCAAACGAAAAAGGGTTTGTGACCCAAACTGGTAGGTGAGACCGGCTAGCCCCATATTATACAAGGTCACAACCAGGTTTCGCCTGAGGAGGGCAGCACTAATGAGTCCTCAGGAGCGCATAACCCTGAAATATGCAGCGATTCTGCACTACCCATTATAAAAGGGTTTAATATGCTACTTACTACCATGTTTTAGTTAAGATACAAGGCATACTTGTAAGGAGAGATGAAAAAGGTGATGGGGGACAACATATAAATATACTGAGGAACTCTATACACTAGTGGCCAAAATTGAGGCAACACCCCCAAGATTTATGAATTTTTAGCATTTTGCCAATACAAATACAAATTTCATGAATGTTTTTGATTTCACAGTAAAGTTTTTAAGTAGAAATAAAATCTCATATAGAAACACAATATTAGCAGGAAATTTGTTCATTTGTCAACAAATTGGACACTATTGTCACTCAGATGACTGTGGGAGAAAAGCCATTGATTTGTCCTATTTTCATATCTAACACTAAATGTTAATACTCAGTTGGATAGCCCTCGGCCTTGATGACTGCCTGGCATCTACTTGGCATGCTATCTACCAGTTTGTGTAAATCAGATGGTGTGATGATATGAAGCCATGATTTGATGATGGCTGCAATGAGTTCCTGCTTGTGTGAAGCCCGCTGTTTTGACACCGCTCTTTTGAGCCGAGCCCAGAGATTCTCAATAGGATTGAGATCTGGGCTGTTTCCTGACCAATTCAATAGCTGGACATTTTTGTCCTTGAACCAAGAGAGACATTTTTTAGCTGTATGGCATGGGGCTCCATCTTAAAATAAACGGTGTCCCTTCACCAAATACATCGTGTGCCGAAGGAATGAGTTTAGGCTGAAGGACTTCCTTGATGTACTTTTCAGCATTAACTGTTTCTTCAATTACCTGCAGCCTACCACCTGCATCTCTGGACACGCAGCCCCCTACCATAACACTCAGAGGAGGCTTCATGGTGGGTACTGTACCCTCTGGCAACCAGTCCTCTCCAGGTCGTCGTCGAACGTAGCGGACACCGTCGCTGCCAAAGATGGATATGCGTGTCTCATCGCTCCATATAACATTTCTCCATTGTTCAATGGTCCATTTACAATGTTCTTTGGCCCCTGCAGACGTTTCTGACGCTGTGAGGCATTAAAAAATGGCTTTTTACCTGGTATTCTGGCTCTTAACCCCGCGTTTACCAATCGTCGTCGAACCGTCCGATCGGACACTGTCAAGGGAAGAACATTTCTGCACAAAAAACGTGTCGCTCGGCAGGAAAATCCCCTTGATATTGCGTTTTTGAGATTTTTGTTTTCCCGTTCTTTAGAAACGCTGCAAAACTACTGAAGGAATAGACATGAAACTGCTTTAAGTCAGCAAGGATTCACTTTTCCTGCTTTTCCTGGTACTATCAAACATAGTGTTTTTGGGAACATGGAGCTCTATATTACAAATATGTCCGTCCCGCCAGTTGAAAGAAATTAACATTTTCCTGGAGGGAAGTTTATATTTTACATTATATAATTTTTTGTCTATCGATGATAAAGTGCAGTTTGCAGCAATTTTTATTGTGACATATACCCAAATCATTCACGAAAATATTTCACATTCAACGCGCGTCGGACGGGCCTGCGTGCTCTCACATGCCAGGCCTGAGTTTCAGTTCCAGGCCGACCCTGTTAATCATCTATGGTTTCCCTTCAGAATGGAAAATGCTGAAAAATCGGAAGTTCCTGGGATCCATTTTTGAACAGAATATCAGAACCAAATCAAAACCGATGATTCAGGAAATGGACATAATGGGGTAAGTCCCAACTCTAAGGTACAAGTCTATGGCATACAGTCTGTAAAAGACGACAGAGTAGGCTGCTGTTGAGTATCGGCGGCTTCTTCTCTGATGTTCCTCGCTCATCCATGCAGTACATGGTCGGCCATTCAATTGATTGGATGTCTTATAATACCACATTTCCCCTAGGGACACAAAGTATGACATGCGCCACTCCTCCTGGTGATAGGTTATACCCAACAGATGGGGCAGCGCCACTCCTCGTGGTGATGGGTTACACCCAACAGATGGGGGAGCACCACTCCTCGTGGTGATGGGTTACACCCAACAGATGGGGGAGCTCCACTCCTCGTGGTGATGGGTTACACCCAACAGATGGGGGAGCTCCACTCCTCGTGGTGATGGGTTATACCCAACAGATGGGGGAGCGCCACTCCTCGTGGTGATGGGTTACACCCAACAGATGGAGGAGCTCCACTCCTCGTGGTGATGGGTTACACCCAACAGATGGGGGAGCAACACTCCTTGAGGTGATAGATTATACCCAACAGATGGGTGAGCGCCACTCCTCGTGGTGATGGGTTATACCCAACAGATGGGGCAGCGCCACTCCTCGTGGTGATGGGTTATACCCAACAGATGGGGGAAGTTGCAGAATGGCTTGTTATGGTGTAAGAACAATGTGGACATTGTTTTTTTTTTGTTGTTTTAACTATTATGCCTTTATGTTCTTTATTTTTTTCCTACAGACCCTCCCAGCTAACTCCAAGCAAGTCCCTCATCTCAGAAGTTGAAAGGTTTGGGTTACTTTGAGCTTTAATGCATGCATTTACTTTTTTTAGAATCCCATCTTACAAAAGATATAAGATATCCAACTTCTTGGACTCCAAGAATAAGGGGGCTGCAGCCTGGAAGTAACCCTGCTGCCCTTTTTAAAGAATATGCTGGTGTGGGGCAGCTACCCGGATTTTCACTGTGCAGGAGAACTGCAGCTAAGCCCATTCACTTTGCTAGATCTATGCGGTCGTTCCGCTGCACAGTGGAGGCCATGATGCCAATGTGCAGGGAATGACTGTGAAAGGGGCTGTTCCTCATTACCAGCATCAGTGCCCCTTTATTATATTAGAGATTGACCCCAACAGATCATAAATTGATGGTGTACCCTTGCAATATACTGCTTCCTTCCTTTTCTTATCAGTTCACCCGTGAAACCAGATTACATGATTGTGGCGGAACCTCCTGTAGGACACCCAAGTTTTCTGGTGGCTGAAATCTCTTTACCTAAAGTGGTGAGACCCTCAGATGTGGTTTAGGACTGTGACCTTTTTGCATTTCATGTGATTTCCAATAGTCTTCCCTTATTAAAAGTCTGTGCCAACCTCGTGCTACCGGTCCTCCTCTGCCAACTTTTATCATCACAGCTTTGATGTGTCCACAGTAGCCAATTGCTGGCAGCTGTGACACATTTGCTGGATGATGATGATATAATTTTTATTTTCATACCATGGTGGGGTGTTTGAAAGCTGTTGGAATGGGAAAGAAGATCTCTGTAAACGACTCTGTCAGCAGAGAACGACTGTTCAAACCAAGCACAGACGCCCAGTGCTTCACGGCGGGACCAGTCATTTATATAAGCCTTCCCCCCTGCTTGTTTCCCCTCCATCTCCACCATCACCTCTTCTTTGACAGTTCTGGCTTCATAGATCCAGAGAGGAGATAGAGGGAAAACAAGCTGGTGGGAAGATGTATATATTATTATTATTATTTAATTATATAGTGCCATTGATTCCATGGTGCTGGTGCATATAAATGATGTTATAATGATGATAGAAATGATGAAAGAGGCTTGTTGCAATAGTGTAGAACACGCCGCTCTTTATTTTTTCTATATTAATGCGACATTTGTAGGAATCGCACAGAAAATGCTTTAAATGTATTTATTTTTTAATTTGATTTTTCTCATGTCCATGATTCACATTGCGTTAAATGAGGCATAATGAAGATGAAGAATGTTTCAGCTAATGTAGCCTTCATCAGACAAGATAATGTAGCTTAAGGGGACCCACTTGGTTAAATATAGGGGTCAGTTCTGGTCTTCCCAAAAAGCAGATTAAGTAGTCACCACACAGGAATCTGGTGATTACTGGGTTTGCTTTTGGGGACCCCAGATTTCTTCATGTAACCGAGTGGGCCTTCTGCCTAATGAAGGCTACATTATCTGAAATTCTGGTACCATTCATTATGCCTCACTTAAAGGGGTTGCCTGGCACTTTAATATTGATGACCTATCCTAAGGATATTCCATTAGTATTAAAGTGGTGGACAACCCCTTTTAATGCAGTGTGAATCCTAAAAAATATTTTTCAGCATTTTCTGTGAGCAATTCCTCCACGTGTCAGATTTAATGTATGAGACGTGTGGAGCTACACAGTAACTTCTAGTTGGCCACGTATCAAGATAAAAGTTTAGATTTTTGTGCACTTGTTGGTTACAACTTTCTTTCCCGTACAGAAGCATTCAGCGACATAAGCGTTGTTACCACGCTGGTCTTCTCTTTACAGTCTTCTGCTAGATCTCTTGTGTTGGACTTGGGTGAAGACAGAATATTCAGACATCCCGATTTGTATCATCTAGACGTCTTCATTCCTTACAATATCATCCAAGAACAAAGTGGAGCTCAGTTCAACAAGGACAGTAAGGTGAGACAATTAAGCAAAGCTGGACATGTCTTATAGCCCATTCTGAAGTCTCCTTCTTAAAGAGGTTCTCTGAGAAAATGTATAAAATAAAATTTAAAAAAATGTATACATTTATTTAGCAAAAATAAATTCTTTTAATTAGTGGATAATTCTATGTGAATACTTTTATGCCCAAAAATGGCAAAAGTATTCTCGGAGTGATACCTTTATTGGCTAACCAGAAAAAAAAAAATATATGCAAGCTTTCAGAGCACAGAGGCTCCTTCTTCAGGCAATATTACACATGAATTCATAACATTTGCAATCCCGCCTGAAGAAGGAGCCTGTGTGCTCTGTAAGTTTGTATATATATATTTTTTCTGGTTAGCCAATAAAGGTATCACTCCGAGAATACTTTTGCCATTTTTGGGCATAAAATTATTTCCATCAAATTTTCTGGCTAACACGGTACCATAATATAAATTTGTACTGTACATCACAATTAGGGGATAATAATTGCGTATGGACATAATGGCCAACGATGTCAGCAGCCATCCATCCTAGATGGGTGAAGGTAAACTGTTTTGAGACGGACATCTCTGACCTACCTGTCGGAATCAAGAACGTGCATCTGTCATTGATTGACTGACTGATCACGTCCATGAGTCAACATGTTGTAAACCTGTCATGATGAGTGAGCAGATAGGATGCTGCCCCTCACCCTGACAGGAACTTATCTATCACAACATATAGTTGCCCAGAGACATCTGAATGCATCGGCTTTCCTTTATGCCATTCATCAAACATGTCGTATATTTTGTGTATAGCGAGTCACAAGCCTCGCACTGCTCTGCGTCTTATCATTTGGTTCTATGAGCTGCAGTAAAACGTGACGTATATTCCAGGTGCTGACGATCACAATGCCGGTGCAGCCAGCATAGCGGTGGGCTCAGAAGATCGGCTTTGGAAAACGTTCCTCTTATATAGATCCAGTGGATCCTACTTACATTTGCTGCTGTTTACATTGTATGGTTACAAGTCTATTTACACTTCAATATGACTCCAGAATAAATTTTTGTCTTTCTTATTGTTAGAACCTTGCTCTTAGGTTTTTTCCTTTGCTGGTCACATGACCTCGTTGGCCTATTTAATCCTGCTCCGCCCTTCTGGCTTTGCTGGACTTCATTGTATAACTACTTTCTAGCTAGCCTGTGCTTTGTATCTAACTCTGTTAGTTTGCTTGGTCTACGGACCTCTATGTTCTATATATTTTGTTTGTTCGTCTGTCTGCTAATATTTCTGTTAGGAGGTGTCCCATTTTCCTCCCAGTCCTTAGTACTTGTAGGGATTCCTTCCCCACATCTATAGGTCTCCGTACAGACTAGCTTAGGACTTTAGCAGGTCTGATCGCAGGATCAGGTTCCCTGTTACATCGTAGGGATTCAGCTGAGTTCTATCGTAGGGACAGATCTCCTCTCTTTCCTTAGCTCTGGTAGCAGATCATAACACTTATACTTGCCGTATATTTTTCCCAAGGAGGGGGTTTAGGTATTGTGCTTTTTTTTCTTTTTTATTTCTACTGTAATATTTCATAATATCTGTGAATAAGTCTTGAAAATAATTTGCATCGAAAAGGTTGAGATCCTCTGAATCTACAGGGATTTTTAGGAATTAAAAATCTACAGCAGTAAATCTGCAGCAGAATTAAAATTTTGTACCATGTCTGGATTTAGTAGCCGCTGCCCCTTTAAATGGAATATGTCAGCAGGTTTTTGCTATCCCATTTGAGAGCAGCATAATCCGAGGCCCTGATTCCAACGATGTATCACTTACGGGGCTGCTTGGTGTTATTTTGATAAAATTGTAGTTTTTTTTTTTCTCATGCAGATCTCTGAATGCTGAGCTCTGTATAATAACCCCACCCACACCACTGATTGGCAGCTTTCTGTGTACACTGTATTTAAACTGCCAATCAGTGATGGGGGGCGTGGTTGGACTACCTGGCAGCAGGTTTACTAGTCCTCTAGTGATAATCTTCTGCTAATAGAAGTGTGATTTTTATCAAAACTACAACAAGCAGCCCTGTAAGTGAGGCGTCCCTAGAATCAGGGTCTTTGTCTCTACATCATGCTGCTCTCAACAACAACCAATATATAGTACATCCGACAAGGGGTCAATGTGTTAAAAAAGACCTTTATTATAATAATTTGGGTACATGGCGGCAAAGAAAAGAGCACACACACATATATATAGTAATACCATATAATAGTGAGGAGGTATAATGTAAATATTTGAATTGCAGAGACACCAGGGCTAAATAGTAGTAGCTCCAATTGTGCTAATGCATACTGATAGTATATCCTAGGTCACATAGTAAAAGGATATAATCCCAAATAATAAAAGCCAATATAGGCATTCCCAAGATAATGACCTTTTGGTATATACATATCAAGGGATGTATTATATCCAAGTAGGTTAATTCCCAAGTAACAATAATGTTGTATTGGATTCATTCATACCTGGTATATATTGTCTGCACGTCTTGCAATAGCTCTGGGCTCGGTGGTCCTACTCCTAGTGTGGCGCTCACCCCATCATGCTGCTCTCAGAATAGCCAAGAAAAACCTGCTGACAGATTCCCTTTACAAATAGCTGAAATGGCTCCTAGATACCAGAGAAGGAAAACGTTATTAAAACGGTTTTATTTTCTAAATAGAAAAGCAAATTAAACACCACTGGATAATGTGGTGTGTGAAACCGTCCATTGGATTGCTGTTTCGGGTGGGCTCAGGAGCAGAGCCCCCATCCTACACAGCTGACATCTTGCTGTAACAGCAGCGGCCAGAGCGGAGCGTCAATCACTGCTGTTTAACCATTTATATGCCGTCAATCACTGATGGCAAGTTAAATAGCGCAATCACCGGTACGCTATGCAATGTTACTAGAATTTTTTTTTTTACTTTTCCATTTCCTTGAATTACTTGTTGTGATTTGCGGATCCATTGAATTGGCCAAGTGGAAGGGCTGCAGCCGATCATTCATGTCCGTAGCAGATACACATTTACATGTGTAAATAGGCCCTTATAGAAATCAATCAATAGAACGTATACCTGGATATCCAGGTTTATCCTTTGCATACATTTAAAGAGGTATAAGTCATGGCATATTACTAGGATGTCATTCTTGGGGGTCTGACAGCCTAATTTAGAAAGAAGTGGATGCATTATTTTTTTCACACTCCCAATTTAACAATTTGAGTACAGTTGGATCTATTGTTTTTTTTATTTTTTGCACTATGGGTGGGTGGTTGGGAGCACAGCTGTGCAGGAAAAAAAGAGCTTACAGGTTCTCAATTCCTTCATTCTTGGGATCGGTGGCGGAACCACAGGTCGGACCATCGCCAATCAAGATATTATATCCCTTCACACAAATCGTTGCTACCAATTATCAATTTGAGTACGGTTATACCTATTGTTTTTTTAGGGTTTTTTTTTGCACTGTGGGTGGTTGGGAGCACAGCTGTGCAGGAAAAAAAAAAGCTGATAGGTTCCCCATTCCTTCATTCTCAGGATCAGTGGTGGAACCAGAGGGTGGATCATCTCCAATCAAAATATTATATTATTCACACTAATCATTGCTCCTAGTTAACAATTTGAGTACCCATTGTGTTTTTTTAGGGTTTTTTTTTTTTGCACTATGGGTGCAAGTTATAGTAATATGTGTCACCGTAAAAAAAAAACTAATAGTGTCTCCTGATTGTTCAGACACAAATATATCTGTTGAAAATAGTCTGGTATACACCAGTAAATTATAACTGTGGTTTTGCTGTTCCACAGTAAAAAATCTCTATTATCCTGCTATTGGCATTTTTTGCCGCAAAGAAAAACAGTAGTAGTGTCTCCTGATTGTTCAGACACAAATATATCTGTTGAAAATAGTCTGGTATACACCAGTAAATTATAACTGTGGTTTTGCTGTTCCACGGTAAAAATCTCTATTATCCTGATCTTGGCATTTTTTGCCGTAAAAAAAAAACTAATAGTGTCTCCCTGATTTTTCAGACACAAATATATCTGTTGAAAATAGTCTGGTGTGGGCCCAAGAAATACAAGTGTGGTTTTGCAGTTCCACGGGTCAAATCTTTGTATTATCCACTTTTGGGCCATTTTTACCTAAAAATAAACAGATTCAGTGTGTCGCTCATTGTTCAGCCGCAAATATATCTATCAGAGAAATAGAACTGTGGTTTTCCTCTTCCACGGTTCTAATCTACTTTATTACCCTTTTTCCATTGATAGTGCGAGTGTAAGCTATTTTACTTACTTTACAATGGGCAAGGCGCGTGGCAAGGGACATGGAAGTGGACGTTCTGGTGATGGTGCATGCAGAGGACGGGGCCGTGGCCAAGGTGAAAATGTGCCACAACCAACAGCCATATCTTCTCGCTCCCACTTCTTGACCGAATTACTAGGGAAGCACAGAACAACACCAGTATTGCGAACTGATCAGTGTGAACAGGTTATTAATTGGATAGCAGATAATACTTCCAGTTACCTGGGCACCACCACTTCCGGTCTGTCTTCCACACGGTCAACTCTTAGTAGCCGTGAGTGTCGACCGCATACTCCTCCTCACCCTGATGCTCCTCCCTCCCACCATGCCAAGTGTCGTCAGACAGCAACTGATCCCACACTTGGACTCTCTGAAGAGCTGTTCACTGGTCCATTTCCAGATTTGTGCCCCTCGCCTGCTCCGCTTGAAGTGGTGGAAGAGGAGATCCCATGTAGAGATGCCCAAATATTTGAACAGCCACGGCCACAGGAAGTCAACGCTGGCAATTTGTCACAAGAGGTGGACGATGACGAGACACAGTTGCCAGGAAGTGAGGAGGATTGTGGTGCGCAAGTGGAAGAGGAGGAGGTGGTGGATGATCTAGTAACTGACCCAACATGGCAGGAGGACATGTAGAGCGAGGCCAGCAGCACACAGGCAGGAAGAAGCAGTGTGGTGGCCGCACACATGGGTATACGCTTCCTCATTTCGGCTGTTTTATGTTCTTCTCCTTATCCTCAGCCTCCACCACCACTATACAACCAGGGTGACCGTGGTCCATGTTGCCATTATTGAAAGTTCCTCCGTCCTTATTTTTGTCAGCTTTTGCTTGGAAGGCATAAGCAAAGACTGTGGGAGACCCACTCCCCAATAATGGGAATAATATTTTTAAAATGCTGTACTGTATGGCTCTTGTAAGGGGCATTAAAAGCGTCTTGTTAAGCTACTGCGACCTCCACCACTTTTCCGAGGGGCATTCAAACCGTCTTGTTAAGCTACTGCGATCTCCACCACTTTTCCGAGGGGCATTAAAACTGTCTTGTTAAGCTACTGGGACCTCCACGTCTCTTCCAAGGGGCATTCAAACCTTCTTGTTAAGATACTGTGACCTCCACCACTTTTCCGAGGGCCATTAAAAGCGTCTTGTTAAGCTACTGGGACCTCCACCACTTTTCCGAGGAGCATTAAAACCGTCCTCTTAATCTACTGGGACTTCCACGTGTCTTCCAAGGGGCATTCAAACAGTCTTGTTAAGCTACTGCGATCTCCACCACTTTTCCGAGGGGCATTAAAACCGTCTTGTTAAGCTACTGGGACCTCCACGTCTCTTCCAAGGGGCATTCAAACCGTCTTGTTAAGCTACTGGGACCTCCACCACTTTTCTGAGAGGCATTAAAAGTGTCTTATTAAGCTACTGGTACCTCCACCACTTTTCCGAGGGGCATTAAAAACGTCTTGTTAAGCTAGTGGGACCTCCACGTCTCTTCCAAGGGGCATTCAAACTGTCTTGTTAAGCTACTGCGACCTCCACCACTTTTTCGAGGGGCATTAAAAGCGTCTTATTAAGCTACTGGGACCTCCACGTCTCTTCCAAGGGGCATTCAAACCGTCTTCTTAAGCTACTGGGACCTCCACGTCTCTTCCAAGGGGCATTCAAACCGTCTTGTTAAGCTACTGGGACCTCCACGTCTCTTCCAAGGGGCATTCAAACCGTCTTGTTAAGCTACTGCGACCTCCACCACTTTTCCAAGGGGCATTAAAACCATCTTGTTAAGCTACTGGGACCTCCACGTCTCTTCCAAGGGGCATTCAAACCGTCTTGTTAAGCTACTGGGACCTCCACCAGTTATCTGAGGGGCATTAAAAGCGTCTTGTTAAGCTGCTGTGACCTCCACCACTTTTTCGAGGGGCATTAAAACCGTATTGTTAAGCTACTGGGACCTCCACGTCTCTTCCAAGGGGCATTCAAACTGTCTTGTTAACCTACTGCGACCTCCACCACTTTTTCTAGGGGCATTAAAAGCGTCTTATTAAGCTATTGGGACCTCCACCACTTTTCTGAGGAGCATTAAAACTATCTTGTTAAGCTACTGGGACCTCCACGTCTCTTCCAAGGGGCATTCAAACAGTCTAGTTAAGCTACTGGGACCTCCACGTCTTTTCCAAGGGGCATTCAAAGCGTCCTGTTAAGCTACTGGGACCTCCACCCCTTTTCCGAGGGGCAATAAAAGCATCTTGTTAAGCTACTGGGACCTCCACCACTTTTCCGAGGAGCATTAAAACCATCTTGTTAAGCTACTGTGACCTCCACGTCTCTTCCAAGGGACATTCTAACCGTCTTGTTAAGCTTCTACGACCTCCACCACTTTTGCACGGGGCATTAAAACCGACTTGTTAAGCTACTGGGACCTCCAGGTCTCTTCCAAGGGGCATTCAAACCGTCTTCTTAAGCTACTGGGACCTCCACGTCTCTTCTGAGGGGCATTAAAAGCGTCTTGTTAAGCTCATGTGACCTCCACCACTTTTCCGAGGGTAATTAAACAGTCTTGCTAAGCTACTGGGACCTCCACGTCTCTTCCAAGGGGCATTCAAACCGTCTTGTTAAGCTACTGTGACCTCCACCACTATTCAAAGGGGCATTAAAACCGTCTTGTTAAGCTTATGTGACCTCCACCACTTTTCCGAGGGTCATTAAACAGTCTTGTTAAGCTACTGGGACCTCCACGTCTCTTCCAAGGGGCATTCAAACCGTCTTGTTAAGCTACTGGGACCTCCACGTCTCTTCCAAGGATCATTCAAACCGTCTTGTTAAGCTACTGCGACCTCCACCACTATTCAAAGGGGCATTAAAACCGTCTTGTTAAGCTACTGGGACCTCCTCCACTTTTCCGAGGGGCATTAAAACAGTCTTGTTAAGCTACTGGGACCTCCACGTCTCTTCCAAGGGGCATTCAAACTGTCTAGTTAAGCTACTGGGACCTCCACTTCTCTTCTCAGGGGCATTAAAAGTGACTTGTTAAGCTACTGTGACCTCCACCACTTTTCCGAGGGGCATTAAAACCGTCTTGTTAAGCTACTGGGACCTCCACGTCTCTTCCAAGTGGCATTCAAACCGTCTTGTTAAGCTACTGGGACCTCCACGTCTCTACCAAGGGGCATTCAAACCGTCTTGTTAAGCTACTGCGACCTCCACCACTTTTTCGAGGGGCAGTAAAAGGGTCTTATTAAGCTACTGGGATATCCACCACTTTTCCGAGAAGCATTAAAACCGTCTTGTTAAGCTACTGGGACCTCCAAGTCTCTTCCAAGGTGCATTCAAACCGTCTTGTTAAGCTACTGGGACCTCCACCACTTTTGCACGGGGCATTAAAACCGACTTGTTAAGCTACTGGGACCTCCAGGTCTCTTCCAAGGGGCATTCAAACCGTCTTCTTAAGCTACTGGGACCTCCACGTCTCTTCTGAGCGGCATTAAAAGCGTCTTGTTAAGCTCATGTGACCTCCACCACTTTTCCGAAGGTAATTAAACAGTCTTGCTAAGCTACTGGGACCTCCACGTCTCTTCCAAGGGGCATTCAAACCGTCTTGTTAAGCTACTGTGACCTCCACCACTATTCAAAGGGGCATTAAAACCGTCTTGTTAAGCTTATGTGACCTCCACCACTTTTCCGAGGGTCATTAAACAGTCTTGTTAAGCTACTGAGACCTCCACGTCTCTTCCAAGGGGCATTCAAAGCGTCCTGCTAAGCTACTCGGACCTCCACCACTTTTCCGAGGGGCATTAAAAGTATTTTATTAAGCTACCGGGACCTCCACCACTTTTCCGAGGAGCATTAAAACCATCTTGTTAAGCTACTGTGACCTACACGTCTCTTCCAAGGGGCATTCTAACCGTCTTGTTAAGCTACTGCGACATCCACCACTTTTGCAAGGGGCATTAAAACCGACTTGTTATGCTACTGGGACCTCCACGTCTATTCTGAGGGGCATTAAAAGCGTCTTGTTAAGCTTATGTGACCTCCACCACTTTTCCGAGGGTAATTAAACAGTCTTGTTAAGCTACTGGGACCTCCACGTCTCTTCCAAGGGGCATTCAAACCGTCTTGTTAAGCTACTGTGACCTCCACCACTATTCAAAGGGGCATTAAAACCGTCTTGTTAAGCTTATGCGACCTCCACCACTTTTCCGAGGGTCATTAAACAGTCTTGTTAAGCTACTTGGACCTCCACGTCTCTTCCAAGGGGCATTCAAATAGTCTTGTTAAGCTACTCGGACCTCCACGTCTCTTCCAAGGGGCATTCAAACCGTCTTGTTAAGCTACTGCGACCTCCACCACTATTCAAAGGGGCATTAAAACCGTCTTGTTAAGCTACTGGGACCTCCACCACTTTTCCGAGGGGCATTAAAACAGTCTTGTTAAGCTACTGGGACCTCCACGTCTCTTCCAAGGGGCATTCAAACCGTCTTGTTAAGCTACTGGGACCTCCACCTCTCTTCTCAGGGGCATTAAAAGTGACTTGTTAAGCTACTGTGAACTCCACAAATTTTCCGAGGAGCATTAAAACCGTCTTGTTAAGCTACTGGGACCTCCATGTCTCTTCCAAGGGGCATTCAAACCGTCTTGTTAAGCTACTGGGACCTCCACGTCTCTACCAAGGGGCATTCAAACCGTCTTGTTAAGCTACTGCGACCTCCACCACTTTTTCGAGGGGCAGTAAAAGCGTCTTATTAAGCTACTGGGACCTCCACCACTTTTCCGAAAAGCATTAAAACCGTCTTGTTAAGCTACTGGGACCTCCACGTCTCTTCTAAGGGGCATTCAAACTGTCATGTTAAGCTACTGCGACCTCCACCACTTTTTCGAGGGGCATTAAAAGCGTCTTATTAAGCTATTGGGACCTCCACCACTTTTCTGAGGAGCATTAAAATGGTCTTGTTAAGCTACTGGGACCTCCACGTCTCTTCCAAGGGGCATTCAAACAGTCTAGTTAAGCTACTGGGACCTCCACGTCTTTTCCAAGGGGCATTCAAAGCGTCCTGTTAAGCTACTGGGACCTCCATCACTTTTCCGAGGGACATTAAAAGCATTTTGTTAAGCTACCGGGACCTCCACCACTTTTCCGAGGAGCATTAAAACCATCTTGTTAAGCTACTGTGACCTACACGTCTCTTCCAAGGGGCATTCTAACCGTCTTGTTAAGCTACTGCGACATCCACCACTTTTGCAAGGGGCATTAAAACCGACTTGTTACGCTACTGGGTCCTCCACGTCTCTTCCAAGGGGCATTCAAACCGTCTTCTTAAGCTACTGGGACCTCCACGTCTCTTCTGAGGGGCATTAAAAGCGTCTTGTTAAGCTTATGTGACCTCCACCACTTTTCCGAGGGTAATTAAACAGTCTTGTTAATCTACTAGGACCTCTACGTCTCTTGCAAGGGGCATTCAAACCGTCTTGTTAAGCTACTGTGACCTCCACCACTATTCAAAGGGGCATTAAAACCGTCTTGTTAAGCTTATGCGACCTCCACCACTTTTCCGTGGGTCATTAAACAGTCTTATTAAGCTACTTGGACCTCCACGTCTCTTCCAAGGGGCATTCAAACCGTCTTGTTAAGCTACTCGGACCTCCACGTCTCTTCCAAGGGGCATTCAAACCGTCTTGTTAAGCTACTGCGACCTCCACCACTATTCAAAGGGGCATTAAAACCGTCTTGTTAAGCTACTCGGACCTCCACCACTTTTCCGAGGGGCATTAAAACAGTCTTGTTAAGCTACTGGGACCTCCACGTCTCTTCCAAGGGGCATTCAATCCGTCTTGTTAAGCTACTGGGACCTCCACTTCTCTTCTCAGGGGTATTAAAAGTGACTTGTTAAGCTACTGTGATCTCCACAAATTTTCCGAGGAGCATTAAAACCGTCTTGTTAAACTACTGGGACCTCCATGTCTCTTCCAAGGGGCATTCAAACCGTCTTGTTAAGCTACTGGGACCTCCACGTCTCTACCAAGGGGCATTCAAACCGTCTTGTTAAGCTACTGCGACCTCCACCACTTTTTCGAGGGGCAGTAAAAGCGTCTTATTAAGCTACTGGGACCTCCACCACTTTTCCGAGAAGCATTAAAACCGTCTTGTTAAGCTACTGGGACTTCCACGTCTCTTCCAAGGGGCATTGAAACCGTCTTGTTAAGCTACTGGGACCTCCACGTCTCTTCCAAGGGGCATTGAAACCAACCTGTTAAGCTACTGGGACCTCCATGTCTCTTCTGAGAGGCATTAAGAGCATCTTGTTAAGCTACTGTGACCTCCACAACTTTTCCGAAGGGCATTAAAACCATCTTGTTAAGCTACTGGGACCTCCACGTCTTTTCCAAGGGGCATTCAAACCGTCTTGTTAAGCTACTGGGACCTCCACCACTTATCTGAGGGGCATTAAAGCGTCTTGTTAAGCTGCTGTGACCTCCACCACTTTTTCGAGGGGCATTAAAACCGTCTTGTTAAGCTACTGGGACCTCCACGTCTCTTCCGAGGGGCATTCAAACCATCTTGTTAAGCTACTGGGACCTCCACGTCTCTTCCAAGGGGCATTCAAACCATCTTGTTAAGCTACTGCGCCCTCCACATCTCTACCAAGGGGCATTCAAACCGTCTTGTTAAGCTACTGCGACCTCCACCACTTTTTCGAGGGGCAGTAAAAGCGTCTTATTAAGCTACTGGGACCTCCACCACTTTTCCGAGAAGCATTAAAACCGTCTTGTTAAGCTACTGGGACCTCCACGTCTCTTCCAAGGGGCATTCAAACCATCTTGTTAAGCTACTGGGACCTCCACGTCTCTTCTGAGAGGCATTAAAAACATCTTGTTAAGCTACTGTGACCTCCACAACTTTTCCGAGGGGCATTAAAACCATCTTGTTAAGCTACTGGGACCTCCACGTCTCTTCCAAGGGGCATTCAAACCGTCTTGTTAAGCTACTGGGACCTCCACCACTTATCTGAGGGGCATTAAAAGCATCTTGTTAAGCTGCTGTGACGTCCACCACTTTTTCGAGGGGCATTCAAACCGTCTTGTTAAGCTACTGGAACCTCCACTTCTCTTCTCAGGGGCATTAAAAGCGACTTGTTAATCTACTGTGACCTCCACCACTTTTCCGAGGGGCATTAAAACCGTCTTGTTAAGCTTCTGGGACCTCCACGCCTCTTCCAAGGGGCATTCAAACTGTCTTGTTAAGCTACTGGGACCTCCACGTCTTTTCCAAGGGGCATTCAAACCATCTTGTTAAGCTACTGGGACCTCCACGTCTCTTCTGATAGGCATTAAAAGCATCTTGTTAAGCTACTGGGACCTCCACGTCTCTTCCAAGGGGCATTCAAACCGTCTTGTTAAGCTACTGGGACCTCCACCACTTATCTGAGGGGCATTAAAAGCATCTTGTTAAGCTGCTGTGACCTCCACCACTTTTTCGAGGGGCATTAAAACCGTCTTGTTAAGGTACTGGGACCTCCACGTCTCTTCCGAGGGGCATTCAAACCGTCTTGTTAAGCTACTGGGACCTCCACTTCTCTTCTCAGGGGCATTAAAAGCGTCTTGTTAAGCTACTGTGACCTCCACGTCTCTTCCAAGGGACATTCAAACCGTCTTGTTAAGCTACTGGGACCTCCACGTCTCTTCCAAGGGGCATTAAAACCATCTTGTTAAGCTACTAGGATCTCCACGTTTCTTCTGAGGGGCATTCAAACCGTCTTGTTAAGCTACTGCGACCTCCACCACTTTTTCGAGGGGCAATAAAAGCGTCTTGTTAAGCTACTGGGACCTCCACATCTCTTTTGAGGGGCATTAAAAGTGTCTTGTTAAACCACTCTGAACTCCACAACTCTACCAAGGGGCATTGATATGTTGTTTTTAATTAACTCTAACCTCCACGACTCTTCGAACGGGCATTGCATTTCCTCTTAATTTTTGGCTGCTTTTTCTTGGAAGGCATAAGCAAATACTATGGGAGACCCACTCCCCAATAATGGGAATAATGTTTGTAATATGCTGTACTGCTTGGCTCTTGTAAGGGGCACTGCAAGTTCCTCCGTCCTAATTTTTGGCAGCTTTTGCTTGGAAGGCATAAGCAAAGACTATGGGAGACCCACTCCCCAATAATGGGAATAATGTTTGTAATATGCTGTACTGCATGGCTCTTGTAAGGGGCATTGCAAGCTCCTTCGTCCTAATTTTTGGCAGCTTTTGCTTGGAAGGCATAAGCAAAGACTATGGGAGACACACTCCCCAATAATGGGAATAATGTTTAGAATATGCTGTACTGCATGGCTCTTGTAAGGGGCATTGCAAGCTCCTTCGTCCTAATTTTTGGCAGCTTTTGCTTGGAAGGCATAAGCAAAGACTATGGGAGACACACTCCCCAATAATGGGAATAATGTTTAGAATATGCTGTACTGCATGGCTCTTGTAAGGGGCATTGCAAGTTTCTCCATCCTAATTTTTGGCAGCTTTTGCTTGGAAGGCATAAGCTATGACTATGGGATACACACTCCCCAATAATGGAATAATGTTTGTACTATGCTGTACTGTATGGCTCTTGGAAGGGGCATTAAAAGCCCCTTTTCCGAGGGGCATTCAAATCGTCTGGTTAAGCTACTGGGACCTCCACGTCTTTTCCGAGGGGCATTAAAACCATCTTGTTAAGCTACTGTGACCTCCACGTCTCTTCAAAGGGACATTAAAACAGTCTTCTTAAGCCACTCTGAACTCCACAGCTCTTCTTAGGGGCATTGAAATGTTGTTTTTAATTACCTCTAACCTCCACGATTCTTCCAACGGA
This sequence comes from Phyllobates terribilis, assembly GCF_046119375.1. NCBI lineage: Eukaryota > Metazoa > Chordata > Amphibia > Anura > Dendrobatidae > Phyllobates > Phyllobates terribilis. The sequence goes on along the minus strand of NW_027363063.1, from coordinate 1,254,990 downwards.
CATTGCATTTCCTCCTAATTTTAGTCAGCTTTTGCTTTTCAATGCAAAGGCGAAAACTAAGGGAGACCCACTCCCCAATAGTGGGTAGAAGGTTTTTAGTACGCTGTAATCCACGTCTGTTTCAAGGGGCATTGCAGTTCCTCATAATTTTTGGAAAGCCTTCCATTCACTGTTTAGGCCAACAGTGTACAGGAGACCCAGTTGATATAAATGGAAAAAACGGTTTAGTTAAGGCCCTCTGACCTCCATGTCATTTCCAAGGTACATTGGAGTGCCTCGAAATTTTTGGTAGGCATTGCACTCACTGTATGCCCTATAACTGTGTAGCCAAACCGCTCCTTTTGTTACAGAAACATATCCTACAAGACATATGTGGTTGACTGGCCTGATATTGATGTGAATGGTCCCTGTTCCTCCTGCTCTTTCTCCTTTGCCACCACCTCATCCATCATTCATCACCTGAAGCTTTGTTTTAATGGGAGTCATAGAACTGGGATAGTAGCAGGAAAACATCCAGCAATCCTCGGAGGAGGTAGGATATGCGCCAAAACGCTGACCACCTCAGGCCTAGCCGCTACTACATACATACGCTTGCATTCCAAGAAAACAAAGCAGATGCTAACTTGTATCATCATCATCATGGTCCTCACCTTGGCACTCTCAACTCACCTGATGGAGAAGCCAGGGCCCACCGGAGGAGTCTGGTTCTCTGGTGGGCTCGTCCAATGCTGCCCTAAAGCAGGCCAGGCTAAGAAAAGTGTGTGGGGGGATTTTCCAAGGAGAAATAGGGGTGGCTGGGGACCGTTTATGGACACCCGGCTGCCCCCAGGGGGTTGGGGACCGTGTGTGAACACCCGGCCGCGGGGCGGCTGGGGACCGAGTATGGACACCCGGCCGCCCCCTGGCGGCTGGGGACCGAGTGTGGACACCTGGCAGCCGGGCGGCTGGGGACTGAGTATGGATTCCAGGCCGCCAATGCTGCCATGACTCGGTGGTCAGATTCCGCCTCCACGTGCCTAAAAAGGCCCAATTTCAAGTGCAAGCAAGCAAGCAGTATGGTAATGCAGCCTGGCGGTGGGTGGCAGGCTGCACACTTACGCTTGCATTCCAAGAAAACAAAGCAGATGCTAACTTGTATCATCATCATCATGGTCCTCACCTTGGCACTCTCAACTCCCCTGATGGAGAAGCCAGGGCCCACCGGAGGAGTCTGGTTCTCTGGTGGGCTCGTCCAATGCTGCCCTAAAGCAGGCCGGGCTAAGAAAAGTGTGTGAGGGGATGTTCCAAGGAGAAATAGGGGCGGCTGGGGACCGTTTATGGACACTCGGCTGCCCCCAGGCGGCTGGGGACTGAGTATGGACACCCGGCCGCCCCCTGGCGGTTGGGGACCGAGTGTGGACACCCCGCCACCGGGCGGCTGGGGACTGAGTATGGATACCAGGCCGCCAACGCTGCCATGACATGGTGGCCAGATTCCGCCTCCACATGCCTAAAAGGCCCAAGTTCAAGTGCAAGCAAGCAGTATGGTATTGCAGCCTGGGGGTGGGTGGGTGGTTGGCTGCATTTTTGCGCTTGCATTGCAAGGAATGGGGGAGGTACAATTGAACCCTGCCCTGGGACAAGAACAAGCACGGGGATAGTTGCAAGTCTGCATCTTCTGATGCGGCAAGGATGACTTCTGATGGGCACACTTTTAGGCAGTGACCGGGGAGTCAGAGATGCTTCCAGGGGTCTTTCCCATGCTGTCCCCATGTCTTTTCAGCACTGTATGCATGTGTCACACAGCACATGGCCAGATAAGGTTGTAAAATGTTAAAATGACATTTCCCGGTGAATGCATTTGTCACGGTTGAAGCAATAGAAAAGTGCAAAAAACGCATTAAAAATGCTACTTGTGAACATAGCCCAAGGTGTGGAGGAGTATTTTTTTTTTTGGTTATTTATTTTACCTTATACACAAGTCTTTACTCTGGAAAGGAACTTCCTTAACATATTTCACAGGAAAGCAGTTTCAGTTTAGTTTTTGAACGTTTTATTGTGAGCCCTTAAAAGTGGCTTAATACCTCTGACCACGTTGTTGACAGCAGTGACCTGGGGGTCAGAAATGCTTCCTGGGGCGATCCCCATGCTGTCCCCATGTCATTTGAGCACTGTCACTATCGTTTTGGGCACTTGTTAGGCTTTTAAAAGACAGCCGGGGATGCCGCTGCAAAAATACTCGGGTCTCCTATAGACTAACTGTAGCGTCGGCGTCCCTGCCCTCTGCTAGGCAGGGACGCTGTTCCCCTCACCTCTCTGCTCCGAGCCCGGCGTCCTCCTCCCGCTCGGCTGGCAGCGCGCACTCCTTCCCGGCCACTGTGCTTAGGGCGCGCGCGCGCTCCCTCCCTCTTAAAGGGGCCACGCGCGCCGTCCTAAGGAGTCCCCGGCCAATGGCCGGAGGACTTCACCATATATAAGGCACCTCCTCCAAAATGGAGGTGCCCGAGCAATGTTGTTGCACTGTTCACTACTCTGCTTCAGCCCTCAGGTCCCGTTGCCAGTTACCTGCCTGATTCCTGCCAGAGTCCTGCCAGTTTGCTGTCTGTTTCCTGCCTGATATTCCTGCTACCTGCTTGCTAGCCTGAGGTCCGACGGTCTGCCTTCCTACTCCTGTCAGTCTGTCTATGGACCAGCTTGGCCGCTCACCTGGGAGCGCACATCTGCTACCTGCCTGCTAGCCTTCCTGAAGGCTCCGCCGTCACGTGCTGTGACCACCTGCTATTCCAGAGACTCCTGCCCGCTCACCTGGGAGCGCTCCTCCGCTACCTGCCTGCTTGCCTACCTGGAGGCTCCGCCGTCACGTGCTGTGACCACCTGCTATTCCAGAGACTCTTGCCCGCTCACCTGGGAGCGCTCATCTGCTACCTGTCTGTTGATCTTCCTGGAGGCTCCGCCGTCACATGCTGTGACCACCCGATTATCCAGAGACTCTCGCCTGCTCACCTGGGAGCTCACGTCTATCATCTGCCGCCACAGGTCGTACCAATCCTTTACCCAGAGACTGCCCCGGTCACTTGCCGTGACCTCCTGCCCGTTCATCCAGAGACTGCCCCGGTCACTTGCCGTGACCTCCTGCCCGTTCATCCAGAGACTGCCCCGGTCACTTGCCGTGACCTCCTGCCCGTTCATCCAGAGACTGCCCCGGTCACTTGCCGTGACCTCCTGCCCGTTCATCCAGAGACTGCCCCGGTCACTTGCCGTGACCTCCTGTCCGTTCATTCAGAGACTGTCCCAGTCACCTGCTGTGACTGCCTGCCCGTCTACCCTGGTCGCCACCCGCTCCCTTATAAGGACCGCCCCCTTGTATAGTAGCTCAGAGGTTCCGCCTCCCAGACCCGTTACAGTTTGCTCGGGCCATGGAACCCGGTGGCACCCAAGCTCCCTCGCTCTCGGACCTCTGTCATGAACTGTCCCGTCAGAGGTCCCAACAGGAGTCCATCCTGGGTCACCTGCGGAATGTCAATTCTCGCCTGGACACTCTGACTGCTCCACCAGCAACCACCGCCAGTGCCATGACTCGCAACCCGGCAGCTCCGCTGCCCACCAATACCATGGTATCCTACCCCGGACCCCGGCTTTCTGCACCTCCTCGCTTCGGAGGCGACTCCGCCCAGGCTCGGGGCTTCATAAATCAGTGCACCCTGCACTTTGAACTCCTGTCCCACCAGTTTAACTCCGACCGGGCCAAAATTGCCTTCATCATGTCCCATCTCACCGGGGAGGCCCTGGCCTGGCTAAATCCTCTATGGGAGAGAGGAGACCCCCTGGTGTCCGACTTGCCTGCCTTTCTCATGGCTTTCCGGAAAATCTTCGACGAACCCGGACGGAAGACCTCATCCGCATCATCTCTGCTACGCCTCCGTCAGGGAAGTCTCACCGTGGGCCAATATGCCATACGGTTCCGTACCCTTGCCTCGGAGCTGGCCTGGGATAACGACGCTCTGGTATCCGTCTTCTGGGAGGGTCTGTCCGGCCGTATTAAAGATGAACTTGCCGGTCGGGACATTCCTACCACTCTCGATGACCTAATAACTCTTGCCACCCGGATTGACCTACGGTTCCAGGAGCGTGCCAAAGAGGTCACCCGTGAGAGGAGGTTTCCACGTCTAGCTCCTACTTTTCAGAAATCCGTCTCTCCCCAGGTACACTCTCCTGAGCCTATGCAGGTCAACCAGACCAAGATGGTCAAAACCCGTCAGGACTTACGCCGTGCCGAAGGGAGCTGCTTCTACTGTGGCAGTAAGGAGCACCGGATCCGTACCTGCCCGGAGAGGTCGGGAAACGCCTGTGTCTAGGTTCGCTCAGAGAGGTCAACCTAGACAAGAATAAATCCTCTCCATCTCTGCTACTGTCAGTCTCTATTATCTGCGGGGAGAATCGTTATTTCGAACTAGCCCAACTTGACTCTGGAGCGGCCGGGAATCTTATCTCACAGTCCCTGGTAGAGAAATACCGCATTCCCACCAAACCTCTGGCTGTACCATTATCTGTCGCTGCTGTGGATGGGGGCCTCTTACCACGTCCCATCCAACTCATCACCGAATCCGTAACTCTGCAGGTGGGAATGCTGCATTCTGAGAGCATCTCTTTTCATGTTCTGCCTGGACTCTCTCACTCCCTCTTACTAGGTCTACCTTGGCTCCAGAGACATGCACCCGTGCTTGACTGGCAGACCGGAGAAGTCCTTCGCTGGGGACAGGACTGTCATAAGACTTGTTTGGTTCCTGTTCATCCCATCCGTCATTCTCCTACCCCAACTAATCTACCTGGACTTCCGATTCCCTATTGGTCATTTGCTGATGTCTTTAATAAAAAGGAGGCAGAGACATTACCCCCTCATAGACCATACGACTGTCCTATCGACCTGTTACCCGGTACTACTCCTCCCCGTGGGCGTATTTACCCATTGTCCGCTGCTGAGACCCGGTCTATGTCCGAATATATTGAGGAGAATTTGGCCAGGGGATTCATCCGGAAATCTACCTCCCCGGCGGGAGCAGGCTTCTTCTTCGTAAAAAAGAAGGACGGCTCTCTCCGTCCCTGTATAGACTATAGAGGCCTTAACCAGATCACGGTGAAGAATAAGTACCCCCTTCCGCTCATTCCAGAATTATTTGATCGCCTGAGGGGGGCTAGAGTCTTCACCAAACTGGACCTCCGTGGGGCGTACAACCTGGTCCGTATCCGTCAAGGGGATGAATGGAAGACTGCATTCAACACCCGGGACGGCCACTATGAATATCTGGTAATGCCCTTTGGTCTCTGTAACGCTCCTGCCGTCTTTCAAGAGTTGGTCAATGACATCTTCCGGGACCTTCTCTACTCCTGCGTTGTGGTGTACCTGCACGACATCTTGGTCTTCTCTCCGGATCTCCAGACTCACCGGAGGGACGTTCGTCAGGTCCTGCTCAGGCTCAGGCAGAACCACCTCTTCGCTAAATATGAGAAGTGCCTCTTTGAGCAGACCTCGCTTCCGTTTTTGGGCTACATTATTTCTCAGACTGGCCTACGAATGGATCCAGAGAAACTGTCTGCCATCGAGAAATGGCCCCGACCGGAGGGGTTGAAGGCCATTCAGCGGTTCCTGGGCTTCGCCAACTACTACCGCCTCTTCATACCGCACTTCTCTTCCCGGACTGCCCCAATTTCCGCGCTCACCCGTAAGGGTACTAATCCCAAAGAGTGGCCGCCCGAAGCAGAGGAGGCCTTTCTTTCCTTTAAAAGAGGCCTTCTCTTCCGCCCCGGTGCTGCATCGTCCGGACGGCAACAAGCAGTTCTTTCTGGAGGTTGACGCCTCCTCCTCTGGAGCCGGAGCTGTACTTACTCAAAAATCTTCTTCCGGGAGGATGGTAACTTGCGGCTTCTTCTCCAAACTCTTCTCCTCTTCTGAGCGCAATTATTCCATAGGAGACCGAGAGTTATTGGCCATCAAGCTGGCATTGGAGGAGTGGCGTTACCTACTCGAGGGGGCTCTTCATCCGGTAATAATTTACACTGACCACAAGAACTTGGCTTATCTCCAGCATGCCCAGAGACTTAATCCGCGCCAAGCCCGGTGGTCCTTGTTTTTTGCTCGCTTTGATTTTGTTCTACATTTTCGCCCGGCTGACAAGAACATCAAAGCAGACGCCTTGTCCCGATCCTTTCTGGTATCTGATCTCGAGGAAGAACCTAAACATATCATCGATCCCGCCAGAGTAATGCAGGTGGCTCCCGTGAGTCTAAATCGTCTCCCTCCCGGTAAGACGTTCGTATCGGTACCTGATCGGGAGAAGATCCTACACTGGGGTCATTCGTCTAAACTAGCTGGCCACGCCGGTCAGAAAAAGACCCTCCAGCTTATTACCCGGCACTACTGGTGGCCTAACCTGCGCAAGGATGTAATAGACTTTGTTTCTGCCTGTGTGTCCTGTGCCCGCAACAAAGTTCCGAGACACCTGCCAGCCGGTCGCCTTCTTCCTCTGCCAGTACCTGCTGCCCCCTGGCAGCATATAGCGATGGACTTCATAACTGATCTTCCCGTCTCTGCCGGTTGTACGGTCATTTGGGTGGTCGCTGACCGCTTTTCCAAGATGGCTCACTTCATTCCCCTGCCAGGCCTCCCGTCTGCACCCGAGCTGGCTAAAGACTTTATCCGCCACATCTTCCGTCTTCATGGCCTGCCCCGTCACATCGTGTCGGATCGTGGGGTACAGTTCACTTCTCGTTTCTGGAGAACCACTTGTAAATTGCTAGACGTCACCCTGGACTTCTCCTCCGCTTACCACCCACAGTCTAATGGTCAAGTGGAGCGGATCAATCAGATCCTGATCTGTTACCTCCGGCACTTCGTTAATGCCCACCATTCTGACTGGGTGGATCTCCTGCCATGGGCCGAATTCTCGTACAACAATCACGAGAGCGAATCTTCCTCCAAATCCCTGTTTTTTGTAGTCTTCGGTCAGCATCCTCGGATCCCGTTTCCCGTCTCCACCTCGGTGGACAATCCGGCTGCGGAATCTCTTGTTAACAAATTTTCCTCCACATGGGAGAGTACCCGGTCTGCACTCCTTCTGTCATCCGAGCGTATGAAAAGACATGCTGACAAAAAACGTCTGGATCCTCCTCAATTCCGTCCAGGGGATAAGGTCTGGCTCTCGTCCAAGTATGTCCGGCTCAAGATTCCTTCCTATAAGTTAGGGCCTCGGTTCATCGGTCCTCTGGAGGTCATCAGTCAGATCAACCCGGTGGCCTATAAATTGAAACTCCCGGCCAACTTGCGGATCCCTAACTCCTTCCATGTATCTCTCCTCAAACCTGTGGTACTTAACTCTTTTTCCAAGTCTACAGGCACGCCTCCTGCTCCGGTTTCCGCTGAAAACGAATTTGAGGTAGAGAACATTCTGGCCACCAAAAGGGTATGAGGGAAGACCTTTTTTCTAGTAGATTGGAAGGGGTTTGGTCCTGAAGAGAGAACGTGGGAGCCCCGGGAGAACATCCATGCCCCTCTCATCCTTGCTAAATTTTTGTCTGGCCTAAAAAAGGGGGGGCCTAAAGGGGGGGGGTACTGTAGCGTCGGCGTCCCTGCCCTCTGCTAGGCAGGGATGCTGTTCCCCTCACCTCTCTGCTCCGAGCCCGGCGTCCTCCTCCCGCTCGGCTGGCAGCGCGCGCTCCTTCCCGGCCACTGTGCTTAGGGCGCGCGCGCTCCCTCCCTCTTAAAGGGGCCGCGCGCGCCGTCCTAAGGAGTCCCCGGCCAATGGCCGGAGGACTTCACCATATATAAGGCACCTCCTCCAAAATGGAGGTGCCCGAGCAATGTTGTTGCACTGTTCACTACTCTGCTTCAGCCCTCAGGTCCCGTTGCCAGTTACCTGCCTGATTCCTGCCAGAGTCCTGCCAGTTTGCTGTCTGTTTCCTGCCTGATATTCCTGCTACCTGCTTGCTAGCCTGAGGTCCGACGGTCTGCCTTCCTACTCCTGTCAGTCTGTCTATGGACCAGCTTGGCCGCTCACCTGGGAGCGCACATCTGCTACCTGCCTGCTAGCCTTCCTGGAGGCTCCGCCGTCACGTGCTGTGACCACCTGCTATTCCAGAGACTCCTGCCCGCTCACCTGGGAGCGCTCCTCCGCTACCTGCCTGCTTGCCTACCTGGAGGCTCCGCCGTCACGTGCTGTGACCACCTGCTATTCCAGAGACTCTTGCCCGCTCACCTGGGAGCGCTCATCTGCTACCTGTCTGTTGATCTTCCTGGAGGCTCCGCCGTCACATGCTGTGACCACCCGATTATCCAGAGACTCTTGCCTGCTCACCTGGGAGCTCACGTCTATCATCTGCCGCCACAGGTCGTACCAATCCTTTACCCAGAGACTGCCCCGGTCACTTGCCGTGACCTCCTGCCCGCTCATCCAGAGACTGCCCCGGTCACTTGCCGTGACCTCCTGCCCGTTCATCCAGAGACTGCCCCGGTCACTTGCCGTGACCTCCTGCCCGTTCATCCAGAGACTGCCCCGGTCACTTGCCGTGACCTCCTGCCCGTTCATCCAGAGACTGCCCCGGTCACTTGCCGTGACCTCCTGCCCGTTCATCCAGAGACTGCCCCGGTCACTTGCCGTGACCTCCTGTCCGTTCATTCAGAGACTGTCCCAGTCACCTGCTGTGACTGCCTGCCCGTCTACCCTGGTCGCCACCCGCTCCCTTACAAGGACCGCCCCCTTGTATAGTAGCTCAGAGGTTCCGCCTCCCAGACCCGTTACACTAACATTGGGCTCGTGGCTCAGGTCGAGCAACCGAGTATCATGGCGAGCTCGGCCCGAGCTTCGAGCACCCGAGCATTTTAGTGCTCGCTCTTCACTACTAAATACCCTTCATTATTTCTTATTTTTGCACTTTGCGATTTACCCATTTACTTCCAGTTACTTGGGTATTTTGCTTGCCTTTGGTTTTTCTTTGTCTAGTGGCCTTGTGTGAACATGCATTTACATTTTGCATGCAATTTATGTTTCAGTTCAGACTTCTAGGTTTTTTCTTTGTAGTGTGCTTTAGTACATATTAGGGTGTGGCCACCCTTTGTCTGAGCTGAAATGTTTATTCTGCCTCAGGTCTATGCTTCTACTAGGGGGTCAGTCTCTCTGCCCTTATCCATATGTACGTCACTTGACAAATGGTAAGGTTTTAATATTAGAGTTAGGACTGTCCCATAAGGGTTGCCGTGATGTGGCGGGATAGCTTTTGCATTATTTTTATCAAAATTATGTTAACTAAATACCCTTCATTATTTATTATTTTTGCGCTTTGCGATTTACCCATTCACTTCTGGTTACTTGGGTATTTTGCTTGTCTTTGGTTTTTCTTTGTCTAGTGGCCTTGTGTGAACATGCATTGACATTTTGCATGCACATCAATTTGTGTTTCAGTTCAGACTTCTAGGTTTTTTCTTTATACGCTATATATGCTGTATGTGCGGGAAGGGAGCTTGTCTGTACACTGCTTGCTATGTGTGGGGGAGGGAAGCTGTCGGACAAAGAGGGGTCCTGCAAACATCCAACTAATGGCCCCCCATATATATTACAGGAAGGTAGGTCAAACCCAAGGATTTTTGCAGGAGCAGCCGACCATGTGCTGTGTATGGGGCCATCTCCCCCACACATATAACCACATTCATGTATATGGGGGAGTCGGGATGTGTTGTGTGGACAAGCGTCCGGTCTAAAGCTAACTAGTGTATGGGCATCTGAAACTAAGGCAAGTTATCATCCTGAAAGTCTTTCTCCAGCCTGCTGCAAAAATGCCAGATAGAGAAAGGCTTTTATCACCTAAGCCAGATCTCACTGGAGGGGAAGCAAGAAGAAAAAAGGAGAAATGTAAAATAAGACACAAGTCCAGACAGTTGTCATCCAAAACTTTATCTGGTATCGACCAAGAAAATTACAATCAGTAAAAGTATAATCCACATTTAGGAAAAACACAGATGAGCTGCGGGACCATCGCTTCTTCTTCTGGGACTTTTTGGCGGACAGGTTGCTCTGCTGTCGGAGGCCTTTCTTGTTCTTGGACTTCTCCTTCATGTGGATTCTGAAGACTAGGAGGCTCCTGAGGGTCCATCTCTCCTGCCGGCAGCTCAGAATAACTTGGAGATATGTTTCCTTCAGTCCAGGAAAGCAAGAGAGGAAAAAGATGAATGTGATGTAATAACAAGACAAACCTAAAAAAAACATGTATAAAAAATCATGTAACTGCAAACTGCACAAAAATGACCCCAATAACGTAAGTGGTGTAGTATTAAAGAACCTGCAAAACGAGTGGTGTGAAAAGACCTGGGACTTGTCAGAAATATGTAATGTTTTGTCTAAAATGACAAAAAAAAAGAAAAGATTCAAGGGATCAGCAGCATTTTATAACAGGTAAAAAATATACAAATTTGTGACAAGTGACCGGTATTAAGTATTGTGGATGATAACCAGACGTTTATTTCAAATGAAGAGTTTAATGAACGTCTTGTATTCGGCCAATTGGAACCTTCCCGGAAATGTCTGCGCCGGTGATAAAATCTACTTACTAATAGAGCTCCCGACTGGACACAAAGAACTGCAGCTCATGGAGGAATGAAGCTTCTTTCCTTCTCAGCCAAGAACTTCTTATACCAGTCCCGTACGGCCTCTATCATGTGCTGATATCTAGCAGAAAGAGAAAAAATCAATTATAAACTAAATAAAATTTATTAAAGAAAAAAAAACCTCCTGCAAACATGAAGCATTTGTAGCAAAGCACAGCCATTATTTACACAGCACAATTGTTTTACTTTATTCTATATTAGTGGCCGCTCTGTGCAAAAACTTGTGGGAAATTACTGCAGCACTAATATTGTCTATCCAGAGAGCACCCAAGTATTCCCCAATTTCTGACTCCACCGCCCGATTGCCCCCACAAGCACAATGCTGCACCGCTGTCACCTGCCTGGTACAGGCTCCTTTATAGGGTCCTTTCAGCTGTTGTTCACCAAGATGTGAAGTAATCTGAGTACAGGGTTTCCCATGTCTGAGTGCAGGGGTGGAGAGCAGAGAGGATCAGACAGGGACAGGCCCATACACAGACTGCTGGTATATAGAGGACAAATCTCACTGAACAGCAGCCACAAGAAGCTTCTGGATGGGGGCAGTGGGGGTGAGACAGCACTTCAGCAACGTGTTTGGGAGAGAAGGAAGAAAATAAGCAAATGAAGAATATTTATAAAGTTCACAAGTCTGCAATGTGAGGAGGATAATTACATGAAGAAAACCCTCTAGGTGCAGCGTCGGCAACCGGAAAACCGCCCCAAGGTCCACCTGTGTCATCAGCGCCCCCCTGCTGGACCCCTAATCAGTTGTACTGCAGACTCAGATGATTGATAGTGACACCAGGTCAACTCTTTCCCTATGGCGGCACTAGCTGACCATCCTGTGGATAGGACAGGTGCCGGATCATTCAGTCCTTTCCCTCTTCCCCAACGTGAAGCAAACATCCCTCTGACCAGACAAACATCCCCCTGACCAGACAAACATCCCTCTGACCAAACATCCCCCTGACCAGGCAAACATCCCCCTGACCAGACAAACATCCCCCTGACCAGGCAAACATCCCCCTGACCAGGCAAACATCCCCCTGACCAGACAAACATCCCCATGACCAGGCAAACATCCCTCTGACCAGGCAAACATACAACCCCTTTTTTTCTTTCCCATTTTACTTGCTTTATTAATTTCACCTCCAACATTACTGACAACTCCAAGTTCAATAGTTTGATAGTCTCATCTCCTGCCTTTGTATGTGGAGGAGGCAATAAACAGCCGTATACATCCTAAACCTGTCACAAGGACTTTCTCTGCAACTCCCTACTCTCAGCTGTCCCCCTGTAACAAGCCACCTTTTTCTCTTTCTCGCTCATACATTTCAGACACTTTATTAACATGTTAATCATATTTCCAAACTTACTGCATTCCACTTCATCTGATCATACATCACCGTTTAAAAGAATCACAATCACTTACTTGTCTGCTGCGGTAATTCTTGGATTGTTTTCTTGCTGTTGCTTGGTCTTATTTTGCTGTTTGCTGTCCTTAAACCACCATCTGCCGCACAGTGTCCACATCTTGTTCCACCGGGTCGCTCTTTTGATCCCTGCAACAACAGACACTATGCGAGTATGACTTCACATGTGACATTTCCAAGTCCCTTGACCATTTTGGTGCCAATGGAGTACCCCTTTTCTCGTTATCATGCCACCGAAGCACACCATTTCCCGCTAGCATGCCACCGTAGCACACCTTTTCCCGTTAGTATGCCACCGGGCACAACTATTCCCGTTAGCATGCCATCGGAGCACACCTATTCCCGATAGCATGCCACCGAAGCACACCTTTACCATTAGCATGTGACCGCAGCACACCTTTACCGTTAGAATGCCACTGGAGCACACTTTTACCATTAGCATGCCACCGGAGCACACCTTTTCCCGTTGGCTTGCCACCGGAGCAAGCCACTTTCCCGTTGGCTTGCCACCGGAGCACGCCACTGTCCCGTTGGCTTGCCACCGGAGCACGCCACTGTCCCGTTGGCTTGCCACCGGAGCACGCCACAGTCCCGTTGGCTTGCCACCGGAGCACGCCACATTCCCGTTGGCTTGCCACCGGAGCACGCCACTTTCCCGTTGGCTTGCCACCGGAGCACGCCACTTTCCCGTTGGCTTGCCACCGGAGCACGCCACTTTCCCGTTGGCTTGCCACCGGAGCACGCCACTTTCCCGTTGGCTTGCCACCGGAGCACGCCACTTTCCCGTTGGCTTGCCACCGGAGCACGCCACTTTCCCGTTGGCTTGCCACCGGATCACGCCACTTTCCCGTTGGCTTGCCACCGGAGCACGCCACTTTCCCGTTGGCTTGCCACCGGAGCACGCCACTTTCCCGTTGGCTTGCCACCGGAGCACGCCACTGTTCCGTTGGCTTGCCACCGGAGCACGGCACTGTCCCGTTGGCTTGCCACCGGAGCACGCCACTGTCCCGTTGGCTTGCCACCGGAGCACGCCACTGTCCCGTTGGCTTGCCACCGGAGCACACCACAGTCCCGTTGGCTTGCCACCGGAGCACGCCACATTCCCGTTGGCTTGCCACCGGAGCACGCCACTTTCCCGTTGGCTTGCCACCGGAGCACGCCACTTTCCCATTGGCTTGCCACCGGAGCACGCCACTTTCCCGTTGACTTGCCACCGGAGCACGCCTCTTTCCCGTTGGCTTGCCACCGGAGCACGCCACTTTCCCGTTGGCTTGCCACCGGAGCACGCCACTTTCCCGTTGGCTTGCCACCGGAGCACGCCACTTTCCCATTGGCTTGCCACCGGAGCACGCCACTTTCCCGTTGGCTTGCCACCGGAGCACGCCACTTTCCCGTTGGCTTGCCACCGGAGCACGCCACTTTCCCGTTGGCTTGCCACTGGAGCACGCCACTTTCCCGTTGGCTTGCCACCGGAGCACGCCACTTTCCCGTTGGCTTGCCACCGGAGCACGCCACTGTCCCGTTGGCTTGCCACCGGAGCACGCCACTGTCCCGTTGGCTTGCCACCGGAGCACGCCACTGTCCCGTTGGCTTACCACCGGAGCACGCCACAGTCCCGTTGGCTTGCCACCGGAGCACGCCACATTCCCGTTGGCTTGCCACCGGAGCACGCCACTTTCCCGTTGGCTTGCCACCGGAGCACGCCACTTTCCCGTTGGCTTGCCACCGGAGCACGCCACTTTCCCGTTGGCTTGCCACCGGAACACGCCACTTTCCCGTTGGCTTGCCACCGGAGCACGCCACTTTCCCGTTGGCTTGCCACCGGAGCACGCCACTTTCCCGTTGGCTTGCCACCGGAGCACGCCACTTTCCCGTTGGCTTGCCACCGGAGCACGCCACTTTCCCGTTGGCTTGCCACCGGAGCACGCCACTTTCCCGTTGGCTTGCCACCGGAGCACGCCGCTTTCCCGTTGGCTTGCCACCGGAGCACGCCACTTTCCCGTTGGCTTGCCACCGGAGCACGCCACTGTCCCGTTGGCTTGCCACCGGAGCACGCCACTTTCCCGTTGGCTTGCCACCGGAGCACGCCACTGTCCCGTTGGCTTGCCACCGGAGCACGCCACTGTCCCGTTGGCTTGCCACCGGAGCGCGCCACTTTCCCGCTGGCTTGCCACCGGAGCGCGCCACTTTCCCGCTGGCTTGCCACCGGAGCACGCCACTTTCCCGCTGGCTTGCCACCGGAGCACGCCACTTTCCCGCTGGCTTGCCACCGGAGCACGCCACTTTCCCGCTGGCTTGCCACCGGAGCACGCCACTTTTCCCGCTGGCTTGCCACCGGAGCACGCCACTTTCCCTCTGGCTTGCCACCGGAGCACGCCACTGTCCCGCTGGCTTGCCACCGGAGCACGCCACTGTCCCGCTGGCTTGCCACCGGAGCACGCCACTTTCCCGTTGGCTTGCCACCGGAGCACGCCACTTTCCCGTTGGCTTGCCACCGGAGCACGCCACTTTCCCGTTGGCTTGCCACCGGAGCACGCCACTTTCCCGTTGGCTTGCCACCGGAGCACGCCACTGTCCCGTTGGCTTGCCACCGGAGCACGCCACTTTCCCGTTGGCTTGCCACCGGAGCACGCCACTGTCCCGTTGGCTTGCCACCGGAGCACGCCACTGTCCCGTTGGCTTGCCACCGGAGCGCGCCACTTTCCCGCTGGCTTGCCACCGGAGCGCGCCACTTTCCCGCTGGCTTGCCACCGGAGCACGCCACTTTCCCGCTGGCTTGCCACCGGAGCACGCCACTTTCCCGCTGGCTTGCCACCGGAGCACGCCACTTTCCCGCTGGCTTGCCACCAGAGCACGCCACTTTCCCGCTGGCTTGCCACCGGAGCACGCCACTGTCCCGCTGGCTTGCCACCGGAAGCACGCCACTTTCCCGCTGGCTTGCCAAGGGAGCACGCCATCATCCATTTAATAAAATGGGCCACACTTAGCTTTTTCTTTTATATAATGGGCCCATATAGTTTTTCATTGAATATATTGGGCCCTACATAACCTTACATTTAATATATATAATCGTCTTATCATGTCTGTCTGTCTGTCCTTCTGTCCAGGAAGTCCTGCGTCGCTGATTGGTCCGACCGTGGTCAATCAGCGACGTGGGATTTCAGAAAAAGATGGCGGCCATTAGCAGCTCATCTGCCGCACGGAGGTCAGCGGCGATGCAGCCGGGAGATGACCGGCACTAGCCGGTCAACTCGCGGTTGCTCGCAGCAGAAGTACCCTGACCAGCGGCGCCGCTGACCTCCATGCGGCTACCGTCAGGAGATCAGCGGTTAGGGCCACTGATCTTCCGACGGAAAGTGTGAAGGGAGGATCGGGGAGCGGCGCCACGGGTCCGGATACTTCTGCTGCGAGCAGCCGGTCATTTCCCGGCTGCTCACAGTGGAAGTACCCGCACAGGCAGCGCCGCTCCCCTGTCCTCACTAATACGATTCGGCGGCCACGACCAATCAGCGATATTGGCTCCAAATTTAAACACCGCTCTGCACAGAGGTCAGTGGCGATGCAGCCGGTCATCTCCCGGCTGCTCGCAGCAGAAGTACCCCGACCTGCGGCGCCGCTGACCTCCATGCGGCTACCGTCGCTAGATCAGCGGCTAGGGCCGCTGATCTCCCGACGGCAAGTGTGAAGGGAGGACCGGGGAGCGGCGCCGCCGGTTGGGATACTTCTGCTGCGAGCAGCCGGTCATCTCCCGGCTTCTCACAGTGGAAGTACCTGCTCCCCGGTTCTCACTAATACGATTCGCTGATTGGTCGCGGCCGCCAGCCGTCACGAATCACCGGTTTTGGCGCCAAATTTAAACATGCTCTCCGGTCCTCACTAACACGGTTCGCTGATTGGTCGCGGCCGGCCGCATACATATTCTAGAATACCCGATGAGTTAGAATCGGGCCACCATCTAGTTTAATATAATGGGCCACAAATTGCCTTCTAGTTATTACAAGAGGTCCTGCATAGTCTTCCATTTATTTTAATAGGCCCCATATAACCTTTCAGCATCTGAAACAACGGATACTGAAAGCCTGTGCTAGCATTTCTTCTGCGGTGTTGCTATCAGTGTGTCAAGAGTGGGTGAAGAGGGTTGCATTGACAATCCAACACAATGGACAGCACTTTAAACACATTTTATAAGTGGTCATAAACTTGTAAAAAATTCATGAAAGAATAAAGTTATGTTAAAACCAAGCACACCATTGTATTTTCTTATGAAATTCTCAATGAGTTTGATGTGTCACATCACCCTCTTCCCATTGAAAAAAATAAAGTTAGATCCAAAATGGCCGACTTCAAAATGGCCGCCATAGTCACCACCCATCTGGAAAAGTTTCCCCCTCCCATATACTAATGTGCCATAAACAGGAAGTTGACATCACCAACCATTCCCATTTAATTTAGGTGTATCCATATAAATAGCCCACCCTGTATTATTACCATTTTTATTATTGCTGTACATACTGTAGCTTTTCATTTAATTTATTGGGCCCCATATAGGCTTCCATTTAATATAATGGGCCCCACATAGCCTTCCATTTAATTTAATGGGGTCCACATAGCCTTCCATTTAATTTAATGGGGTCCACATAGCCTTCCATTTTATTTAATGGGGCCCACATATGTTTTTATTTAATATAAAGAGCCCCACATAAGCCCCTAATTAATATAATGGGCCCCACCTTGCTTTCCATATAAAATAATGGGTCCCACATAGCCCTCCCTTTTGTTATGATGAGCCTTACATATCACACCATTTCCCGATGATCTGCCACCGAAGTACACCATTGGCTGCTGGGGTGCCACTGGAACACACTCTTTACAGTTGGGGTGCCAACAGAGCACACCTTTCACCATTAGCATGCCACCGGAGTACACTTTTTGCCACTGGCATGCCACTGAAGCACACCCTTTACCATTGGAGTACCATCGGGCACACCCTTTACCGTTGGTGTGCCATCGGAGAACTCTATTTCCCGTAGGCCTACCAGAGGGGCCCAATATGTGACCTTTTTTGCTTACCACCGGGGCACCCATCTTGGGCTTTTTAGCTTCCACCGGGGTGCACTCTTTGGCCTTTTAGCTTACCACTGGGGCACCCAACTTGGGCTTTTTAACTGCGACCGGGGTACACTCTGACCATTTTGCTTACCACCGGGGCACTCATTTTAGGCTTTTTTAGCCTGCCACCGGGGTGCACTTTTTGGCCTTATTGCTTACCACTGGGGCGCACTCTAGGGCTTTTTAGCCTACCACCAGGGTACATTCTTTGGCCTTATTGCTTATCACTGGGGCGCACTCTAGGGCTGCTCTGTCTGCCACCAGAGTCTACTCTTTGGCCTTTTTGCCATTGGTGTGCCACCAGAGCACACCCTATGACGTTGGAGTGCCACCGGAGCACACCCTTTACCTTTGGAGTGCCACCGGAACACACAATTTGCCATTGGCAAAAGTATAATGGACCCCCACATAGAATTCTATAAAGTATAATGGCCCCCACATAGCCCTCTATATAGTATAATGAGCCGCACATTGCCTTCCATGTACTATAATTTAATTTATTGGGCTCCACATAGCTTTTCATTTAATTTATTGAACCCCACATAACCGTCAATTTAATATAATAGGCCGCACTGGACTCCATTTAATATATTGGACCTGACATAGGCTTCCATTTAATAAAATGGGGCCAAAATATCCCTCTATTTAATATAATGGGCACCAAAAAGCCTTCCATGTTTTATATTGGGCACCACATAGCCCTCTATTTAATACAATTGGCCCCACTTAACCTTACATTTAAAATATTGGGCCCCACATAGCTTTACATTTAATTTACTGGGCTCCATATAGGCTTCCATTTAATATAATGGGCCCCACATAACCCTCCATTTAATGTAATGGTCCCCACATTGCCTTCCATTTATTATAATGGAGCCAAGATACATCTCTATTTAATATAATGGACAAAACACAGGCTTCCATTTAATATAATTGGCGCTACATAGCCCTTTATTTGATAAATGCGCCTCACATAGCCCTCCATATAATATTATGGGCCCGCAACGCTTTCCATTTAATTTAATAGGCCTCACATAGCCCTCAATTTAATACAGAGGGCCCCACAAAACCTTCCAGATAACATAGTGGGCCCCAATATAGCTTTCTTTTTAATGTATTGGTCCCCACATAGCCCTCTATTTAATATAATGGGCCTCACATAGCCTTCCATTAAATATCATGGGCCCCATATAGAATTTATCATATACGTAGATGTCCCTTTAAGATAACGGGCCCCACATAGCTTTCCCATTAATATAATGGGCCCCACATAGATTTTATTATTATATAATGGGCCCCACATAGCTTTCCCTTTAATATAATGGGCCCCACATAGCTTTCTCTTTAATATAATGGGCCCCACATAGCTTTCCCTTTAATATAATGGGCCCCACATAGCTTTCTCTTTAATATAATGGGCCCCACATAGCTTTCTCTTTAATATAATGGGCCCCACATAGCTCTCTCTTTAATATAATGGGCCCCACATAGCTTTCTCTTTAATAAAATGGGCCCCACATAGCTTTCTCTTTAATATAATGGGCCGCACATAGCTTTCCCTTTAATATAATGGGCCCCACATAGCTTTCCCTTTAATATAATGGGCCCCACATAGCTTTCCCTTTAATATAATGGGCCCCACATAGCTTTTTCTTTAATATAATGGGCCCCACATAGCCATCCATTTAATATAATGGGCCCTACGTAGATGTCCCTTTAAGATAACGGGCCCCACATAGCTTTCCCTTTAATATAATGGGCCCCACATAGCTTTCCCTTTAATATAATGGGCCCCACATAGCTTTCGCTTTAATATAATGGGCCCCACATAGCTTTCCCTTTAATATAATGGGCACCACATAGCTTTCCCTTTAATATAATGGGCCCCACATAGCTTTCTCTTTAATATAATGGGCCCCACATAGCTTTCTCTTTAATATAATGGGCCCCACATAGCTCTCTCTTTAATATAATGGGCCCCACATAGCTTTCTCTTTAATAAAATGGGCCCCACATAGCTTTCTCTTTAATATAATGGGCCGCACATAGCTTTCCCTTTAATATAATGGGCCCCACATAGCTTTCCCTTTAATATAATGGGCCCCACATAGCTTTCCCTTTAATATAATGGGCCCCACATAGCTTTTTCTTTAATATAATGGGCCCCACATAGCCATCCATTTAATATAATGGGCCCTACGTAGATGTCCCTTTAAGATAACGGGCCCCACATAGCTTTCCCTTTAATATAATGGGCCCCACATAGCTTTCCCTTTAATATAATGGGCCCCACATAGCTTTCGCTTTAATATAATGGGCCCCACATAGCTTTCCCTTTAATATAATGGGCACCACATAGATTTTATTATTATATAATGGGCCCCACATAGCTTTCCCTTTAATATAATGGGCCCCACATAGCTTTCCCTTTAATATAATGGGCCCCACATAGCTTTTTCTTTAATATAATGGGCCCCACATAGCCATCCATTTAATATAATGGGCCCTACGTAGATGTCCCTTTAAGATAACGGGCCCCACATAGCTTTCCCTTTAATATAATGGGCCCCACATAGCTTTCCCTTTAATATAATGGGCCCCACATAGCTTTCGCTTTAATATAATGGGCCCCACATAGCTTTCCCTTTAATATAATGGGCACCACATAGATTTTATTATTATATAATGGGCCCCACATAGCTTTCCCTTTAATATAATGGGCCCCACATAGCTTTCTCTTTAATATAATGGGCCCCACATAGCTTTCTCTTTAATAAAATGGGCCCCACATAGCTTTCTCTTTAATATAATGGGCCGCACATAGCTTTCCCTTTAATATAATGGGCCCCACATAGCTTTCCCTTTAATATAATGGGCCCCACATAGCTTTCCCTTTAATATAATGGGCCCCACATAGCTTTTTCTTTAATATAATGGGCCCCACATAGCTTTTTCTTTAATATAATGGGCCCCACATAGCTTTCTCTTTAATATAATGGGCCCCACATAGCTTTCTCTTTAATATAATGGGCCGCACATAGCTTTATCTTTAATATAATGGGCCCCACATAGCTTTCTCTTTAATATAATGGGCCCCACATAGCTTTCTCTTTAACATAATGGGCCCCACATAGCTTTCCCTTTAATATAATGGGCCCCACATAGCTTTCTCTTTAATATAATGGGCCCCACATAGCTTTCTCTTTAATATAATGGGCCCCACATAGCTTTCTCTTTAATATAATGGGCCCCACATAGCTTTCCCTTTAATATAATGGGCCCCACATAGCTTTCTCTTTAATATAATGGGCACCACATAGCTTTCTCTTTAATATAATGGGCCCCACATAGCTTTCCCTTTAATATAACGGGCCCCACATAGCTTTCCCCTTAATATAATTGGCCCCACATAGCTTTCCCTTTAATATAATTGGCCCCACATAGCTTTCCCTTTAATATAATGGGCACCACATAGATTTATTATAATATAATGGGCCCCACATATCCGTCCCTTTAATATTATGGACCCCACATAGATTTATTATAATATAATGGGCACCACATAGATTTATTATAATATAATGGGCCCCACATATCCGTCCCTTTAATATTATGGACCCCACATAGATTTATTATAATATAATGGACCCCACATTGATTTATTATAATATAATGGGCCGCACATAGATTTATTATAATATAATGGGCCCCACATAGATTTATTATAATATTATGGACCCCACATAGATTTATTATAATATAATGGGCCCCACATAGATTTATTATAATATAATGGGCCCCACCTAACCCTCCAGTTTATACACTGCAGTCGCTCTCTTTCTTCTCTTCTTTACCTAGTCCAGTCTTTCGTGACGACTTCCCGCCATGATTCGTCTTTGCAGTTTGCTGTCCAGGTTTCGGCTGCTCCGCACTTTTCAGCAGATCACCGCACTCCTGAAAAACAAAAATGTTACAAATATAAGCGACTTAAATAAATAATGCCACCCACTGTGCCACTAAATGCAAATATGTGCCACACTGTGCCCATGAGTATATCATTCACCACAATGAATCCTGCTCCACTGAGAATATAAATCAGTCACTAGCTTGTGCCCCCGTTATAAATAGTGTTGAGCGAGCACTAAAATGCTCGGGTGCTCGAAGCTCGGCCCGAGCTCGCCGTGATACTCGGGTGCTCGACCCGAGCAACGAGCCCATGTTAGTCTATGGGAGACCCGAACATTTTTGCGGAGGCACCCCCGGCAGTCTGTAGAAAGCCTAAAAAGTGCCCAAAATGATAGTGACAGTGCTCAGATGACATGGGGACAGCATGGGGATCGCCCCAGGAAGCATTTCTGACCCCCAGGTCACTGTTGTCAACAACGTGGTCAGAGGTATTAAGCCACTTTTACAGGCTCATAAGAAAATGTTCAAAAACGAAAGTGAAACTTTTTTCCTGTGAAATATGTTAAGGAATTTCTTTTCCAGGGTAAAGACTTGTGTATAAGGTAAAATAAAAAACCAAAAACAAAAATACTCCTCCACACCTTGGGCTATGTTCACAAGTAGCATTTTTTATGCGTTTTTGCACTTTTGTATTGCTTTCAACTGTGACAAATGCATTCACCGGGAAATGTCATTTTAACATTTTACAACCTTATCTGGCCATGTGCTGTGTGACACATGCATACAGTGCTGAAAAGACATGGGAACAGCATGGGGAAGACCCCTGGAAGGATCTCTGACTCCCAGGTCACTGCCTAAAAGTGTGCCCATCAGAAGTGATCCTTGCCGCATCAGAAGATGCAGACTTGCAACTATCCCCGTGCAAGTCCTTGTCCCAGGGCACTGTTCAATTGTACCTCCCCCATTCCTTGCAATGCAAGCGCAAATATGCAGCCAACCACCCACCCACCCCCAGGCTGCAATACCATACTGCTAGCTTGCACTTGAAATTGGGCCTTTTAGTTTTGAGGAGGCCGAAGCTGGCCACTACCTCATGGCTGCTTCGGCAGCGAGGTATCCATACTCAGTCCCCAGCCGCCCGGCGGCCGGGTGTCCACACCTGGTCCCCAGCCGCCTGGGGGCGGCGGGGTGTCCATAGATGGTCCCCAGCCACCCCGATTTCTCCGCGGAACTTCCCCACACACTTTTCTTAGACTGGCCTGCTTTAGGGCAGCATTGGACGAACCCACTAGAGAACCCGACTCCATCAGGGGAGGTGAGAATGCCAAGGTGAGGAGCATGATGATGATAGAAGTTAGCATCTGCTTTGTTTTGTTGGAATGCAAGCATAAGTGTGCAACCTGCCACCAACCCACCCCGAGGCTGCAATACCATACTGCTAGCATGCGTGCACTTGAAATTGGGCCTTTTAGGCATGTGGAGGCCAGAGCTGGCCACTACCTCATGGCTGCTTCGGCAGCGAGGTATCGATACTCAGTCCCCAGCCGCCCGGCGGCCGGGTGTCCACACTCGGTCCCCAGCCGTCCCGCGGCCAGGTGTCCATAAACGGTTCCAAGCCGCCCCGATTTCTCCGCGGAACATCCCCACACACTTTTCTTAGACTGGCCTGCTTTAGGGCAGCATTGGACGAGCCCACCAAAGAACCCGACTTCTCCGGTGGGCCCTGGCTTCTCTATCAGGGGAGTTGAGAGTGCCAAGGTGAGGAGCATGATGAGGATGATAGAAGTTAGCATCTGCTTTGTTTTCAAGGAATGCAAGCGCATGTATGTAGCAGCGGCTAGGCCTGAGGTGGTCAGCGTTTTGGCGCATATCCTACCTCCTCCGAGGATTGCTGGATGTTTTCCTGCTACTATCCAAGTTCTATGACTCTCGTTAAAACAAAGCTTCAAGTGATAAATGATGGATGAGGTAGTGGCAAAGGAGAAAGAGCAGGAGGAACAGGGACCATTCACATCAATATCAGGCCAGTCAACCACATATGTCTTGTAGGATATGTTTCTGTAACAAAAGGAGTGGTTTGGCTACACAGTTATAGGGCATACAGTGAGTGCAATGCCTACCAAAACTTTTGAGGCACTCCAATGCCCCTTGGAAATGACATGGAGGTCAGAGGGCCTTAACTAAACCTTTTTTTCCATTTATGGCAACTGGGTCTCCTGTGCACTGTTGGCCTAAGCAGTGAATGGAGGGCTTTCCAAAAATTATAAGGAACTGCAATGCCCCTGGAAACAGACGTGGATTACAGCGTACTAAAAACCTTCTACCCATTATTGGGGAGTGTGTCTCCCTTAGTTTTCACCTTTGCATTGAAAAGCAAAAGCTGACTAAAATTAGGAGGAAATGCAATGCCCGTTGGAAGAGTCGTGGAGATTAGAGGTAAGGTAATTAAAAACAACATTTCAATGCCCCTTGGAAGAGCTGTGGAGTTCAGAGTGGCTTAAGAAGACGCTTTTAATGCCCCTTTGAAGAGACGTGGTGGTCACAGTAGCTTAACAAGACGGTTTTAATGCCCCTTACAAGAGCCATACAGTACAGCATTTTAAAAACATTATTCCCATTATTGGGGAGTGGGTCTCCCATAGTATTTGCTTATGTCTTCCAAGCAAAAGCTTCCAAAAATTATGAGGAAATGCAATGCCCGTTCGAAGAGTTGTGGAGGTCCCAGTAGCTTAACAAGACGCTTTTAATGCCCCTCAGAAGAGACGTGGAGGTCAGAGTGGCATAACAAGATGGTTTTAATGCCCCTTACAAGACACGTGGAGGTCAGAGTGGTATAAAAAGACGCTTTTAATGCCCCTCAGAAGAGACGTGGAGGTCAGAGTGGTATAGCAAGACGGTTTTAATGCCCCTTACAAGAGACGTGGAGGTCAGAGTGGTATAACAAGATGGTTTTAATGCCCCTCAGAAGAGACGTGGAGGTCAGAGTGGTATAGCAAGACGGTTTTAATGCCCCTCTGAAGAGACGTGGAGGTCAGAGTGGTATAACAAGACGGTTTTAATGCCCCTTACAAGACACGTGGAGGTCAGAGTGGTATAACAAGACGGTTTTAATGCCCCTTACAAGACACGTGGAGGTCAGAGTGGTATAACAAGACTCTTTTAATGCCCCTTACAAGAGACGCTCATTATTCTGGCATTTGGCAAATATTAAAAATGATGGTAATCCTAATTGACCTAAAATGGGAAAGGTTTATTCTGATTTCATGTCAGATATTGAGAAAAACATGCAGATGTGTCTATTTATACAGTGTATGGAAACTTCTGATTTCAACTGTGTATGTATATATATATATATGTGTATAATATATACACGGCGAAGCTCACACACCACAACACCCACAGCAGAGGAACTGGCTGCACACACACCTGCTCCTGTCAGTGCTGTGAGCGCTCCTCATATCGCTGCTGGCTCCGCCCCTCATATCGCTGCTGGCTCCGCCTCTCATATCACTTCTTGCTCCGCCCCTCATGTCGCTGCTGGCTCCGCCCCTCATATCGCTGCTGGCTCCGCCCATCAGCCGCTCACAGTCCTCAGCAATATGGAGACATCCGCACTGATCAGAATCCTCGGGGACGTGGCCTGTCACTGTAGTCACACAAAGGTTGTCATGGAGATCTCAAGGGAAGGCAGGTGGGCGGGGCTTAGAGCAGGAAGTAGAAGCCGTGCAGTGTGATTGGCTCCTTACCTTCTGCCAGTAATGGAGCAGATATATGGCTCCTATATAATGGAGGGGGCTCAGGAGGGGTTCCCCACCCAAAAGTTCAGGGGATAAATAATACTGGACATGAGCGAGGGCAGGAGGACATTATTCTATATTGTAAGAAATCTGATTTCTTCTTTCCTCACAGTTTTTCCTGTGCAAGGCCACATGTATTGTGCGATAATCTGTGAATATGGGGGGGATCTGCTCCTCACATCCACATCAATCCCCCCACGTCTGAGCTCTCCCTTACAGGGGTCTTCTGCTCTGCACATTGATGGCGTATCCATGGAGATGACATCATGGCCGGTACATGTGGATCTCCCCGATGGGACCCTCATGTATCTGGAGGACGAGGCACTGCTGCTCCTCGGGGAGAGGGGGCACAATTCCTGTACACATGATACAGGGGCTTCTGCCCTCTCTGGGCTGAGAATAATGCTGGCAGCGCGCAGTCTACATGATGTGAGGATTACAAGTCTGCAGTCACAGAGAGTCACACAGATGACTGCAGGCCTTCAGCTTCACACCGGACAATCCCTTTAAATACATGTATATTGGTCTAAAAATAATTTTTACTATTTTGCTTCATGTAACATTTGCTCTGTTCGGCCTTTACCAGCTTTTTGTTTCCCAGCAGCACATTGATGGCTGCAGAATGAGTTAACTTGAGATTCAGTCAGTGAGCTCCTTATGATGTGGAGTTTCCAGCGCTTTTATTTCTGCGATGATTTATGACTGCATCAGAGATCAGCCCAACTTTCATGCTGGTCTGTGAACATAATCAGCACAGAGAAGGTCAGAATGAGCTCACTGATAAATTCTCAGTGAGCTCATTCTGCAACTAGCAATGCAAAGGAAATAAAAAAGCCAAATTGTTTATGAAACGTTATTGAAAAAATATTTGTATGTATATATTTAGCCCAAAATGTCTGAGTGTCCATATCCTTAGTACCAGCACAGCTGAGGATTTGGTACAATCAGGGGCGTACATAGGAATCATGGGGCCCCATAGCAGAAGTTCTAATTGGGCCCCCCCCCCCAGCAACAAAAATGTAAATAATTGTCGGGGTCGCAGAAGATCAGATCTCACAACCTTCCAACCTTTACATAGTAATTTTCCTCCTGCTGAAGTCCTAGATCCCTTTTTCATTGCCCATAAAGTGTGGTGCCAACAAAAGTGCCCCCCAAACACGGTATGATACCCCCATGGTGAATTCCTCCATATGCGCAGTATAATGACCCTACTGTACCCGACCTCAACTCCCAGGGTAAAGTATGATCCCCCAACTGCCCCACACCTCTCCACACTCCATAGAGTATAATGCACTCAGTATAAGACTCTCGCCATGGTTCTCCACACAGTATAAGGCACTCGCCATGGTCCTCCACGCAGTATAATGCACTCCCTCGTGGTCCTCCACGCAGTATAATGCACTCCCACGTGGTCCTCCACACAGTACAATGCACTCCCCGTGGTCCTCCACACAGTATAATGCACTCCCCCATGGTCCTCCACACAGTACCATGCACTCCCCCATGGTCCTCCACACAGTACAATGCACTCCCCCATGGTCCTCCACACAGTACAATGTACTCCCCCATGGTCCTCCACACAGTACAATGCACTCCCCCATGGTCCTCCACACAGTACAATGCACTCCCCCATGGTCCTCCACACAGTACAATGTACTCCCCCATGGTCCTCCACACAGTATAAAGCCCCCGTCTCACATAGCGATCTCGCTAGCGAGATCGCTGCTGTGTCACGGTTTTGGTGACTCACCAGCGACCTCACCAGCGATGTCGCTATGTGTGACACTTTGCAGCGATCAGGCCCCTGCTGTGAGGTTGCTGATCGCTGCAAAGTGTCCTGGACCATTTTTTGGTCGTTGGCCTCCCGGTGGCCAGCACACATCGCTGTGTGTGACCAGCGGGACCAACGATCTGGCTGGTAACCATGGTAAACATCGGGTTACTAGGGGCACGCGCGCACTTAGTAACCCGCTGTTTACCATGGATACCACTCTGCTACGGTGCGCGGAGGCTACCGTTCACCTTAGCAGAGTCGTATCCATGATAAACAGCGGGTTACTAGGGGCACACGCGCACTTAGTAACCTGATGTTTACCATAGTTACCAGCCTGCTCCTGCTTAAGCAGCAGGCTGGTAACAGGAGCAGGACATCGTGGAACGATTCTTTCCACGATATTGCTGCTCCCCTGATCGCTGGTGAGCCTGCCTGTTTGACAGCTCACCAGCGATGTATTAGCGATGCAGCAACGATCCCTGACAGGTCGTATCGTTGTCGGGATCGCTGCTGCATCGCTTAGTGTGACGGGGCCTTAAGACACTCGCCATGGTTCTCCACTTATGAGTGATATCTTTTGTAAATTCTACAATAGCTCAGAAACCGGTGAATCCTCACAGCGCACAGTGCAGACCGGACAGTATAGTCCTCCATACAGTGTTATGGCACCACATAGTCCTCCATACAGTATTATGAGCCCTATATAATGCTCCATACAAAATACTGGATCCCATATAATTCACCATAGAGAATACTGCCTGGTCCCCATGTAATGCCATATGCAGGCTGGACCCCATACAGAAGCCCCACAAGCCCGCTGCATCCTCCCCGGGGCCCCCACAAGCCGGCTGCATCCCCCCAGGGCCCCCCTCAAGCCTGCATCACCCCCCCCAGAGCCCCCACATGCCTGCAGCATCCCCCCCATAGACCCCACAAGCCTGCAGCATCCCCCCCAGAGCACCCACAAGCCCACAGCATCCCCTCCAGGGCCCCACAAGCCCGCAGAATCCCCCCCAGGGCCCCACAAGCCCGCAGCATCCCCTTAGGGCCCCCACAAGCCCGCAGCATCCCCCCGGGGCCCCCACAAGCCCTGGACCGCACCTGCATCACCACCAGTAAAGGTATTGAAGTTTACCCTTGTGTGTGTGCCTGTACTTCCTTTGGGACCGTCCTGCCGTCTCCCTCCTGCTTCCACCATCTTTCTACACCTCTACACTGCCCTGAGGCCTGCTCTACCTGTGGGGAGCCGTCCCATCATAGCTGCCCCTAACATCAGCCTCAGTGGACTGTCGCAGCGCTGGTAACCTCTTACCAGAATCCACAGGTGGCGTCACGACAATTTCCCCTATAAGCATTCCCCCCCCTTTGAGTGACCGCCCTGGGCCACGGACTGGGCCAGCCACCGTGATATCCCCCGGCAACCAGAGTCCCGGCTGCCGAGTGCCCCACGGCCCTGGGGGCGAGTCACTATGCACAGTGGTTCATGAATTAATATTCACAGTGACCCTCCATCCTGTGATTAAAAGGGTCCGTACATTTGACACCTCCGTCTGACTCCCACAGTCTCCTCCGCACAGATCGATATTAGGATGGCCACCGCAATGGCATGGGGAGTGCAGCGGTGAGTCCAGAGCGCAGCTCCTCGCTCTAAAATGCCCATCAGAAAGAAGAGGTCAGACATTTATTTTCTATGAGCGCTCTATTATCCTATTTATCAAACATCAGCACTACAAGAATCCGTCCTGAGCCGTGCTGGGATCTTTGAACGTGGGCCCCCGGGAGGATCGGGCCCCTCATGGTGGAGCAGATCACACTCATTATAATCCATCACTGATAGAAGATACATAAACAACAACACAGGATGATTGTAAAACAGTGAGGTAATATTTTATTGAGCCACCAAACACACAATAAACATATTGAACAGTCCCAGCAAATACCTAATATGGTGCAAATTACAGAGTCTCACCCTTCCGCTGACTCGCTGGGATTAAAGCAGCTGCCAATCCGAGGGGCTTCTGGGGCTGACTACCCCCGCCAATGGCACCCCCACTAAAGAGCACCCACAAAGAGGAGGTAACAACAAGCTTAGAAAGCTGACAGTCCATTGAAGTACGTGGCCAGGAGACCAGAAAGTTCCAACCTGGCTTCTCCGAACATATCCATGGAACTAGGTGACTGGAAGGTCCCGACTTGGCTTTTTCCGAGCATATTCACGAGTTCCAGGTGGCCGGAGTGTCCCAACCTGGCTACTCCAAACATCTCCATGGGACCAGGTGACTGGTGGGTCCCAACCTGGTTTTCCCAGATGTATCCATGGGTTCTATAGTAGTCAATGGAGCAGATCTGTATTCCTCCAGCCAGGGCTGTGGTCCCTTAAGCTGGCATCCTGTAGAAACCAAATCTGTGTCCCTCTTAATGGATTCATGGTGTTCTGTAGAGCTGTCCCATAGAGTGTTCCTGACAGTGGTTTTGTAAAAAGACTCCTTTATGTAGTTCACAACTGTCCTTCTTCAAGACTTCATCCACAGGTCAAGAGAAAGGGGCGGTGTTACTAATTCTCATTACTGCAGCATCCACAGTTCATCCCCCAATGTTGACTTGCAAACATTGCAAACACTGAAGGATAAACTATAAATTCCGAAACAATGCAAGTCAACAAATTGCATGGACTTATAAAATGGTAATCAACATATTTAGCAAACATCCATTGTTCAAAGAGCCTGCGTCCCTGTATTGCAAAGATAACAGTACAATAAACCAGAAGAGTTGATATAAGAGGTAAATAACCATTTATCAATTAACAAATATCACCTCAACCTACAAGATGAGTCAACATTCGGACTAATGACAAAAGATCATGTGCGTTGACCAACCGAAGAAAGAAACACATAAATTCAATAGTTAATAATTCAGGCAATAGTCTATCATTCTGGGCCTATGGAATTTACATCTGGATAATTACGATTAAATGCTGTGTCGTCACAGGCCCCTTTAGTTTTAGGGACTGGCAGGGGTCCTTTACAGTTGCTCTCCCACTAGTTCATCCTTCTTTCCTTTACTCCGTTTCAATAAAATATTTGGAAATATACAAAGTAAAAACTCAAATATAATTTTTTTTCTTACATTAAAACTAGATTTTATTAAAATAAACCCCCAAAAAACAAGAACAAAAAAACTAAACCTGATTAACATCGCAGAGAACAACAATCCAAACTGTACAACGATCACATGATTTATCCGGCACGAAAAACAGCATCAAGAATAAAATAGTAATAATTAATGGCAAAATTGTAGCTTTTGTTCATTTTGTCTCTATACTGCACGATAAATGCTGGAAAGAAAAAATATAAGAACCATTCCTGGGGTTTTGCCATTGAATGCTGGAAAAAATAAAAAAACATCAGCAGAATTGTTTTTTTATTAATCTCACGCAAAAGAAAAATGGAATAAAAATTATAAAAACGTTGTCTGTTCCCCAAAATGTTCCCAGTGAATCCTATAGCTGCTCCGCATGGACCCAAACTGGTAAACTAAAAACTCCTGCATGCCCCGTGTGTGTGTGTATGTGTGTATGTATATATATATATATATATATACATACACATATATATATACTCCTCTGTACTATATGAACGGCAGAGCTCACACACCACAACACGCTCCGCTGCGGCTCCACAAAAAGAGCGGACCTGGCTGCACACACACCTGCTCCTGTCACCTGTATACACAGTTGAAACCAGAAATTTACATACACTATATAAATGTTAGAACCCTCCTGTTTGTTTTTTCCATCTTGTGTTTTGCGGTCACAAGACCATCTGCCTTTATATTCCAGCTCCGCCCTTTTGGCTGTGTTGGACTTCAGTGTTGTTTGACTGCTTTGCTAGCCAGGTGCTTCTGTGCCTTTCTCTGTCAGTTCGCTCGGTCCTTCTGGGACCTCTAGTACCTTTTTGTCAGTTTATCTTTTTGTGTTCTGTAACAACTTCTCTGTTTAGGAGATGTCCCATTTTTGTTCCACTCCTTAGTTCTTTTAGGGACCCCTCTCCTTTATGCTATAGGTCTTCGTTCAGACTAGCCGAGGACTAAGGCGGGTCTGTTCGCTAGGAACAGGCAGCCCGCTACATCGAAGGGATTCAGCTTAGTCTTACTGTAGGGATAGCTTTCTCCCTTCTTTCCTTAGTACTTGTTGCAGATCATAACAATAAAAAGACACATCTGCATGTTTTTCTCAATATCTGACATGAAATCAGAATAAACCTTCACGTTTTAGGTCAATTAGGATTACCATCATTTTTAAGATTTGCCAAATGCCAGAATAATAAGAGAGAGAGAGAATGTTTTAAAGCATTTTTATTACTTACTGCAAAGTCATAAGTTTACATACACTAATATTGCTATACCTTTAACAAATTCTGGACTGCCCATATGATGATGTCATGTGTTTGGAAACTTCTGATAGTTTTTTTGGCAACATCTCAGTTAATTAGAGACACACCTGTGGATGTATTTGAATGCACACCTGAAACACTGCTTCTTTGTGTAGCATCATGGGAAAGTCTAAAGAAATCAACCAAGATATCAGGAAGAGAATTGTGGACTTGCACAAGTCTGGCTCATCCTTGGGTACAATTTCAAGATACCCGAAGGTGTCTCGTTAATCTGTACAAACAATTATATGCAAGTACAAACAAGATGGGAATGTCCAGCCATCATAC
This sequence comes from Phyllobates terribilis, assembly GCF_046119375.1. NCBI lineage: Eukaryota > Metazoa > Chordata > Amphibia > Anura > Dendrobatidae > Phyllobates > Phyllobates terribilis. Next base: position 1,223,644 of record NW_027363063.1, on the reverse strand, counting down.
CGCTCAGGAAGGAGACGGGTTCTGTGTCCCAGAGATGAACGTGCTTTGGTCCGATATGTGCATATCAAGGACAAAAGCAAAAGATCTTGTGAAGATGATAGGGAAAGCTGATAAGATTGTGTCAATATCCCCAGTGAAATGAGTACTGTATCAATATAGGCTGAAAGGCCACTGTGCCAGGAAGAAGCCATTACTCCAAAAGAAAGATAAAAAAGCCAGATTAATGTTTGCAAATGCACACAGGAACAAAGACCTTAATTTTTGGAGACATGTCCCGTGGTCTGATGAAACTAAAACTGAACTTTTTGGGCATAGTGACCATCGTTACTTTTGGAAGAAGAAAGGAGAAGCTTGGAAGCCTAAGAACACCATCCCAACTGTGAAACACGGGGGAGGCAGCATCATGTGGGGTTGATTTCCTGTAGGAGGGACTGGCGATAGCGCCACTCACAGGCATCACGTGACCTCCCGGCTGCAGCCGCCTCTTTCTTCCGCTGATGTCACGTCAAATGAGGGGTGACATTAGTGTTGCGGACCCCGCGGTGGATGCTGGGCTGTGGGCGGGGGTTACCCCACGCGTCCCACCCAGCATCCTCCGCGCCCCACTCCCAATGAATGAGGAGAGGGAAAGAGGGAAACTTTTGACTTAGCAGTAAGTAATAAAAATGTCCTAAAACATTCTCTCTCTCTCATTATTCTGGCATTTGGCAAATATTAAAAATGATGGTAATCCTAATTGACCGAAAATGGAAAAGGTTTATTCTGATTTCATGTCAGATATTGAGAAAAACCTGCAGATGTGTCTATTTATACAGTGTATGGAAACTTCTGGTTTCAACTGTGTGTATATATATATATATATGTGTGTATATTATATACACGGCGAAGCTCACACACCACAACACCCACAGCAGAGGAACTGGCTGCACACACACCTGCTCCTGTCAGTGCTGAGAGCGCCCCTCATATCGCTGCTGGCTCCGCCCCTCATGTCGCTGCTGGCTCCGCCCCTCATATCGCTGTTGGCTCCGCCCCTCATGTCGCTGCTGGCTCCGCCCCTCACATCGCTGCTGGCTCTGCCCCTCATATCGCTGCTGGCTCCGCCCCTCACATCGCTGCTGGCTCTGCCCCTCATATCGCTGCTGGCTCCGCCTCTCATATCGCTGCTGGCTCCGCCCCTCATATCGCTGCTGGCTCTGCCCCTCACATCGCTGCTGGCTCTGCCCCTCACATCGCTGCTGGCTCCGCCCCTCATATCGCTGCTGGCTCCGCTCCTCATGTCGCTGTTGGCTCAGCCCCTCATATCGCTGCTGGCTCCGCCCCTCATATCGCTGCTGGCTCCGCCCATCAGCCGCTCACAGTCCTCAGCAATATGGAGACATCCGCACTGATCAGAATCCTCGGGGGCGTGGCCTGTCACTGTAGTCACACAAGGGTTGTCATGGAGATCTCAAGGGAAGGCAGGTGGGCGGGGCTTAGAGCAGGAAGTAGAAGCCGTGCAGTGTGATTGGCTCCTTACCTTCTGCCAGTAATGGAGCAGATATATGGCTCCTATATAATGGAGGGGGCTCAGGAGGGGTTCCCCACCCAAAAGGTCAGGGGATAAATAATACTGGACATGAGCGAGGGCAGGAGGACATTATTCTATATTGTAAGAAATCTGGTTTCTTCTTTCCTCACAGTTTTTCCTGTGCAAGGCCACATGTATTGTGCGATAATCTGTGAATATGGGGGGATCTGCTCCTCACATCCACATCAATCCCCCCACGTCTGAGCTCTCCCTTACAGGGGTCTTCTGCTCTGCACATTGATGCCGTATCCATGGAGATGACATCATGGCCGGCACATGCGGATCTCCCCGATGGGACCCTCATGTATCTGGAGGACGAGGCGCTGCTGCTCCTCGGGGAGAGGGGGCACAATTCCTGTACACATGATACAGGGGCTTCTGCCATCTCTGGGCTGAGAATAATGCTGGCAGCGCGCAGTCTACATGATGTGAGGATTACAAGTCTGCAGTCACAGAGAGTCACACAGATGACTGCAGCCTTCAGCTTCACACCGGACAATCCCTTTAAATACATGTATATTGGTCTAAAAAGACTTTTTACTATTTTGCTTCTTGTAACATTTGCTCTGTTCGGCCTTTACCAGCTTTTTGTTTCCCAGCAGCACATTGATGGCTGCAGAATGAGTTAACTTGAGATTCAGTCAGTGAGCTCCTTATGATGTGGAGTTTCCAGCTCTTTTATTTCTGCGATGATTTATGACTGCATCAGAGATCAGCCCAACTTTCATGCTGGTCTGTGAACATAATCAGCACAGAGAAGGTCAGAATGAGCTCACTGATAAATTCTCAGTGAGCTCATTCTGCAACTAGCAATGCAAAGGAAATAAAAAAGCCAAATTGTTTATGAAACGTTATTGAAAAAATATTTGTATGTATATATTTAGCCCAAAATGTCTGAGTGTCCATATCCTTAGTACCAGCACAGCTGAGGATTTGGTACAATCAGGGGCGTACATAGGAATCATGGGGCCCCATAGCAGAAGTTCTAATTGGGCCCCCCAACAAAAAAATGTAAAAATGTAAATAATTGTCGGGGTCACAGAAGAGCAGATCTCACAACCTTCCAGCCTTTACATAGTAATTTTCCTCCTGCTGAAGTCCTAGATCCCTTTTTCATTGCCCATAAAGTGTGGTGCCAACAAAAGTGCCCCCCAAACACGGTATGATACCCCCATGGTGAATTCCTCCATATGCGCAGTATAATGACCCTACTGTACCCGACCTCAACTCCCAGGGTAAAGTATGATGACACCAACACAGTATGATGCCCCAACTGCCCCACACCTCTCCACACTCCATAGAGTATAATGCACTCGCCATGGTCCTCCACACAGTATAAGACTCTCGCCATGGTCCTCCACACAGTATAAGGCACTCTCCATGGTCCTCCACGCAGTATCATAAACTCCCATGGTCCTCCACGCAGTATAATGCACTCCCTCGTGGTCCTCCACGCAGTATAATACAGTCCCCATGGTCCTCCACGCAGTGTAATGCACTCCCTCGTGGTCCTCCACGTAGTATAATGCACTCCCTCGTGGTCCTCCACGCAGTATAATGCACTCCCACGTGGTCCTCCACACAGTATAATGCGCTTCCCCATGGTCCTCCACACAGTATAAGACACTCGCCATGGCTCCCCACTCAGTATAATGCATTCCCCCATGGTCCTGTACGAAGTATAATGCAGCCCCGCATAGGGTAAAATGCAGCCCCAGTCCTCCAGTATTATCAGTACACACTGATTTAAAAATAAATACATACTTACCGCTCCTCGTTCCCCGCTGCTTCAGTCTCTGCAGCTGATCACCTCAGCAGCTGCCAGCTCCACTGTCTGACACAGCGTGGCGCGTCATCATGCCGCTGCGTCAGACGCAGAGGAGGAATGATGGGAGAGGGAGTGTCACATGATGCTCCCTCCTTATTTCTTTGAGCAGTATATATATATATATATATATATATATATATATATACACATACATACATATGACGCGCCCCCTGGGCCAGTGCTGTTTGGGGATACCCGGAACCGGATCAGATGGGGGTCGTAGTCTCCGAGTGGCGGCGACCCGGTCCGTGCCCAGGGTGTCAAACTCAGTGGCAGTCTGTTAACGGTAGATGGTGGGATGACTACGCCACCCGTTGAATACAGCTATGGAGCTGCCGCTGCGGGGCAGGCCGCTGAGGCCGGTGGAAGGATGGTGCAGCGGGGATGGTATAACCCCCAACGGGAGGGGTATGGCCTCAGGGCAGCCGACGTGGATGATGGGGGTAGCAGGAACCACTCAGAGACGATGCGGTGTAGTTCAGGGTCTTTACTGGTGACAAAGATAGACCCTCCCGGAGTACTTGCTAGCAATCGGGGCCTGGTCAGTCCTTGAGCAGATGGAATCTCCCCTGGCCAGGCGGAGTTGTAGGCCTTCCCAACTAACTGTACTCTTCTGGCTACCTTGCTAGCGGCGGGTAAAAGTAGCCCACGTCCCTGAGTGTACCGTGTGGTGCTCACCCGTATGGCCGGTGACTCGGGGCCTTCTAATGGCTTCCGCTCCACGATGGCGGTGCTGGTCCCACGCGTGTGACCGTGCCTTCGGGTTTCTGGGCCAGAGGACCTGCAATCCCCTGCCGGTCGGTTTCTGCTGTTGGATAGGAGTTAGTCCCCACAGCCTCGGACTCCGGGTCCGGTAAGAAATCTTCTCAGTCAGGGCGAGCTCTGCAGCTGCCAGCCCCTGACTCGTAGAAGTATTGCTCCCACTGAGCTTCTGCTGTTTCCTCCTATGACTGTTTCTCGTCTCTACTCTCCTTGACTGACTAACCCTGCCTCAGCCCCGGGTTTATATAGGGGAAGTTCTTCCCCTCCCAAGACTGGGCAGGAGGTGTGGCATGCACAGGATCCCTGACCAAAGGACCTCCCACCTGCTCTCAGACATAACATTACATTACTGTGGAAACCAGACCCCTGGGGTGCCACATTCCCCCCTAGTAAAATTTAGTACTCCGGGACTAAACACATTTTTGTAAACATAACAGAGTACAACCAAAACATTATAATAAAGAGACACATAACAATGGTCACGGCGTGTCCGCAACCGGGTGCAGTCTTTGAGGGGAAGCAAGGTGTCCATTTCACCAAAACAGGGAGACGTAACCAGGTAGGGGTCTGTCCTACCCCGAGTCCTTAACAGTCTCTAGTCCATCCTGGGTTACACTCCAACTAATTGTACAAGGATTCCCGGTAGATCCACCAAGGATTCCTAAAAATAACTAGAAACACAAAATTATACACAAGCAACAATACACAGGTAAACATAAATAAAACAATTTATACACTTTAAATCCTCCAGCGTGCGGGTAACTGGCCTCTAGTGGCTCTAGTGGACCTACGGAGCTGACTGTCTGGCCCCGAACTACAGGGTGTAGGAGCTGTCAAGGGTAAACTGGGCAGCTGTCTACGAGTTCCCTGGCTCACTAGGGATATGGCAGGCTCACTGCAAGCAGAGGATTGATCCTCCTGGTCTGCGGGTGTGGGGTCTTCTGCCTCCTGGACCGGCTGTTCTTCCAGCTCTACCCGTTGCTCCGTAGGTGCTTGGGATGACGGTTGGAGGAAGGTGAGTACGGGCACCACAACTGCACCATTGACTTGAGTCCAAGACCGAGGGAAGTCCCCGATCACAGTACTAACCATATCTTCCCTTTCCTCTACGGGTCGATGGTCTTCTTGTTCCTCTTCAGGGTTCCTCAGTTGTTCGGGACACTTCTTCAGGTGGTCCCGGGATACAATGGCTGTGGTTTCCCCTCCGTCTTTACTGATGGTACAGACCTTCGGGTTCTCGTGGCTTGAGGGCAGTACGGTGTACGGGTCCCTCTCCCACTGGTCGTCCAACTTGTGGAGCCGTCTTTTCCTCTTTAGGACCTGCTCTCCGGGTACCAGGGGAACGGCGGGAGCATACTGGTTGTAAGTTTTCTCTTGTCTTTCCCTAGCCTGACAGAGACTTCGCTCCACGCTCTCCTGTACTTTCCGGTACTGTTGCTGCCTCTCTGTGTCCCAGTCTGCTTCTGGTGAAGTGTCCTCGGGTGTCAGGACTCCCATTTCCAGGTCAACAGGTAACTTACCAGGTCTCGCCCTCATTAGGTAAGCCGGGGTACAGTTGGTGGAACCTACCGGGATGTGGTTGTATAGGTCCACCAGATCGGGCAACTTCTCAGGCCACAGACTGCGTTCTTCCAGGGGCAACGTTTTTAGAAGATCCATTACCACCTGGTTCATTTTTTCACAAAGTCCATTAGTTTGCGGATGGTAGGGTGTCGTCCTTATCTTCCGGCAGCCATACAGATTGCAGAATTCCTGGAAGACCTCCGCTTCAAAGGCAGGTCCCTGGTCCGTCAGCACTTGGTCCGGGTACCCGTGTGGACGGCAGAAGTGCTGCTGGAAGGCTCTAGCTGCTGTTTGAGCCGTTAAGTCCTTGACGGGGACGACAACCAAGAACCGGGAGTAATGATCCACGATGGTTAACGCGTAGACGTAGCCACTTCTGCTTGGGGTCAGTTTTACATGATCCAAGGCTACCAGTTCCAACGGTTGCCGGGTGACGATGGACTGCAGGGGAGTCTTCTGGCTGGCACGGTCCTTCCTTCTCAGGTTGCACGGGCCACAGTCTCTGCACCACTTCTCGATGGTTCCCCTCATGCCTACCCAGTGGAACCGCTCGCGCAGCAGGAACTCCAGCTTCTTCCACCCGAAGTGTCCAGCTCCGTCGTGGTATGCCTCCATCACCATGGCTGCGTCTCTTCGTGGCACCACTACTTGCCAGAGTAATTCATGCGTCCGGGAGTTAACCATTCTGCGGCACAACTTCCCTTTGTAAAGGAACAGTCGACTCTTCTCTGCCCATAGTTGTTTGGCTTCCTCCGGAGCGTCTGGTTCAAGGCGAGCCTCCGGCCGAGTCAGCATCTCCTTCACCAGTCGGACGGCAGGGTCGCTGTCTTGCGTTTCCGCCCAGTTGTAGTGGGGTAAGGGGTTCAACGTAGCAGCCTGCTTACTCCTTACCCGGTGGGAATACTGGATAGTCCCATGACGGTGGAACGCAGGGAGTTCAACTTCTTCCAGTCCCTCCGGATCTTCTCCTCCGTCCGGCAGGTTGGGCATCCTGGACAGGGCGTCCGCGTTGGTATTGGAGCGTCCTGCCCGGTATTTGATTGTGAACTCGTAGTTGGACAGACGGGCCATCCACCTCTGCTCCAGGGCACCGAGTCTTGCCGTGTCCAGGTGTGTCAACGGGTTGTTATCCGTGTACACGGTGTACCGGGAAGAAGCGAGGTAATGCTTAAAGCGCTCGGTGACTGCCCATACCACGGCAAGGAACTCTAGCTTAAATGAGCTGTAATTCTCGGGATTCCTTTCGGTGGGTCGCAGTTTTCGGCTGGCGTAGGCGATTACTCGTTCTTTCCCTTGCTGAATCTGGGACAGTACGGCTCCTAGCCCGATGTTACTGGCGTCGGTGTAGAGGATAAAGGGCTGGCTATAATCCGGGTACGCCAGGATTTCATCCCCCGTGAGGGCCATCTTCAGCTGGCGGAAGGACTCTTCTTCCAGCTCCTCCCATTTGAAGGGCGGCTTCTGGTTCTTGGCCTTCCGGGACTGGCCTATCAGGAGGTCCTGCATAGGTGCAGCCTTTCTGGTGAAACCGGGAATAAACCTTCGGTAGTAGCCTACCAACCCGAGGAACTGCCGCACTTCTTTTACGCTGGAGGGGCTTGGCCATTCCTTAATTGCGGTGATCTTATCAGGGTCGGGAGCCACTCCGTCAGCGCTCACCACGTGTCCCAGGTACTGCACCTTTGGTTTCAGGAGGTGACACTTGGAGGGTTTCACCTTTAGGCCGTAACTCGCCAGAGCTTCGAACACCTCCGCCAGGTGTTTCAGGTGGTCCTCATAAGTCTTGGAATATACGATGACATCGTCCAGGTACAACAGGACCGTCTCGAAGTTTCTGTGGCCCAGACAGCACTCCATTAATCGTTGGAAGGTTCCTGGTGCGTTGCAGAGTCCGAACGGCATGCAGGTGAACTCGCTAAGTCCCATCGGGGTGGTGAATGCAGTCTTCTCCCGGTCCGCCTCTGCTACAGGAACCTGCCAGTACCCGCTAGTGAGATCCAAGGTAGAGAAGAAGTTAGCAGATCTTAAAGCAGCCAATGACTCCTCTATCCTTGGTAAGGGGTACGCATCCTTGTGTGTGATACGGTTGATTTTCCGGTAATCTACACACATCCTCATGGTGTTGTCTTTCTTTCGGACTAAGACTAGTGGAGCTGCCCAGGGGCTACAGCTATCCCTGATCACTCCAGCCTCCTTCATGTCTCTAAGCATCCCCTTAGCGTGTTGGTAGTGGGCAGGGGGTACGGGTCGATACCTCTCTTTTATAGGAGGATGGTCTCCCGTGGGGATGTGGTGTTCTACCCCCTTGACTCGCCCGAAGTCTAACGGGTGTTTACTGAACACTCTCTCGTACTCTTGAACCACCCGATAGACTCCTTGTTTCTGGTGTGAGGGAGTGGAGTCAGTACCTAGATGTAGTTGCTGACACCAGTCCTCCATGTTTTTCTTAGAGCCGTTACCTTCCTCCGGGTGAGATGGAGGCAAGGGTTCCACAGATTGTATAGAATTTTGGTTAATGGTATATAATTTGGCTAGCGTGGCATACCGGGGCAGGTACACTTCCCTCTCCCCGATATTTATTATGCGAACGGGCACCCTCCCATGGCGTACATCAACCACCCCCCGTGCTGTCAAAATGGTGGGCCTACTGTCTGAGTAAACTGGTTCCACCATTGCCTGGTAATCCCTACCTCTCAGACCAATAGCTGCTCGGCACCAAATCATCATTTCACTTTTTGGGGGCATGGCAATAGGAAAAGGGTCACACATTCTTACGCTACCAATCTCTCCGCCGGAGAGTTCCACCTGTTGCCGTCGCATCAGTGCCCGGATCTCTTTCTGGAGCACCCGCTGCTCGCCGGAGCTGGCGTTCTTGGCAACCTGCTGTAGAAGGAAAATCACCTCTGCAAGACAATTTTCAATTACATTAGTTCCTAGAGTTATTTTTGGGTGACTCTCATGTTTGTCAATATCTACAATGATCAGTCCCTGTGCTGCCAGTTCGACTCTACCGATTTTGATGGTCACCTCTTTAAATCCGATCTGTGGCACGGGCTGGCCATTGCTGGCGATGATACTCAAGTCGTCGTCAGGGTAGCGGGTAATATCCGAGTCATTCCAGTATTGCTTAAAGAGCACGTACGGGATGGTGGTGACCTGTGACCCGGTGTCCAGTAGGGCACTCATGGGAATGCCATCCAGTACCACAGGCAAGACTGGACGTCCTCCCACATATCTGTCGCGCCAGTTCGATGGGCCTGGTGATCTTTTTCCTGGGGGTTGGCCCTCTACCCCAGGTTGTGCCCGTTTAAAGAACAGTACCTTGCCATATGTCCGGGTTGATTGCAGCGGCGGCAGATGGGTCGCCCGTCCTCGCTGTATCGGTGACTGGGTCTTCCTCTGGCCGGTGGGGTCCTCCTTGGTCGACGCCACGGGATGTCCTCCGGTCCGGATGCCAGCTGGATCTTCCCTGGGGTGGAAGCCTGTAAAGACTGCACAGTTCGGGTTAGCGCAGCAACGCTCTTAGCTAGCTCTTGGACCTGATGGTGTAGGTCTGGAGCCGGGTCATTGTCCAAAGCCTGTGCATCAGCTCCCACAGGCCCTGCCGACAAAGGCGCCGCCTCCTGGTGGTAAGTGATAGCAGGGCGCCTGTGGGTCACAACGCCACCCGGTGCCGGTTCTCGGAGCACCCGGATGGCTCTGTCCTTGAACTGTGCAAAGCCCAGATGGGGATCCTGTAAGGCCATTGCCCGCAACTGGGTTCGGTGGGTATTACAATATAGTCCCTCTATAAACTGTTCGGTCAACAGCCTGTCCTCGTTTCCCACTCCATCAGGGTCGGTCTGCTTAATGGCCCTCAGGGCCTCTTGTAGGTTTAGTGCATAGTCCCTTATACTCTCATGCGCTCGCTGCTTGCACCCGTAGAACCTAAGCTTAATCTCGGCTGAGGTGCGGGTATCAAAGGTGTCCTTCAGCCGGGTTAGTATCCCTGCGACAGTCTTCCTCCCAGGTGGCCAGGATTTTACTTCCCTTTTGGCTGCCCCGGTTAGTTGGGCCACCAGGATGCTCACTTTTTGCTCTTCTGTGAGGGGGTACACCTGGAAGAGGCTATCCAGCTTTTCTCTAAAGTCATGCAGGGTATGTGACTCCCCTGAGTACTGGGGTAGCCAAGCTGCTCCCGGGATATAGGGCATGGTGAAGGGCATAACTGCAGCAGCGGTAGCGCTGGCGGGGGTTGAGGCAGTGAAGCTCTCCTCCGTATCCGACATCTTCCTCCCCCCTAGTGGACCGTGGCCTACCTTGCGATGATCCTCTTCCGTAGGCCGCGGCTCCGCAGTGGATGGTTGAGGACCTTCCGTCGCGCTCCTGTGACGTCGGCGTCTGCTGGGCTCCTTCCAGGACCTTACGCAAAGTCCGGACGTGAGGCGGGGCTTCAGTTCTCGCGCGCTTTCGGAGTCCACGCCCCTCTTCTTCCCGCGCGGCGTCCTCAAGATGGCGTCCAATGGCGGGAAAACTCCACGGATGGCGGGAAGAAGGCAGAAGATGGCGCCGGATGGCGGGAAACTTCACCGATGGCGGGAAGAAGGCTGAAGATGGCGCCGGATGGCGGGAATCTTCACCACAGGTAAGTTTGATAAGTCTCTTTTTCAGGCACGCAGTACCCGGTGGTTGCGGGCACGAGATCCTGCCGACTACGCCAAAGTTGACGCGCCCCCTGGGCCAGTGCTGTTTGGGGATACCCAGAACCGGATCAGATGGGGGTCGTAGTCTCCGAGTGGCGGCGACCCGGTCCGTGCCCAGGGTGTCAAACTCAGTGGCAGTCTGTTAACGGTAGATGGTGGGATGACTACGCCACCCGTTGAATACAGCTATGGAGCTGCCGCTGCGGGGCAGGCCGCTGAGGCCGGTGGAAGGATGGTGCAGCGGGGATGGTATAACCCCCAACGGGAGGGGTATGGCCTCAGGGCAGCCGACGCGGATGATGGGGGTAGCAGGAACCACTCAGAGACGATGCGGTGTAGTTCAGGGTCTTTACTGGTGACAAAGATAGACCCTCCCGGAGTACTTGCTAGCAATCGGGGCCTGGTCAGTCCTTGAGCAGATGGGATCTCCCCTGGCCAGGCGGAGTTGTAGGCCTTCCCAACTAACTGTACTCTTCTGGCTACCTTGCTAGCGGCGGGTAAAAGTAGCCCACGTCCCTGAGTGTACCGTGTGGTGCTCACCCGTATGGCCGGTGACTCGGGGCCTTCTAATGGCTTTCGCTCCACGATGGCGGTGCTGGTCCCACGCGTGTGACCGTGCCTTCGGGTTTCTGGGCCAGAGGACCTGCAATCCCCTGCCGGTCGGTTTCTGCTGTTGGATAGGAGTTAGTCCCCACAGCCTCGGACTCCGGGTCCGGTAAGAAATCTTCTCAGTCAGGGCGAGCTCTGCAGCTGCCAGCCCCTGACTCGTAGTAGTATTGCTCCCACTGAGCTTCTGCTGTTTCCTCCTATGACTGTTTCTCGTCTCTACTCTCCTTGACTGACTAACCCTGCCTCAGCCCTGGGTTTATATAGGGGAAGTTCTTCCCCTCCCAAGACTGGGCAGGAGGTGTGGCATGCACAGGATCCCTGACCAAAGGACCTCCCACCTGCTCTCAGACATAACATTACATTACTGTGGAAACCAGACCCCTGGGGTGCCACACATACACACTACCGTTCAAAAGTTTGGGGTCACCAAGACAATTTTGTTTTTTCCATGAAAACTCATACTTTTATTCATCAAATGAGTTGAAAAATGAATAGAAAATAGTCCAGACATTGACAAGGTTAGAAATAATGATTTTTATTAGAAAGAATAATTTCTGCTTCAAACTTTGCTTTCGTCTCAGAATGCTCCCTTTGGGGCAATTACTGCATTGCAGACCTTTGGCATTCTAGCTGTTAATTTGCTGAGGTAATCTTGAGAAATTTCCCCCCATGCTTCCTGAAGCCCCTCACACAAGTTGGATTGGCTTGATGGGCACTTTTTGCGCACCATACGGTGAAGCTGCTCCCACAACAGCTCAATGGGGCTGAGATCTGGTGACTGCGCTGGACACTCCATTACAGATAGAATACCAGCTGCCTGCTCCCTAAATAGTTCATGCATAATTTGGAGGTGTGCTTTGGGTCATCTTCCTGTTGTAGGATGAAATTGGCTCCAATCAAGCGCTGTCCACAGGGTATGGCATGGCATTGCAAAATGGAATGATAGCCTTCCTTATTCAAAATCCCATTTACCTTGTACAAATCTTCCACTTTACCAGCACCAAAGCAACCCCAGACCATCACATTACCTCCACCATGCTTGACAGATGGCGTCAGGCACTCTTCCAGCATCTTTTCAGTTGTTCTGCGTCTCACAAATGTTCTTCTGTGTGATCCAAACACCTCAAACTTTGATTTGTCTGTCCATAAAACTTTTTTCCAATCTTCCTCTGTCCAATGTCTGTGTTCTTTTGCCCATATTAATCTTTTCCTTTTATTAGTCAGTCTCAGATATGGCTTTTTCTTTGCCACTTTGCCCTGAAGGCCAGCATCCCGGAGTCGCCTCTTCACTGTAGACGTTGACACTGGCGTTTCTCGTGTACTCTTTAATGATGCTGCCAGTTGAGGAGCTGTGATGGGTCGATTTCTCAAACTAGAGACTCTAATGTATTTGTCTTGTTGCTCAGTTGTGCTGCGGGGCTCCCACTTCTCTTTCTACTCTGGTTAGAGCCTGTTTGTGCTCTCCTCTGAAGGGAGTAGTACACACCGTTGTAGGAAATCTTCAGTTTCTTGGCAATTTCTCGCATGGAATAGCCTTCATTTCTAAGAACAAGAATAGACTGTCGAGTTTCACATGAAAGTTCTCTTTTTCTGGCCATTTTGAGAGTTTCGTAGAACAAACAAATGCAATGCTCCAGATTCTCAACTAGCTCAAAGGAAGGTCAATTTTATAGCTTCTCAAATCAGCCAAACCGTTTTCAGCTGGGCTAACATACTTGTGCAAGGGTTTTCTAGGGTTTTCTAAGCATCCATTAGCCTTCTTACACAGTTAGCAAACACAATGTACCATTAAAACACTGGAGTGGTGGTTGTTGGAAATGGGCCTCTATACACCTATGTAGATATTGCAATAAAAACAAGACGTTTGCAGCTAGAATAGTCATTTACCACATTAACAATGTATAGAGTGTATTTCTGATTCATTTAATGTTAGCTTCATTGAAAAAAATTTGCTTTTCTTTCAAAAATAATGAAAGGTCAATACATTTCCAGGAGGAACAATATGGGAACATCAATAAAAAAAAAAAAATGTTCCAGAATAGCTATTTCCCATGTTGTTCCGTTGTTCCTCTTGAAATGTCTTCACTTTACATTTCCAGGAGGAACAACATTGGAACAGAAAAAAAAATATGTTCCAGAATTGTTATTTTATAGGTTGCGTCAGTGAGGCGTGTCCCTACACAATGTCCCTGTCCAATCAGGGCTGACAATGTTTGTCACGCCCTATTATAAGGTAAATACATTTCCAAGAGGAACAACAGGGGGAATGACTATTTTAGAACACATTTTGTTTTTTATTTTTTTATTTATTTTTGCTGTTCACCTGTTGTTCCTCCTGGAAATGTACTAACCTTACAACAGGGCGTGACTAACATTGTCAGTAGTGATTAGAGAGGGACATTCTGTGTAGAGACACGCCCCATTGACACACCCACTTACTTTTCAATAGGGCGTGGCTATCGTAATCAGCAGCACTGATAGGACAGAAACATTCTCAAAGACAAAGGAACGGTAACATGTAGTTGTCAATTTGGTCATACATTTCCAGGAAGAATAACAGAGGAAAAATATTCCCAAATTATTGTTTTTTGGGGGAAGTATCAGTGATATGTCAGGACAGATCCTTTATGTAAATCCAATGCACTAAACTATAACATTGTCGATTTAGTCATACATTTCCAGGAAGAATAACAGAGGAGTGGCACAATTTTAAGAAGAAAAAAAAATGCTGCAAAATCCATCTCACTAATCTATAACATTGGGCCAATAAAATACCTGAAATGTTGGAAATAAGTGTCATTTTGGATCAAATACTGATTAATTCTCCTGTCTTGTCCTCTGTTATTCCTCTTGGAAATGTGTGCATCAATTAATAACTTGGCACAATCATTCCCATTTAAAACAGAGTGTGACTAATATTGTCAGTACTGATTGGACACTCATGAATAATGGAACGATAAGACCCAGTTGCCTATTTAGTCATTTCCAGGAGGAATAATAGAGGAACGGCACTTTTTTTTTTAAAGTCAAGTTCTTTTCACTGATCTATATAACAATGGGCCGATAAAGTAAAATAAAATTTTAAAATATTTTATCTAAATACTGATTATTTTTCCCGTCTTGTCCCCTCAAATTTTTTGAGTCACTCAATTAGTGCAGAAGTTGGAGAGACTTTGGGTGCAGTATTTCCTACATGCCAGGGGGGGCGCTGATCACAGCCTGTGTCCTGGCACTATGGGGTCTGGGAATAGTGCAGATTCCCTGGTGGTCACAGACAGGGGCTAGACCTGACCAGGCACTTGACTCAGTGACAAGGACAGATATAGCCCTGGAGGACGTATCCTCTGGGGGGCCGGACCACCCTGCGGACACAGGAGAATGCTCTTCTCTTAGTGCTGGGCTTATACTATACACTTTCTTTACAATTCTGTAGCATTTTTTATGCTGTTCCTCTATTATTCCTCCTGGAAATGTGTAAATTACTTGACAAGAAGGGTGCTCCTTTTTTAATGTGTGGTGAGTCTCTACACAGTTTGATATTTTTACCATGAAATTGTATCACCCAGTTATCAGTTGAGACATTCATTTCCAGGAGGGATAACAGAGAATTCAAATTAAACTTAGCTCTTTTTTTACATATCTGTTTCAGGAGGCTTATTTCATAGAGCTCTACTTTGTGCACATCCCCTGTAATCCCTCCTGGAAATGTAAGGACTCTACTTTCTGCACTTCCTCTTTAATTCCCACTGGAAAAGTAAGAACTTTACTTTATGCACTTCCTCTGTAATCCCTCCTGGAAATGTAAGAATTTTACTTCATGCACTTCCTCTGTAAATCCTCCTGGAAATGTAAGAACTCTACTTTATGCACTTCCTCTGTAATCCCTCCTGGAAATGTAAGAACTTTACTTTATGCACTTCCTCTGTAATCCCTCCTGGAAATGTATGAACTCTACTTTATGCACTGCCTCTGTAATCCCTCCTGGAAATGTAAGAACTTTACTTTATGCACTTCCTCCATAAATCCTCCTGGAAATGTAAGAAATTTACTTTGTGCACTTCCTCTGTAATCACTCCTGGAAATGTAAGAACTTTACTTTATGCACTTCCTCTGTAATCCCTCCTGGAAATGTAAGAACTTTACTTTATGCATTTCCTCTGTAATCCCTCCTGGAAATGTAAGAACTTTACTTTATGCACTTCCTCTGTAATCCCTCCTGGAAATGTAAGAACTTTACTTTACGCACTTCCTCTGTAATCCCTCCTGGAAATGTAAGAACTTTACTTTATGCAGTTCCTCTGTAATCCCTCCTGGAAATGTAAGAACTCTACTTTGTGCACATCCCCTGTAATCCCTCCTGGAAATGTAAGAATTTAACTTCATGCACTTCCTCTGTAAATCCTCCTGGAAAAGTAAGAACTCTACTTTGTGCACATCCCCTGTAATCCCTCCTGGAAATGTAAGAACTTTACTTTATGCACTTCCTCTGTAATCCCTCCTGGAAATGTAAGAATTTTACTTTATGCACTTCCTCTGTAATCCCTCCTGGAAATGTAAGAATTTTACTTTTTGCACTTCCTCTGTAAATCCTCCTGGAAATGTAAGAACTCTACTTTGTGCACATCCCCTGTAATCCCTCCTGGCCTGGAAATGTAAGGACTCTACTTTCTGCACTTCCTCTTTAATTCCCCCTGGAAATGTAAGAACTTTACTTTATGCACTTCCTCTGTAATCCCTCCTGGAAATGTAAGAACTTTACTTTTTGCACTTCCTCTTTAATTCCTCATGGAAATGTAAGAACTTTACTTTATGCATTTCCTCTGTAATCCCTCCTGGAAATGTAAGAACTTTACTTTTTGCACTTCCTCTGTAAATACTCCTGGAAATGTAAGAACACTTCTTTGAGCACATTCCCTGTAATCCCTCCTGGAAATGTAAGAACTCTACTTTGTGCACTTCCTCTGTAATCCCTCCTGGAAATGTAAGGACTCTACTTTCTGCACTTCCTCTTTAATTCCTCATGGAAATGTAAGAACTTTACTATATGTACTTCCTCTGTAATCCCTCCTGGAAATGTAAGAACTTTACTTTGTGCACTTCCTCTGTAAATCCTCCTGGAAATGTAAGGACTCTACTTTGTGCACTTCCTCTTTAATTACTCCTGGAAATGTAAGAACTTTACTTTATGCACTTCCTCTGTAATCCCTCCTGGAAATGTAAGAACTTTACTTTATGCACTTCCACTGTAATCCCTCCTGGAAATGTAAGAAATCTACTTTGTGCACTTCCTCTGTAATCTCTCCTGGAAATTTAAGAACTTTACTTTATGCACTTCCTCTGTAATCCCTCCTGGAAATGTAAGAACTTTACTTTATGCACTTCCTCTGTAATCCCTCCTGGAAATGTAAGAACTTTACTTTATGCACTTCCTCTGTAATCCCTCCTGGAAATGTAAGAACTTTACTTTATGCACTTCCTCTGTAATCCCTCCTGGAAATGTAAGAACTCTACTTTGTGCACATCCCCTGTAATCCCTCCTGGAAATGTAAGAACTTTACTTTATGCACTTCCTCTGTAATCCCTCCTGGAAATGTAAGAACTTTACTTTATCCACTTCCTCTGTAATCCCTCCTGGAAATGTAAGAACTTTACTTTATGCACTTCCTCTGTAATCCCTCCTGGAAATGTAAGAACTTTACTTTATGCACTTCCTCTGTAATCCCTCCTGGAAATGTAAGAACTTTACTTTATGCACTTCCTCTGTAATCCCTCCTGGAAATGTAAGAACTCTACTTTGTGCACATCCCCTGCAATCCCTTCTGGAAATGTAAGAACTTTACTTTATGCATTTCCTATGTAATCCCTCCTGGAAATGTAAGAACTTTACTTTATGCACTTCCTCTGTAATCCCTCATGGAAATGTAAGAACTTTACTTTACGCACTTCCTCTGTAATCCCTCCTGGAAATGTAAGAACTTTACTTTATGCAGTTCCTCTGTAATCCCTCCTGGAAATGTAAGAACTCTACTTTGTGCACATCCCCTGTAATCCCTCCTGGAAATGTAAGAATTTTACTTCATGCACTTCCTCTGTAAATCCTCCTGAAAAAGTAAGAACTCTACTTTGTGCACATCCCCTGTAATCTCTCCTGGAAATGTAAGAACTTTACTTTATGCACTTCCTCTGTAATCCCTCCTGGAAATGTAAGAATTTTACTTTATGCACTTCCTCTGTAATCCCTCCTGGAAATGTAAGAATTTTACTTTTTGCACTTCCTCTGTAAATCCTCCTGGAAATGTAAGAACTCTACTTTGTGCACATCCTCTGTAATACCTCCTGGAAATGTAAGGACTCTACTTTCTGCACTTCCTCTTTAATTCCCCCTGGAAATGCAAGAACTTTACTTTATGCACTTCCTCTGTAATCCCTCCTGGAAATGTAAGAACTCTACTTTATGCACTTCCTCTGTAATACCTCCTGGAAATGTAAGAACTCTACTTTGTGCACTTCCTCTTTAATTCCTCATGGAAATGTAAGAACTTTACTTTATGCATTTCCTCTGTAATCCCTCCTGCAAATGTAAGAACTCTACTTTGTGCACATCCCCTGTAATCCCTCCTGGAAATGTAAGAACTCTACTTTGTGCACTTCCTCTGTAATCCCTCCTGGAAATGTAAGGACTCTACTTTCTGCACTTCCTTTTTAATTCCTCATGGAAATGTAAGAACTTTACTATATGCACTTCCTCTGTAATCCCTCCTGGAAATGTAAGAACTTTACATTGTGCACTAAATCTGTAAATCCTCCTGGAAATGTAAGGACTCTACTTTGTGCACTTCCTCTTTAATTACTCCTGGAAATGTAAGAACTTTACTTTATGCACTTCCTCTGTAATCCCTCCTGGAAATGTAAGAACTTTACTTTATGCACTTCCTCTGTAATCCCTCCTGGAAATGTAAGAACTTTACTTTATGCACTTCCACTGTAATCCCTCCTGGAAATGTAAGAAATCTACTTTGTACACTTCCTCTGTAATCCCTCCTGAAAATGTAAGAACTTTACTTTATGCACTTCCTCTGTAATCCCTCCTGGAAATGTAAGAACTTTACTTTATGCACTTCCTCTGTAATCCCTCCTGGAAATGTAAGAAATCTACTTTGTGCACTTCCTCTGTAATCCCTCCTGGAAATGTAAGAACGTTGTGCATTTCCTCTGTAATTCCTCCTGGAAATGTAAGAACTTTACATTATGCACTTCCTCTGTAATCCCTCCTGGAAATGTAAGAACTTTACTTTATGCACTTCCTCTGTAATCCCTCCTGGAAATGTAAGAACTTTACTTTTTGCAATTCCTCTGTAAATACTCCTGGAAATGTAAGGACTTTACTTTATGCACTTCCTCCATAAATCCTCCTGGAAATGTAAGAACTTTACTTTGTGCACTTCCTCTGTAATCCCTCCTGGAAATGTAAGAACTTTACTTTATGCACTTCCTCTGTAATCCCTCCTGGAAATGTAAGAACTTTACTATATGCATTTCCTCTGTAATCCCTCCTGGAAATGTAAAAACTTTACTTTACGCACTTCCTCTGTAATCCCTCCTGGAAATGTAAGAACTTTACTTTATGCAGTTCCTCTGTAATCCCTCCTGGAAATGTAAGAACTCTACTTTGTGCACATCCCCTGTAATCCCTCCTGGAAATGTAAGAATTTAACTTCATGCACTTCCTCTGTAAATCCTCCTGGAAAAGTAAGAACTCTACTTTGTGCACATCCCCTGTAATCCCTCCTGGAAATGTAAGAACTTTACTTTATGCACTTCCTCTGTAATCCCTCCTGGAAATGTAAGAATTTTACTTTATGCACTTCCTCTGTAATCCCTCCTGGAAATGTAAGAATTTTACTTTTTGCACTTCCTCTGTAAATCCTCCTGGAAATGTAAGAACTCTACTTTGTGCACATCCCCTGTAATCCCTCCTGGCCTGGAAATGTAAGGACTCTACTTTCTGCACTTCCTCTTTAATTCCCCCTGGAAATGTAAGAACTTTACTTTATGCACTTCCTCTGTAATCCCTCCTGGAAATGTAAGAACTTTACTTTTTGCACTTCCTCTTTAATTCCTCATGGAAATGTAAGAACTTTACTTTATGCATTTCCTCTGTAATCCCTCCTGGAAATGTAAGAACTTTACTTTTTGCACTTCCTCTGTAAATACTCCTGGAAATGTAAGAACACTTCTTTGAGCACATTCCCTGTAATCCCTCCTGGAAATGTAAGAACTCTACTTTGTGCACTTCCTCTGTAATCCCTCCTGGAAATGTAAGGACTCTACTTTCTGCACTTCCTCTTTAATTCCTCATGGAAATGTAAGAACTTTACTATATGTACTTCCTCTGTAATCCCTCCTGGAAATGTAAGAACTTTACTTTGTGCACTTCCTCTGTAAATCCTCCTGGAAATGTAAGGACTCTACTTTGTGCACTTCCTCTTTAATTACTCCTGGAAATGTAAGAACTTTACTTTATGCACTTCCTCTGTAATCCCTCCTGGAAATGTAAGAACTTTACTTTATGCACTTCCACTGTAATCCCTCCTGGAAATGTAAGAAATCTACTTTGTGCACTTCCTCTGTAATCTCTCCTGGAAATTTAAGAACTTTACTTTATGCACTTCCTCTGTAATCCCTCCTGGAAATGTAAGAACTTTACTTTATGCACTTCCTCTGTAATCCCTCCTGGAAATGTAAGAACTTTACTTTATGCACTTCCTCTGTAATCCCTCCTGGAAATGTAAGAACTTTACTTTATGCACTTCCTCTGTAATCCCTCCTGGAAATGTAAGAACTCTACTTTGTGCACATCCCCTGTAATCCCTCCTGGAAATGTAAGAACTTTACTTTATGCACTTCCTCTGTAATCCCTCCTGGAAATGTAAGAACTTTACTTTATCCACTTCCTCTGTAATCCCTCCTGGAAATGTAAGAACTTTACTTTATGCACTTCCTCTGTAATCCCTCCTGGAAATGTAAGAACTTTACTTTATGCACTTCCTCTGTAATCCCTCCTGGAAATGTAAGAACTTTACTTTATGCACTTCCTCTGTAATCCCTCCTGGAAATGTAAGAACTCTACTTTGTGCACATCCCCTGCAATCCCTTCTGGAAATGTAAGAACTTTACTTTATGCATTTCCTATGTAATCCCTCCTGGAAATGTAAGAACTTTACTTTATGCACTTCCTCTGTAATCCCTCATGGAAATGTAAGAACTTTACTTTACGCACTTCCTCTGTAATCCCTCCTGGAAATGTAAGAACTTTACTTTATGCAGTTCCTCTGTAATCCCTCCTGGAAATGTAAGAACTCTACTTTGTGCACATCCCCTGTAATCCCTCCTGGAAATGTAAGAATTTTACTTCATGCACTTCCTCTGTAAATCCTCCTGAAAAAGTAAGAACTCTACTTTGTGCACATCCCCTGTAATCTCTCCTGGAAATGTAAGAACTTTACTTTATGCACTTCCTCTGTAATCCCTCCTGGAAATGTAAGAATTTTACTTTATGCACTTCCTCTGTAATCCCTCCTGGAAATGTAAGAATTTTACTTTTTGCACTTCCTCTGTAAATCCTCCTGGAAATGTAAGAACTCTACTTTGTGCACATCCTCTGTAATACCTCCTGGAAATGTAAGGACTCTACTTTCTGCACTTCCTCTTTAATTCCCCCTGGAAATGCAAGAACTTTACTTTATGCACTTCCTCTGTAATCCCTCCTGGAAATGTAAGAACTCTACTTTATGCACTTCCTCTGTAATACCTCCTGGAAATGTAAGAACTCTACTTTGTGCACTTCCTCTTTAATTCCTCATGGAAATGTAAGAACTTTACTTTATGCATTTCCTCTGTAATCCCTCCTGCAAATGTAAGAACTCTACTTTGTGCACATCCCCTGTAATCCCTCCTGGAAATGTAAGAACTCTACTTTGTGCACTTCCTCTGTAATCCCTCATGGAAATGTAAGGACTCTACTTTCTGCACTTCCTTTTTAATTCCTCATGGAAATGTAAGAACTTTACTATATGCACTTCCTCTGTAATCCCTCCTGGAAATGTAAGAACTTTACATTGTGCACTAAATCTGTAAATCCTCCTGGAAATGTAAGGACTCTACTTTGTGCACTTCCTCTTTAATTACTCCTGGAAATGTAAGAACTTTACTTTATGCACTTCCTCTGTAATCCCTCCTGGAAATGTAAGAACTTTACTTTATGCACTTCCTCTGTAATCCCTCCTGGAAATGTAAGAACTTTACTTTATGCACTTCCACTGTAATCCCTCCTGGAAATGTAAGAAATCTACTTTGTACACTTCCTCTGTAATCCCTCCTGAAAATGTAAGAACTTTACTTTATGCACTTCCTCTGTAATCCCTCCTGGAAATGTAAGAACTTTACTTTATGCACTTCCTCTGTAATCCCTCCTGGAAATGTAAGAAATCTACTTTGTGCACTTCCTCTGTAATCCCTCCTGGAAATGTAAGAACGTTGTGCATTTCCTCTGTAATTCCTCCTGGAAATGTAAGAACTTTACATTATGCACTTCCTCTGTAATCCCTCCTGGAAATGTAAGAACTTTACTTTATGCACTTCCTCTGTAATCCCTCCTGGAAATGTAAGAACTTTACTTTTTGCAATTCCTCTGTAAATACTCCTGGAAATGTAAGGACTTTACTTTATGCACTTCCTCCATAAATCCTCCTGGAAATGTAAGAACTTTACTTTGTGCACTTCCTCTGTAATCACTCCTGGAAATGTAAGAACTTTACTTTATGCACTTCCTCTGTAATCCCTCCTGGAAATGTAAGAACTTTACTATATGCATTTCCTCTGTAATCCCTCCTGGAAATGTAAAAACTTTACTTTATGCACTTCCTCTGTAATCCCTCCTGGAAATGTAAGAACTTTACTTTACGCACTTCCTCTGTAATCCCTCCTGGAAATGTAAGAACTTTACTTTATGCAGTTCCTCTGTAATCCCTCCTGGAAATGTAAGAACTCTACTTTGTGCACATCCCCTGTAATCCCTCCTGGAAATGTAAGAATTTAACTTCATGCACTTCCTCTGTAAATCCTCCTGGAAAAGTAAGAACTCTACTTTGTGCACATCCCCTGTAATCCCTCCTGGAAATGTAAGAACTTTACTTTATGCACTTCCTCTGTAATCCCTCCTGGAAATGTAAGAATTTTACTTTATGCACTTCCTCTGTAATCCCTCCTGGAAATGTAAGAATTTTACTTTTTGCACTTCCTCTGTAAATCCTCCTGGAAATGTAAGAACTCTACTTTGTGCACATCCCCTGTAATCCCTCCTGGCCTGGAAATGTAAGGACTCTACTTTCTGCACTTCCTCTTTAATTCCCCCTGGAAATGTAAGAACTTTACTTTATGCACTTCCTCTGTAATCCCTCCTGGAAATGTAAGAACTTTACTTTTTGCACTTCCTCTTTAATTCCTCATGGAAATGTAAGAACTTTACTTTATGCATTTCCTCTGTAATCCCTCCTGGAAATGTAAGAACTTTACTTTTTGCACTTCCTCTGTAAATACTCCTGGAAATGTAAGAACACTTCTTTGAGCACATTCCCTGTAATCCCTCCTGGAAATGTAAGAACTCTACTTTGTGCACTTCCTCTGTAATCCCTCCTGGAAATGTAAGGACTCTACTTTCTGCACTTCCTCTTTAATTCCTCATGGAAATGTAAGAACTTTACTATATGTACTTCCTCTGTAATCCCTCCTGGAAATGTAAGAACTTTACTTTGTGCACTTCCTCTGTAAATCCTCCTGGAAATGTAAGGACTCTACTTTGTGCACTTCCTCTTTAATTACTCCTGGAAATGTAAGAACTTTACTTTATGCACTTCCTCTGTAATCCCTCCTGGAAATGTAAGAACTTTACTTTATGCACTTCCACTGTAATCCCTCCTGGAAATGTAAGAAATCTACTTTGTGCACTTCCTCTGTAATCTCTCCTGGAAATTTAAGAACTTTACTTTATGCACTTCCTCTGTAATCCCTCCTGGAAATGTAAGAACTTTACTTTATGCACTTCCTCTGTAATCCCTCCTGGAAATGTAAGAACTTTACTTTATGCACTTCCTCTGTAATCCCTCCTGGAAATGTAAGAACTTTACTTTATGCACTTCCTCTGTAATCCCTCCTGGAAATGTAAGAACTCTACTTTGTGCACATCCCCTGTAATCCCTCCTGGAAATGTAAGAACTTTACTTTATGCACTTCCTCTGTAATCCCTCCTGGAAATGTAAGAACTTTACTTTATCCACTTCCTCTGTAATCCCTCCTGGAAATGTAAGAACTTTACTTTATGCACTTCCTCTGTAATCCCTCCTGGAAATGTAAGAACTTTACTTTATGCACTTCCTCTGTAATCCCTCCTGGAAATGTAAGAACTTTACTTTATGCACTTCCTCTGTAATCCCTCCTGGAAATGTAAGAACTCTACTTTGTGCACATCCCCTGCAATCCCTTCTGGAAATGTAAGAACTTTACTTTATGCATTTCCTATGTAATCCCTCCTGGAAATGTAAGAACTTTACTTTATGCACTTCCTCTGTAATC